>NC_089425.1:4014426-4323228 GCF_013426205.1 Metarhizium brunneum | reverse complement strand
AAGTCTGCCGCTCTGCTGGGCCATGCATTAGATCTACCGGGGCCTTTCCTCACATTGCGCAGGGCGCCGAATTTCCTAGCGGCTGCAAAGAAGCATGCCTTGATGCCGTGTGGCATATGATAGAAACATGCCATCCTGCCGCATGTACGTAACCGTCAACCACCACCCGGGAACACCGTGATGAACAGACCATGTGCCCAATCCACCTTGTCCTTGGAGCAGAGGCGGCAGGCCCTTTGCAGTCAAGACAAACGAGATAATGAACAGGGGGAGCCATAACCACCAGCTAGTCAAATTTGCCTCTGAGCGAGTTGATGGATGCCGTGTTTCGAGGAAGGGCCGGTCCGTGGTTGGGCAACATTGGTGACAAACATCGGAGAGACTGGGGCGATGACGGAGTTGTGCAATCGGATGGGAATCCATTGGACGCGTCGGACGTGATCCGGCAGACACAAACAAGCTATCATCAGACTCAGGGTGCCTTCAGGACCTCTTATCATCCGTCGTACGGCCGACGTATAACAACAGGGCATAGCCGCAACACCCCGAGCTCTCCAGGCTACTCCCTCCTCGCCTCAGCAATAACTTGGCTACTTCCTGCTTATTACTTCTGGCTTAAACAGCCTGGAACCTGCTTGTCAGAGGTTGCAACAGTCTCTGGCGTCTATTCTTTAGGCTTTGCCCGTCCTCTTCGTCCTCTTTGGCGTTTTGCGTCTGTCACCATCTCTCCCCTTGTTCTGAACAACCCGAGACAATATTCGTCAATTTCCACTGCAAACGACCGTCTCTCTGGGCGTTTATTTGCACGTACATCGGCAGCTGTCACAATCGGAAGCTTGTGTCGATCTTGAAAAAAAGCTGAGCATATGTGTGACACCAAACTGCTGATCTTGCAACAATAACATCATCATCATCACTACCGTCTTCGTTGCACCATTGGTTGCCTGCCTTTACTTCGATTGTGTCTACTTCTTTGAGCCCTCGTGTTTTTATCCCTCAAGCTTTACGAGAAGATCCGCCCTGTCGCAACATAGTTGCTTTCTTTGACCTGAACAGACAATTTGGATCATATCCTTGACCGTCGCTACTTCAATTTTCCCGCCCACCACTGTTGTGGGTGAGAAAGCTCTGCAAAGACGAACTATTCTACAGACTGCGGCAAAATGGACGAATCAAACTCACAGAGAAAACGAATTGCTGTTGCGGTAAGCTCACACGGGTTGGGAGGCCGACTTTGTTAGGGTATGGATAGCTGGCTAATGCGATGACAGTGTGGACGCTGCCGGCAGCGAAAGATTCGATGTAGCGGCGACACGGGCCCAGGAGACGGATGCACCAATTGTAGAAATGCTGGATTTGAACCATGTCGGTTCCTCAGAGTACGTCGCCCTGAATCTGCATTGTGGTGAATGATTCTTACATGATGGATAGGTTTCATCCCAAGAAGTCCAAGGTGTACGATCGACCAGCCTGAACTACAACATTAGCGTGTCGAGAAAGTATTCCGGCCGGAATTCCAATGCATCTCCTGCTCTAGCGAGCCCGCCACTCTACACACATAACATGATGAACTTTGTCGGGCAAGACAACCTGGGAGATCAGAACGACATGACTTATGGATGCGGCCCGAAGCCGTATCACCAAGTCCAGGAGTGGACAAATGGATATGGCGACGACCAACCCATGGATTTCGAGACAACTCACCAGGGAGCGCAGGGCAGTGACTATCAGTATATGATGGGATCATATCGCTCCCCGGTCAATCCGATGGTGGAGAGAGGCAACAGCATGGCATACATGGATGCCTGTGGGGGTTATGGCTACAACAATGCGCCAGGCCGACATGCGTCTGCAGGAGATGCCGGTTACTCTTTTAGCAGCGCAGTTTCTTGCTACTCTGAATCAACCGCTGGCAATGCGGACAAGATGGCACCTTTGTCCTCGAGGCGCTCCCGACCAGGCTCTGTGAGCACCATTGGCCGTCGAACCCCGGCCGTCTCCAATGGGACAGACAATTCCGGACTCATGGATATCAGTGGCAGTCACTATCACGCGTATGATACCAGTGCTTTGGCTCCATATCATGGAGGCTCAATGGATCGTAGTACGGACATGTACACTACTGTCCCGCCAGTAGACGAATTTGGACAGGGAACTTCGTTGAGATCTTCTCTGCCGGGGTACCCCTACCGATACACGGATACCACGCCAGAAGGTGGAAACGTTCTTGTACTGGACGACCAACAGTATCTTGTCCAGGGTCGTGGATCGTACCTCGGAGGGATTTCGCCAACCGAAAATGGCACCATGAACTGTCGAGGGAGCGCTTCTGCCGGCCTTCACAGCTGAACAAGAGTGGACATCCAGGATCGAATCTGGGGAGATGGGTCGGGTCGGCCTCCCGGATTCAAGGTGTGTTTTTCCGCCATTGATTTTACATATTTTGCACATATTTTAAAAACCCCGAATTCATTGCTGGGCGGCGTCTTGCGTACCAGTTGGACGGAGGTACCATGGATCTTTGCAAGCTGAGAGCCAGTCAAAAGGACAGGAAGCCTGCCGGCGCTCAGCTTACCTGACGGAAAATCATGGGTCTCGAATTGGCACGATTACTGCTGAAGGCGACATCACATGGCGCTTCACTGAGCGCTAAAGGCAGAGTGCATCTCGGTTCAACTGCAGTTGGCCATGTGGCGGACCTTGGGCGCTGGATACGGCTTCCCTCGAACAAGGTCAACTCGCCTTCATGTATTTGGTCACATTCCCAGGAGGCGCTATATCTGTTGACAAGAAACCCTGCATAGCTGACGTCGACATGGGGAAGTAGGAGGGCTTGGGCTTGCAAATGTTGGGAGTCATGACACGGGAGGTCAAAGCAAGAGCTCGGCGGGTAGATGTTGGGCGTTGGGCCATGCAAGTGAGCAGACTGTGGACTCAAGACCCCAGTGATTTACTAAGACTTGCACGCGGAACATTGGGAAGGCGTGGATGATGATGATGGTGACGACGACGACGATGGATGATGGATGTGGGTTAGGATGTGGTACCGCACGGTGTTGGCCACATGGGAGCCAGATCGGCCTGGTTCAAGATGAAGACGTGGCGTGGCGTGGCTTGGCGTGGCGTGGCTTGGCGTGGCGTGGCGTGGCGTGGCTATGTACCTAAGTATTGCAGGAGCTCCGTCTTGTGGTAGAGAATAGCTAATTGATAAAATGGTTGACGCATATTGGCCGGACCGGATTGGTGAGGATGGATCAAGCAAAGAGGCTGGTGAGGGCGGATTGGATTTGCATGTCGAGGTGCAATGTCTAGGCCCATTCCTGTTTGGGCAGCGTGCCTGCCCGCGTTCAGACACCCACGTATTAGCGATGCAATCCGTGGCGGGGTACGATGAGGGGAAGCTTCACAACTTGGCTTCGTGTTGCTTGACCCGTCCCCAAGTTGCCAAGTTTGTGGAATTAGACGTGCTCCTTCGCCTTGGGGCTTCCTTTCCTTTCCGTTTCTTTCTCTCTTCTCCCCCTCCTCGACGTCCAACATTGATACCCGCCCTTCTCTAGTGCCTTTCACTGACTGTCAAACACCACCGCGGACACCAACATCGTCAACATCGCCATGCAAGTCCCCCTCTTCCGCCTCCAGTGCGGCGTCAACTCGTACGAATGGGGCAAAAAGGGCAACCAATCTGCCGCCGCAAGATTCGCGGCTGCCACGCCGTCGGACGAGCTGAGCATCCAGGCCGACAAGCCATACGCTGAGGTACGGCGCACGAGGCCGTCGGACCGCGACTACAGAAGATGACGCGAGTGCTAATGGAGTTGATAGCTCTGGATGGGCACCCACCCCTCCAACCCTTCCAAAGATCTCAAGACCGGCCGAACCCTCCTCGAACTCTGCTCCGAGAACCAGCAACTCCTCTCGTCATCCGTGTCAGCCAAGTACGGTGCCAAACTGCCCTTTCTCTTCAAAGTCCTGTCCATCAACAAGGGCCTCTCGATCCAGGCCCATCCCAATAAGAAGCTCGCCGAGCAGCTACACGCGAGGGATCCAAAAAACTACCCAGATGATAATCACAAGCCGGAAATGGCTATTGCCATTACGCCGTTTGAGGGACTCTGTGGGTTTAGGCCTTTGAGTGAGATTGCCCACTTTTTGGACACTGTAGGACCGTTGAGGGAGTTGGTTGGCGACGAGGTGAGCGGAGAGTTTGTCAAGACTGTCAAGGGCAATGACGAGGGCGCTAAGAAGGCGGCGCTGAAGAAGGCGTTTGGGACGCTCATGGCCTCTTCGGCGGAGGATGTTGCCAAGGGCATCGCGAAATTAGTCGGGCTGGCCAAGTCGCAGGGCGCCGAGTTTGCTTCGGGAGGTGTAGAATCTACCAGTGGGGAGGTTCTGTCGGAGCTTGTGACGCGTCTACACGGGCAGTTTGGAGAGGACATTGGCATATTCGTCCTCTTCTTCCTCAACTTTGTCAAGCTGCAGGCCGGAGAGGCGCTGTTCCTTGTGGCGGACGACATCCACGCCTACCTGTCGGGCGACATCATGGAGTGCATGGCGGCATCAGACAATGTGGTCCGGGCAGGCCTTACGCCCAAATTCAAAGACGTCACGACGCTCGTCGACATGCTGACCTACAACTACGCGCCCATCGACGAGCAAAAGATGACGCCTACGGACTATCCCTACGCGACCATGAACCGCGCGGCGTACAGCTCCGGCTCGGCAGTAGACCTGTACGACCCGCCGATTGACGAGTTCGCTGTCGTCAGGGCGGTGCTAAAGGGGCCCGGGGCGAAGGCTACCTTTGAGCCGCTGGAGGGACCTAGCATTGTGATTTGCACGAACGGCAAGGGGAGAATTAGCGTGGGACCGACGGCCCATGAGATTAAAGAAGGATACGTCTTCTTTGTGGGTTCGACGGCGGAGTGTGTGCTCGAGGCGGACGGGGACGAGTTTATTACATTCAAGGCGTTTTGTGAGGTGGAGGGGGGCAGGGAGAGGTTGTGATGCTGACGGATGCGATGGGTGGGATATGATGGAAGGAGTTAAAAAAAAAAGGGACGATACACTACTACTATTATAATGCCGTATGAAATTGCTACTATGACCTGAGACGATGTCATGGTGTTGACTTGACGGGTGGCCAGGTCGAGTGCGGTGCCCCAGAAGTTAGAACACATGCG
Organism: Metarhizium brunneum; assembly: GCF_013426205.1. NCBI lineage: Eukaryota > Fungi > Ascomycota > Sordariomycetes > Hypocreales > Clavicipitaceae > Metarhizium > Metarhizium brunneum. The sequence continues at coordinate 4,318,048 of NC_089425.1, read as the reverse complement.
GGCAAGTACAGAGTACCTAGATACTAGATACCTGGTGCGTCTGTTGGTCAAGTGGCCCAGCTTCCAAGATTGAATTCCGAACAGCCGTCTTGTCTTGATCGGGGCATTTCACTGGCCGACAGCGGACCAGACTTGGGGTCAGCAGGGCACAAAGTACCGAGTACAATGTGGGCGTTGTATCCCTTGACATCATTTTTAGGCTCGGCCTCGTGTCTGGTGCCTCTGCCCCTCCCACCTTTCTTTCGACACCTCACACCTTTTGTGCAAAGCAATATTTATAAACGCTGACCTCGCACCCCCTTGTTGACCTTGCCTGCCTTTCCCGTCTTGACCTCGACTTTCCATCGCGACGAGAACGACAGCTACCGACAGCGGGGTGCGTTTCCGCCTCCGTTTCCGTCTCCGATTTATTCGAGTCGCGTGGCTCCATCACAGTGCAGCAGCGAGCCCGCCCTTTCTCTTTCCGCAATAGCCCTGGCCGGGCGTGGGTCATTTACCGTGACATTTTCTGGCGTTGGCGTTGGCGTTGCCATTGCCACGGTTGCGCCTCGAGCAGGGACAGACCGAGAAGGACCAGATTGCTGAGAGGGAAACGGCAGCATTTGAACAGAGTACGGAGCAACCAGACTGCCTGTGCCGAGTCATATGTGCAGCTTCCCAGCTTGATTGCGTCTTGCGATCCATACAAACCAATCGCCAAGCTCCTGAGCTTTAGGCCCAGCCATTTGCGCTTTCACTCTCTACCATCGAGAAAACGTATGTTGACCGTCTTTTCTTTTTTTGCCTCCATTCTTTTTGACTTTTGGCTTTGATTTTTTGCCCTCCTGCATCCATTGAATTGCTTTTCTGTCACACAATCTACATCTCGGCTCGCATCCTTTCGCATCAATGCATTCGCATTCTCTACCTGCATGTGCGCTTTACCTTGGCTTCGTTGCTGCATGCATGGCTGGCTGGCATGCTCTTTACATTCTGATTTGAAGCCGAGCAACTACCGAGTCTTGTTCCACCATCAGTTGCATTGGTGCGCACCCTGCACATTGCAACAGCCCGCAAAGAGAAAGCGTCGATTGTCTCGAATTCTGTAGTTTTTAAATATTGGATTTTAGGCTTCCTGCCCCTCCTTTGCTGTCTTTGTAGCTTGGTTGCGTTTTGCTTCGGCTCTGTCTGCTTCGGTTTGACCCTGCAGCGTCGCTCCAGGGACACACAAAAAAAAAAGGCGGGGGAGGAAGACGAGACGGCAGCTTTACAAGACGAGCACTGCTGGACCCGAGTTGCGGACATAAATTGGGACCAGCCATTGACATTGGACCTCATCATGACTGACAAAAAGAGACAGCGCCGCAACGAACTCGACAACCTCCGAGAAGACCTCGGCCCTTACTACCATCGACCCTCTCCTCGCTCCGACTCTGTCGACACGGTCAGCAACCACAACCGCACCAACAGCGGAGGCGGCGTCACGGGCAGCCCAGGCAGTGGCATCATGTCGCAGCGCAACCGAAGTGGACGCGGGTCCAACCGCAGCAATGGCAACAATTCTCACGGAGAGGAGGCCCAGATATGGGACTCGTGCAAGAGCCAGCTCGCCGAGATAGTATCCGGCATCAATGCGGAGAATGACAACCTCTCGGAGCTGGTAGACATGGACAAGACAGTCGGGGCCACCGACCCGGAAAAGATCCCCAACGATTCACTGAAACAGATGGAGCAGCTGTGTCGCAATGGCGTCAAGTTCTCCGAGGCAAACGTCGCTAGTATCAAGGCGGTCATGGAGCAGCTTAAGATTATGCGCGCCGTTATTGTCGCCAAGGAGCAGGCCGAGGGCGGTTCGTCGGCACCCACGGGGAAACGAAATGCGCGAGACAGTGCAGCAGCAGCAGCCGCTTCGCTGTACGATTTTGACGGAGCTGGAGACTCTCCGGTCCCCAGCCCTATTGGTGGTTCTTCGCGAAAATACGGCGACCGCTCCAGCAACCGAGATAGAGACAGCATGCCTCCCAAGGCCGACAGTGTAGAGCCTCAGGGCTCGTCGGGAACGGGCAATGGTGGCGGACCGTCAGGATCGACTGCTTCTGGTTCTGCTGCCGCCGCCGCCGCCGCCGCTAGCAACAAGTCCAAGGTAGTGTTTTCCAAGGGTGATCCGGTGGCATTCAAGCCCAGGACTGGCGGCGAAGGCGTATCGGATTGGATAATGGGTGAAGTGGCTCAGGTTCTGGGCGAAGGCAAGAGCCGGCGGTACAAGGTGCTGGACATTGAGCCCGACGACCAGAGCAAACAAAAGGAGTACCGGACGAGCGCAAGCAGCATGATTCCAATCACGCCCGAGAGCCAAGCGAGTACCCTCAAGGACTGGGAGGCTGGGCAGGTGGTTCTGGCCTTGTATCCCAACACGACGACATTTTACAAGGCCGAGGTTCACAGCATGGACAGCCAAGGGCGCGTGGCTCTCAAGTTTGAGGGGGAAAACGACTCGACGACACTTCAACAGGTGGAGCGACGGTTTGTGATTGAGTATCGGGCGTGATATTTGCTGGGCGGGGATCTGCAGATTTCTTGTATGAGTAGTCGGGTCTTGGATCAGGTCGTCTCGGTGTCTCTTTGGCGTATAGGGGGGTCTGGAATTTTTTTGTGATAGCGGGCGTTGGCGGCAATGACATTGTTTTGTGGTCTGTCTGGTGTCTACGGGGTAGGTTGGACGATATCCATGGTGCTTTCTTTGGGGCTCAGGCATGGTCACGACGGGTACGTGGTGGACAGTTGCTATTGTGAAGCCAAGGCATGTTATAAGCATTGTCCGCGTCTGAGAGTCTGGTGACGTTGTGGCCCATGATGTTGTATGTATGTACCTAAGTACCTAGGTACGTACCAAACCCGGTACGGAGTGCTCATGTACTATTCATATCTGCCCCTCATTTCGGATTGACGCCGTCTTTCATTTTCCAAAGTGGACATGGGCTCCCTACCCCTGTCTGTTGTGTGGCTGCCCCTGCGTCAGAAACGTGCGGGAGTCCTTAATGTCTGTTTTTGCCACATGATGTCTGGCACGTATGTATTTATGTGTAGTATCATGATTCCTCCGTGCTCGGCACATGCCATGCGGCAAGTGACCTTGAGCGCAGCTAGCAGCCGTTTGCCGAAGGCAATCGACGCAGAGAAGGGCAAACATGCTTCCGAGACGATGCTGCTTTGTTCGGCAAGAGGCAGCAAGTAAATCCCCGAGAGTTACGATATGGGCGCCGTGGCGGGAAAGCAGAGGCCGCCCGCCGGACCCGAGGGCTTGGAACCCGCCGCCGGGGCTGGCTGTGATGCGACTGTGACTGCGACTGTGACATTGCCGTTGCATTTGTTTATTTTGATTTTCAACATGTTTTGATCTTGTTTCCGAATCGACACGAGGCGAAAAGCATGTGTCGTGCCAGGCGCTCTCCCTCTCATCTGGGGCACGTTTCATCCAAAGCCAAAGTTGACGGACAGGGGCAACCCTTCCCCCCCTCCCCACCAGGCCGAATCCCATTGAGTGTGCGAAGGTGCAGCCTTTGTAGCGGACCGGGACGCGGGCCAATAAGAAGATAATTATAAAAAGATACTTATTTTTCTTAATAGAAATAATAAGAATATAAGTACTAATTATCTTAAAATATATATAAAAATATACTATTATATTATAATTTAACTAAATAATACCAGTATCTGAATATATCGCAGGAAAGTGGGTTCGTTACATAACCTGCACCTCCACACACTCAATGGGATAAGGGCTGGTACAAAGGTACGGAGTACATGTCGTTACATGGTCTGCCAGGTACCCGCGCCCCCCCAGTGCCCCCCAAAAAAACAGGAACATCAAATGGAGACGTGGGAGCCACTGCAACCACCAAAACCCTCCAGTCTGGTCTCGCGACCCTTTTTCACGACCTTTCCAACCGCCCCCTGTGCTCCCTCGTGGCTTTCCAGCGACGCATTTCGAACCGCCTCCCTCGCGTCAACTCGGCTTGCTGGCACGCGCGTACGTCCCACGAACACACACACACCCGACAGGCTTCGTGCTTTGCCTCTCTTCCTCCTTTACCGCCCCGGGCCTGGACAGACGCTGCACCGGGAGGGGGGACTTTTTTGCCAACCATGGGCGGACAATTCTCCAAGGTCATGGGCCGGCTGTTTGGGGCCAAGGAGATGCGGCTGCTGATGCTGGGGCTCGACGCCGCGGGCAAGACGACCATTTTGTACAAGCTCAAGCTGGGGCAGGACGTGACCACCATTCCCACCGTCGGCTTCAACGTCGAGTCGGTCACGTACAAGAACGTCAAGTTTAACGTGTGGGATGTGGGTGGCCAGGATAAGATTCGTCCCTTGTGGAGGCACTACTACTCTGGTACGTTGTTTTTTTCTTTTCCTCGCTGCGCTCGATTTTGAGGGAGGCGTGTGCGTGCTGGAGGATGGGTGAATTGCGTGCGGCGATGGAGCGAAGCGAGGCCCCAAAAGGGCCCAAATAGGACTTGAGACTGACTTGGATGCAGGAACCCAGGGCTTAATCTTTGTCATCGACTCGTCGGACCGCGGCCGCATGGAGGAGGCTAAGCAGGAGCTGCACCGCATTATCAACGACCGCGAAATGAAGGACAGTTTGTTGCTGGTCTTTGCCAACAAGCAGGATCTCGATGACGGTACGTACACTTTCCTCGTGCCCACGTTAGCGCATGGGCAGTCGATTCAAGCTTGCGACTTGATCGGGCGAAGCGAACAGTCAAACCTCAGCTCTAGCCATGATCGAGCGAAGCGAGGAGCCAAAAAACTAACACGATACAGCAATGGACCCGAAACAAATCACAGAAGCCCTCGAGCTCTCCAAGATCAAAGACAAGGCCTGGTACGTCGTGCCCAGCTGCGCCACCACCGGCGAAGGCCTCCTCGAAGGCCTAGGCTGGCTGTCCACCAACGTCAAGTCCCCTCCCGCCCCGGCAAAGAAGTAAACACCACGAAGCAACTACACAAACGTCAACCATCACATCTATAGCAGCGGCCCGAGCCGGCACTCGCAGTCCGCCTTGCGCCCTGCTGTGAAGCCAAAGGCACACAGGTGCATGCCACAGCGATATGCGTCGTCACCGTGGCATTCGTCATGCCGGAAGGAAGACGATTCGCACCTGGCCCCCCAACCCACGCGATCCATCAAGCGGCGGGCTGGTCAGAACTCTGTACTCTATTCCTTGACGATTATTAATTCTTGCTTTTGCCCTTGTTTATTTGTCGCATGTAATCCGTTTGTTTCTTTTGTACGAATACCCTAGCCGGGCGGAGGAAATGTGGAATTCAAAGAGCGACATGTACCTGTTGGCAGAGAGAGCGTTGTAACGAATACATATACAATAATGGGAGGAGGAGGACCAATACAACGGTGATGAAATGGCTGTCTACTATACGTGATTTGCCGGACTCAATGTCTGAGTTTATGCTCCCATGTGAATCGTGATACGTACTGTCTGTCTTGTCTCATCAGGCATGTTTTGGAACCCATGCCGCTCTACGTATCCTGCCTTGGTGTACGTACACGTGAAACACGGCCATCACGGGCAGACAAAAGCAAATACAGCGTGGCTCTGCTTGTATCCATTTTTAATGACATGCTAACCGGCTACTATACTGGCTCCCAGTACCCGAACTATGCTACAAAATGCTTCCCATCACATGCTTTAAAATACAAGTCCTCGAGTGCAGATGGTTGGATCCCACGAGATCCGGCTGGTGGAAATTGAGAGCAGAGCACGCCCACTGACGAATAATCGCGACAGTAGCGCTGGTCGGGGATACCCCCGGTCTGAATGGGTGCCCGGTTCGTGAGAATATGCAGTGTTTTGGAGAACGTCGAGGAATGCGCTGCAAGGTCCATATGTGTGCCCGCCTGAATCTGAGCCCTTGACCATGCCTTCGGAAGAACATGGTTGGGCTGACGCAATGTGCACGAAATACGGACATCACAATCGTATTTGGATTGATCATAGTCGGTGACCGTGAAGCTCTCCTCAAACAGAGTTGCGTCGCCACCGCCGCTGGACACGGTGACTGGCCCGCATGAACGATACAAACGGCGCGTCAGATTGAATATATCGATGTAATACTCGTTACGTGCGGGCTGATCATACCCACTTCGGTCTAGTTGATGCTGTTTCTTGACTGCGGATGATTGGCGCCTTGTTTGGCCGCTATGCCGCCGTTGGGCCAGTATTGGGTCCAAATAGATCCGGCTCCTCAGGTCTAGTTGGATAGAGGTCCAGTAGAAGTTGCAGGACGATCCGTACACCGCGCCTAAGCTGGGGAATATGCGACGTTGATGCCTTACCTTGGAGCATCGACCTGGTCTGCCGTATGCTTACACTTTGAGCCCAAGGATTCCTCTTGGGGGCAATGGGCAGGGCGCTGGGACCAGGAGCAGCAGTCGCATGGCACTATGCTGGCTGCAAAGGAGCAGCGAAAACTTCTGGCGCGGTCCGAGGTGCAAAGGTAATTGTTGCGTCATCTTCCAAAGTAACTTCCCGGTCGAGAGTAGCGTTCTCGGGCGCCGGTGGTATGGATATAGTCTGTTGAAAACACACGTCTTTGAATCTCTGGTGTGCGAATATCTCAGTACATGATTGACCAATGTCTTGTAACCCTGTCCGTGGTAAAGCATATGTATTGGCTGCGCAGACCGCCTCACCCTCTAGGGCCCCCGGTGACTTGTCGCCTTGTTGATTTCGCCTTCTATCATTATCCAATGGCAAGCCCTACTCCTTGACACGTTTAGGAGGTCGCAGCAAGGAGTCATCTGGTAACCCGCTCCTCTTGGTGCCTGGGAGACTGCTTGTGCGAATGTCGTTGTCATCTTGACTGACTCTCCGATGGGGATATTCCACCTTGAGACCCTCAAAAGCGTTGGTATTGACACGGTCGCCGGTAGTGAAGAATGTAGACTGAAGTGCCTGTGCAGCCGTGAGTCGTTTGGTGGGATCGTATTCCAATAGTCCAGCGAGGAGCTTGTATCCCTCGGCGCCGAGGGATGTCAATGACGGACCCGATGACGCGCTCTGAGGAGCGTTAGAAATGGTGTTGTAGTACCATTTTTCGAGGTTGGACGTGGAACTGCTGCTGGAGGAATGGCTGTGGTGTTGGTGATGATGGTGGTGGTGGCTGTGGTGAGAGGGCGGTGATTGCAATGTGTTGAGTTGGTTAAACTCTGGCATCATGGGCAGCAGCGGCCACCTGCTGCGGGTGGGAATCCCCATGATGTCGACAATTTTCTGCATTTGGTTCCTCTGAAAGGGGACCGTCTTCTTACTGTCCATCTTTGCCTCCTCGCCCTTAAAGATGGGGCGAAGAGAAAGCAGTTCTGCGAAAATGCAACCCACGGCCCACAGATCAATGGCTGGTGTATAGTGGTATGAGCCGAGTATCAGCTCTGGCGCCCGGTACCAGATGGTGACAACGACCTTGTCACCGCTGAATAACGAGTGCAGCGGCTTGTCGAATCGCCTGGCCAGACCCAAATCTCCAATCTTGACCTCCCCACCGGAAGTGACCATGATGTTGGCAGGTTTCAAATCACGATGCAGGACCCAGTTGGTGTGCAGGTACTGGCACCCGTTGAGCAGTTGAAACATGATGCTCTTGATGGTGGCCGGGGGAATAGGATGCCGGGGTTGCTGGGTGTGGTGGTGGATGATTTGCAACAAATCGTGCTCGGCGTACTCGAAAACCATGAAGATGCACTTGTCCTCGAGGAGCGTCTCCACGAGGCGGATGACGTTGTGGTGGCGAAGTTCGCTGCAGAGGCTCATTTCTCGAATGGCACTTTGCGAAATACCCGTGTAGCTGATCTGCTCGCCCTCCTTGTCGGGCTTGAACTTCTTGATGGCGACCTCCTGGCCGGCGGTGGCACTGCTGGAAGAGGCTCCTGACGGGGTGGTTGTCGTACGAACAGCTACGGTACTGACACGGCTGACGGCTTTATACACACGGCCATATGTGCCACTGCTGATGAATCCGACGATTCTGTACCGGTCCATGACCCGGAGCCGGGGATGGAAGGCTCCGGGGCGGTCATGGGTATCTGCATAGCGATGGTGAGCTGAGGATGAGCTAAACGGGTGCGAAGACGCCGAGGACGGGTGGTGGAACTGCGGTCCATTCCGCATTCGCAGAGGCATGGTGCTTGACGGTGGACAATGCAGAAAGGGAGGGGGGAAAGGGCCAAGTGCGAGGGAGGGCAAGAGAAGGAGAAGATATCAACGGTGGTTGAGGTATGGAGTCGGAACCGTAGTGCCGAAGACGGCCCAGGCGTGCCTCGACGCGGAGACTCTTTTTTCCCGGTTCCTCACTCACGACAAAGAGGGACGGTGACAAGCTCGGGGCCAGACCAGGCGCATGGGAATGTACATGGACACAACAGAACGCAGAGCGCAAAGTAACGGACTGGAAGTTCAACAAAGGCTCGAGGCGCCGAGGGAAATCGGCCTGAATGGGGCAAAATGCCAAAATAGCCAAGCGGTCTGGCTCCCCGAGTCTCAAGATGCCACTTCTCACTTCTCCCGCAACTCGGCCCAACGAACAGACAACGCCCAGACAAGAGCCGCCCGGCCCGAGAATCCCCCCCCAGCCGTGTTTTAATTTTTAATTTTTAATTTTTTAATTTTGGCTTCTTGCCTTTGCGCCCTTGCGCTTGCAATGTCGGCTACTTTCTCTCGCCCAACGCCACAGGCATGGGGCCAGCGGAGCAACAGACGCCATGAATTGTGGGCAAATGGAGATGGAGACGGAGCCCGTAGACAGACGACGCGGAGAAATGAATCTGTTTCAACGTACCTGCAAATGCATCCTGGACACTCCGTTTAAGGGACTGGTTTCTACTGATGGCATTGGCGTTTGGGCCAGTGGGCGGGTTCGTCAGGCTCATGCCGCCGATGCAACGCCGGGTGGCGGGAAGCAACAAGGACAGAACGGGCACGTACGACTCGCCCTCGCCGGCTACTGTCGTCCTCGGGACGCTTCGAGTCAGGACGCGTTGAGCAGAACGGGATCAAAAGGCCAGACGAGCAGTGTGTCGAACAGAAGTTGCCGGATGCCGCCGCGGCGCGACCATTCGCGATGGCACAAGCGGCGATGGTATTCCAGCCTCAGCCAAGCTGGCGCCGGGGTGCTCGCACGAGCCTGACCGACCGGGTGCTTCCAAAAGCGATGAAACAGTATATCGTACAAAGGCTATTGTGCCGTGCGCGTGCCGTGCCGTGACGAATGACGAGCGGCCAGTGGCGAGCGGCGAATCAATCACGGCCTTTGCTGGCGCATACCCGACGATCGAGTCGCTTCAGAGTCAAGTGTGAATAATAGACTTGTATCAATGGCTCATTTGCTTGTTGGCTTGCCAGGGTTCGGGCGTCGACAGCGGAGGCGGCCATGGATCCCCGATCCAGGCGTGGAGATGAGACGGCACGACGGTGCTGCGCGTCGGCCCAAGTGGAACTGTCTCTGTCGCGAATCTGGACCGATTTGCCACCTCTGTATCATGAGAAGGAAGTTTTGACAATCGACATGCGCGATGCGACAGCAAGCTGTCTCGGTGTGGCAGGGCCAGCTTTGCCGAATGCCCCCGTCGCATGCTAAAAGCAACAAGTGCCGACCAATATGACTAAGCAGCCGCGCCAAGAAATGCACGACATCCTCGACTGCACTGCCGAGAACCGAGTGCATTTGAACATTCAACCATGTTCGACGTCTGAACTTGATACCACCTTGAGCTTCAACTCGTCCATACGGCACCACATAACTCTCGGTTGACATCAATGCCTTGACCAAGCCTGGTATTGGCTACACAGCAGCCTACATGACGCACCACACATGCACTTTACGCAGTCAATCAACTTTCCCACCCAGGGCCAAGTTTATTGCGCTATGTAACGAATCAACTCATCATGAGCCGCCATACAACCAATTCTACTATTGCTTCGCCAAATGATGACTTTTTTTTTCCTTACCTTATCGCGGGCCTAGCTTCTCCAGCACCCGAGGCCCTTGTTCATCCCACTCCGCCTTGGTCACCCACATGCTCTCCTTGTCAGCCATAATGTTTGCCAACACCGCACCGCCAAGGAACACCATGTGTCTTCTCCTTGGCGGGTCTTCTATCCGCACCTTGAACTTGCCCAGCCTCTCGGGGTTGCCCTGCAGAGCCCTCGTAAGCCACAGCTGCTTCAGCTCCTTTTCCAGCCTTGACGGCAGGCCGGGGTACATGCTGCTGCCTCCTGACAGGACAATGGCCTTGAACAGAGAAGCGCGAATGTCCACATCGGCCGACTGGATCGTGTTGAACAGAAACTCGCCCAGCCCGGGGGATTCGCTATCCACAAGATGAGGCTGAAACAGGCATTCGGGAGCTTCGAATCGCTCGCTGCCCACTCGAATAACACGCCCGTCGGGCAGGGTATAATTCTCCACAAGGACCGTAGTGTCTTCGCTCAGCCGCTTGTCTAGTTCCAGGTCGTATGACACGTAGCACAGCTTCTCCTTGATCTGTCGGACAGTTTCGAAATCTGCCGTCCGGTTCAGAGCGTAGCCGCGGCGGAGGAGCAGCTTGATGAGGTTGCGGGTCACGTCGCGGCCGGCCACGTCTAATCTCTTGGTGAGGTGGTTGAGCACAACCGACTCGTACACTGGAACAATGTGTGTAACGCCGTCTCCCGAGTCGACAACGACACCCGAGCTCAGTCCTACATTGCAGAGTCAGTAAAAACACGAGAGAAATTAAACCTCCCCTCTCCCGCACGTAGCCTTCATCGCATCAGCACGACGTACCCTGTGCGTACAGGGCCAAAACGGCCTGAATAGCCACGTAGACGCCCCCAAACCCGTACCGGTCAAACATGACCTCGCACATTTGCTCTCTGTTCTTCAGCGGGTTCATCGGCGGCTCCGTCAGCAGAATCTTCTGCCCATTCGTGTCCACCTTGAGCTTCTCGTAGAAGGTGTAGTCCCACAGGTGCTGCATATCGTCCCACTTCTTGACGATGCCGTTTTCCATGGGGTAGCTGATCTGGAGCATGGTACGGGCCGCGGCCGCCTCGTCGCCGCACATGATGTCCTTGATGACGACATTGCTGTCGGTCCGTTCTTCCGATCGTAGAATGGGCCGGCCCACGATGGAGGGGAACTGGTGCTCGGGGAAGTTTTGTGCGGCATATCCGACCTTGAGGAAGCCGGTGCCGCCGTCGAGGACTGGCGTGCGGAGTAACTTGCGTTAGCTGCGGCTTGCTTTCCCCAGGAGAGCTGAGCTTCGTCGTAGCAGGCCGGACGTGCTCGTGGTTGGCGAAAACAGGAGGGAGAACGTACCAATGGGTGGAGTGTTGGCCATCTTCGCGACAGCTCAACCGTAGGACGGGGTGTTGACGAGGCCAAAGCTAGGGAGTTGGTGGTTGTGGGCAGCTCGAAGTGCCCGGGATGGAGATACGTCGTCAGCACCCAGGATAGTGGGGGTTTTCGAGCCGATTGTCGTCAGAGGTGGCTCAGCAACAACCAGACGGGTCACGTGACATCCCTGCGAGTGACATCCCGGGCAGCGTGAGTGTTTGAGATTATGAGCTACAAATAAGCCTGGGCAAGTTTGTTGACTAGAGTTTGCACAGCAGATACTTTGCAAGATTTGGAACAAGATACTCTACTTTTCCAACAATGGATTCAGAATCGCCCCCCCAGATGCGCATACTGCTCCTCAACCCCAATTCCTCCGAGGCCATGACCAGAGGGATGGTCCAGGCTGCCAAATCCACACCCGTATCCAATGTATGAATGCTACCGACACATAAAAATGCGGACGGACAGGGGACATGCTGACTCTCGCCGAGTCTGTAGAGATACACTCCATGACAGCCAGCTCCAGAGCTCCACCGAGCATCGACAACAGTGAAGACATCCAAGCCAGCACAAAAGTCGTCCTGAGCGAGCTGCCAGCCGCAGATGCTGCCCGCAATAACTGGGATGCCATCCTGGTGGCCTGTTTCAGCGTCCACACCCTCGTTCCAGAGCTGTCAAATTGGTTTGACGGGCCGGTGACGGGCATTTTCGAAGCCAGCATCTTGACTGCCATGTCTCTGCTGCGGCCCGGTGAGCAGTGGGGCATCGTGACAACGGGAAAGTTTTGGGAGAAACATCTCTCCGATGGCGTTTACGAATTCCTGGGCGTCGATGCAGCAGGCCGCAGTACCAAGTTTGCTGGTGTGGCCTCGTCGGGCCTGACGGCAGGCGACTTCCATACCGTCCCACCGGAAGAGGTAAAGACGAAATTGAGCCTGGCCACCAAAGGCCTCCTTGAATCGGGCAACATTGCTTGTGTCGTCATGGGCTGCGGGGGCATGGCAGGGCTGGAGGACATTATTCGGTCCACCGCAAAGGATGTGTACGGGGAGAAGAGAGCCGGGGAGCTGTACATTGTGGATGGGGTCAAGACAGGTATTATGCAACTGCATCAGAGCATAAATGCCGCAAAAACCTTTAAATAGACGCTATACTAGAAGTTTTGGAATACAAAATGAACGTCATCAGTCGCTGAAAGGAAAAAAAAAAAAGAAAAAACGCTGATGTCTCGATTAATCCAAACGGCGTGTTCGTCCCCAAACCTCATCGGCATCCTTCTTCCCCCTCGTCTCAGGTACCCGAGCACCGACGAACAAGGCACCCAGCGCAGCCAGCCCGGCAAAGAGGAAGTACACCCATCCAGCTCCGCCAAACGCCTTGTTCAATGCGGTGTTGATAATGGGGAAGAATTGAGCCACGATGAATGTTGCAATGTAATTGGCGGCCAGGCACCAGCTCTGGGTTGCTCCAACAGCCTCCTGTCCCACGAGCTCTGACGCCATGATGAAGGGCACTGGACCAAGGCCGACGGCGAAGAAGGCTACAAAGGCAAGAACAGAAATTGCTGATAGGACCTTGGCACCAAACACGATGGAGAGCGCCAAGGCTAGCGAGCTCGAACCTTGTCCCACGATGGAGATGAGTAAACACCTCTTGCGGCCCAGACGATCCGGCAACGGGGCACAAGCAATGGTCATGCCGAGATTGACGGCCGAGATGATGATGGTGAGCTTTGCGGAAGAAACCGGGAGCAAATCGGCGAGCAGGGAAACAGAATACATGATGATGGAATTGATGCCGCAAAACTGCTGCGTTATCATGATTCCGACGACGGCAATAATGGCTGGCCGTGTTTTTGGGTCCTTGACAACCTCCATGAAACCCATGTGTCGTGTCGAGCCAGAGGTGGTAGGAGACAGTGGCGCGGTTCCGTCAGTCTGACCCAAAAGACCTTCTTCCTCTGCCTCTCGACCGGATGCGGCACCACTACCGCCACCGGCTCCCCAATGTGAGGTTTCTTCGTGGATATTGAATCCGCTCCCCCGAATGCGCTGCAGCGTCATCTTGGCCTTGGTAGGGTCGCCATGCGCAGCTAGCCAGGCAGGGCTTTCGGGAACGACGAATAAGCCAAGAAACTGGGTCGTGGCGATGCAAACACCAATACCAAGAACCCATCTCCAGGCGTGGCCGTAGCTCAAAAAGTACCCCAAGGTCTGGGTGACGATAATGCCAATATTGATGGAAACTTGGGTCATGGCGCCGAATAGCCCTCGCTCATCGGGGGGAGAAATCTCGCTGATGTAGAGGGGCACGATGACTGTGGAAGCTCCGGCTCCAAGACCCGAAACAAGACGGCCAACAGACATGGCGACGACGCTGCCGGCCAAGGCCTCGACGGCAGCGCCCACAATGTACAGCAAAGCCGTCGTTCTCATTGCAGGGAGTCGCCCCCGCCTGGAGGCAAACGGTCCAGCTGCCAGGGCGCCAGCGAGACCTCCGACGGTGAAGATGGAAGAGACGGTAGCAAAGGCGGCTTCGCTCATGGGGATACATTCTGGTAGCCAGCCAGGAGACCCTCCGGTCCTGTCAGCTTTGCCAGCAGCCTCCTTGATCCAGCCGGCAACGCGAGAGGCAGTGGAGATTGATTTTTTCTGACAGGTAATGACATCTTGAGGGGCGTTGAGTTCGGCCTGGGAATGGTTAGTTGGGTGGTCAAAGAGCTGTCATGATGGCGTCTCTGGAGGAGTGGCCACAGCTGTCAACAGTCGTGGGGTCGACACTTACTAGATGAAAGCCAAACTGCAGAGATGCAAGGGTGGCGACGACGATGAGTACTATCAGATAAGCGGTGATATCGTGTAGGCACTGCCGGATGCCGCGTCCCGCCATTGTCAGTCGTGAGAATGGAGGTGATGGTGATGATGGTGATGATGATGATGGAGATGATGGACGCGATGCATGTGGGCACGGTTAAGTGTAGTGGGCCTCCCGATGTCGCTAGTCAAGGGGGCCCACTAATTACTTAAACTGGACCAAGTATCGACAGGCATTGCGAGTCCAGACTCCAGACGTCTGGACGACATCTGCCATCTGGGCCCTTCAAAGTTGCCTGGCAGCCATTGCGCGCCAAAGAGTCCATCACTTGTCACAAGACAGCTCATCACAATCATAGGCCAACAGGAATGCCTCCATTCTGTGGCCACGGAAAAGATGTGAATTCGGTCCAACTAGCAATAACCACCACAGCGGGTTGGTGGCGAAACTGGCGCGGCACTCATATCATAGTGCCATCGATGGGCAGACGGTCTATTTTTCTGGCCTCTTACTGTTCTTGGATTGTTAAAGCACAATACTGTGTTATCAAATGTTACGCTTGCACGATACTTGTATCATGCTTGTTCTCGACTTTGAATTTGTGTTGCAGGGACTTGACACAATGTTGTACTTGAGAAAAAATGACAAAACCATGGATGATACGTACCACCAAGTCGCGCTACCCTCTTCAAAGTTTATCTTGACGAGGTGGTGACAAGAAGCTTGTTGGCCTTGACGGCGGCCTTGACGAACAAACAGAGTGCTGCGTCGGCAAGCCACTCGTGCGCCATCTCTCCCCATCTTTAACAACTCAACATTGTCCATTAAATTTAAAATTTACGGTACGAGGCAGCACTAGACCGTATCGCATTTTGGCACGGTGCTATCTGGAACAGGCGAGGCGAACCAGGCGCAGACAAAATTAAAGGTTTACGACTAACACCATGTCAACCTAGATCAAGTTACCACGGTCAAGCTTAAAAACGCCACACCCAAGGGTAGAAAATCCAACACCAAGTATAAAACATTATTGGCCCTCCCTGAGAAAAGTTCCTCAAACACCGCTCAGAGACCAGCACTTGGTTGCGACAAGACCGAAAATTGTGGTCGATTATTCAACGACATCAGTCTCATCCACAGAAACGAAAGTCATATCGCACCTCTACCTGACCAACATGAGGTCATCGCTAGATCCCCCCCCTCCTCCTTTTACTTCTCCTTCTTTAACTTCTCCTCCTTCTTCTTCTCCTTCTCCTCCTCCTCCTCCCTATACCAACTCTAATCACATCAACGGCAAATACAATGCCCATCAAGACTCCGAGTTCAAGGGTGGATATGTAGACATCAGAATGCAAAAAGACGTCAACTTTTGCCCAGAGAAAGGGGACATCGAAAAGATTCACAAGGATGGACCCTGGATGGCAGCGATAATCTTCCGCGTTAAGGACCTGCCAGCAGCTATGAAGCAAGGCCTGTATTGCTCGCAAGACAATGTGGATCTCAGTGGCTGCTGCTTTTACGATGATTTACAATCAATGCCGCCAGCGTTTCAAGATTGGGGGCTAGGGCTTCAAGATTGGGGCTTCACACATGCTCGCAGGTTCCAGCGTATTGACCTAGCTGAGAATCCCCAGTGGAAGGCAACATTATTTGTCGTCTCACGTGGAATCAAGCCCCTTTGTCGATTTCGCATCCAGACTCTCTCAGTTAATAATGTTCTTGGTGCGGCTGCTTTTACTCGAGACGAAAAATTGGCCTATATGTATAATCGAGCGGAGCCTGAGCGAAATTTTAATGCAATCTACGACGATATGCCGCTCCGTGGCTGGTGGCCGTGGCCTAAGAATTCAAGTGTCTCGGACGACTAAGAAACCTCCCGATTGGCAAGATTCAAGACTATGCTTGAGGGAAGTGGCTATTGACCGGCACGCGTTCGGGATAGATGGCATACCAGAGGAAGTCTACTGAATTGAGGCTAGTATATGTTTTCAAGTGGTGAATACTAGACTCAGAAGTTGGATTTAATAAACCAGACTTGAAAAGTAAATCTTTGCCACGGATAAAGACGCTGCCGCAAGTTGTCGCCCAGTCCCAGCAACCATTCCAGCACGATGTAATTAGGGTTAGGGTGAGGGTCAACCCTAGAATCTCTACCAGCTACTAGGGGACTAGCATAGCTGGTATTTCATCCCGGCCTATAGCTAGACAGTTGTTTATTGTCAAATTCTGGTTCATCGCAGGTGGACATGCCTGGAAACAAGGGGCATCTTTTTGCCATGTGGAGAAACTTCAATCACCTCTGCTCGGGAATTGCCGTATAATTCCACCAGACACTTTGCCGGGGAAATGAATAGCCTCTCTCATTTGCTGTCATTTGACACCCTGCCAAGTGCGGGGCTTGACCCCCGGACCTGTTGCATGTACACGAGGTCATCCGTCGCTAGTCAGAGCAAAGCTGTTTGCCGTGGTTCATCAGATGCCGTGCCTCCTTTTCGACAACGACTCATGCCTTCATCGGCCACCCAGTCAAGTTCCGTTTCAGAAGAGTTGTAATGCCGATCCAGACGTCTAGCCCACCAATCGCCTCCCGCCAGGGCACAAGGCCATGGCGCCGTTCTGGTCGTGGAGGTGTGAGAGCCAGCATCTCTCGACCCAAGCCCTGGCTGAAATAACGCCATCTCCAGCCAACACCACCAATCACGTCCAGTCGCCAGGAATACGGATATCGATTCTTCGCTGATCCCCAGCCGACGAAGGTGAATTGCTTGGCGGGCTTGCTCTTTGTGCTGGGTGCGCCAACCCCCCTACGATTTACGGCGTTTAAGCTGTCCCTGGATATGGTAAAGTAATGTATGGTGGACGATATTTACATATCTTGACGTATATACTAATATATTATAATATATTGCAACATGAATTAATAGGTATCATGATGCATAGTGTACCTAGCAATAAGAGTCATCCCGCCGAGCAATTCACCGGCCATAGCACGCTGCGTGTGCAGAGTGCCTGGATGCAGACATGAGTGGCAACGCTTCCCATGGCCTTCACCTCTTACAGGACCTTGGCTGAGCCAAGAACTCCTTTGTTCCCACTGTTATTAGCCGCTGACGAGGTCTGCACTGTATTTGCAGGGTCACCGAGTCAAAGAGAAACCACGAGGCTTCTTGTCCACGCAGCCACAACGCAAACGCCACGACGTTGGAGAAAGGCCCCCTTCGGATCGGCGCTAGACACGAACAGCTTCCGATGGTATGGGGCGTCTGATGTCACTGGATATATATCGTCGTCTCTAACCTCCAAGCGCTTGAGTTTGCGAAACCTCAAGCCGTCTTATTAGAGACAGAGCAAGCGCAGGCTTCTGGCCTGATGAATAGCAACACCTCATTGTCTCGTGTTTCCATATTCCACAAGCATGACTAGATTGACGGTGCTTCTCACAGCTCCGCTACTGCTGTTAAGTCAGCAGGGTGCATCGGTGCTAGTTCCAGATTCCTTCTCTGACACCATATCAAGACTACCAACTTGTGCTGTGAGTAGCTTGCCCACCAATCGTAGTGTTTCCGACAGCTTACCATGGTGTAATCGCTAATCAAGAATATATGAAACTAGCTGGGTTGCTTGATTCCCGCCGTCTCCAACTCGACCTGTTCCATCGCAGATGCTGCTTGTATTTGTGCCACGGCCAACTACGACCTCATTCAGGGGCTGGCTACGCCGTGTATCCTGAAATCGTGTAGCCCTCCCGAGGCTTTATGTAACTACCTATGCCCCAGATCTTTGGTTCTCATTGTCGCACTAATACCACTGATAGTCACCAAGAACCTCACTGAGTCGGCATGCGGCCATCCTACGAGGGACAGGTCTTCCGAATATAGTGCCTTGGCCATCTCCGTGGGCGTCACGTCTAGCATTTTTGTTGGAGTCCGCATCATATACAAGGTATTATTCTGCCATAACAACAGACTAGGTTACGATGATTGGGCCATTCTCGTGGCATTTCTGGTTAATGTACCCAGCATAACTATCAATGTTCACGGCTTAGCCGCCTATGGACTCGGCAGAGACATCTGGACCCTGAGTCCAGACGACATAATTACCTTTATCGAGTTCTTTCTCATTGACGAGGTTCTCTACTTGGCCATGGTATCGCTCGTAAAGTTGAGCCTGTCACTGTTCTATCTCCGCATCTTTCCGGGGACGACTATCCGGCGGCTGCTATGGGCAACAGCTCTTTTTAATGTCGCCTTTGGTATCGCGTTCGTTACCACGGCCATCTTTCAGTGCACGCCAATCAGCTACACATGGACCCAGCACATTGACCACTTGCTGCCTGGCCACTGTATCGATCGCAATGTTTGGGGATGGAGCAACGGCGCCTTGAGCATCGCCCTCGACGCTTGGATGATACTCATCCCGCTTAGTCAAGTGCCACGACTTAAACTGCATTGGAAACAAAAGGTGGGAGTTGCCATCATGTTCTTCATGGGGACCTTGTAAGTATCTCTACCTGCGCGCCAACTGCCTTCGTCTGTTGACATTTGTGTTTCTCAAACTCAGCATCACCGTAATATCCATCTTACGACTGCATACGCTCATTTATTTTGACAGCTCAACAAATCCAACTTGGGACGTGTGGATTGTTGTCTGGTGGTCGACGATAGAAATCGACGTCGGCATAATATGCACCTGTCTGCCGAGCATTCGTCTGATTCTGGTGCGCATGTGGCCGCGACATTTTACCCATGAGTCGAGATATTTAAGACATGGAACGCCTCCTGCTGGCCAGGAAGCCTTGAATACGGGCAAGAGCCTTCCGCAATCAAGTATTGATATTCTTTTGGACGACTGTAGAGTGTAGATGCCGTAATGAGACTTCTCCTTACGTATGTGTTTAGCATGTTTACATGGTGAGAGAGTGCGACTATCATGATCCACCTTTTGATGGATTCCCCAGAGACCAACATGATTCTGGAGGAATACATGGCAAGGGGATCAATAATAAGGTTACATTTTCTTTCTACAAAGAGATGAAACCAGGGTCATGCAACTGCCCCTGGCGATGGGGGTTGCCGTCACCATTTCGAATGCCGAAACTGACCTTGTCTGATGCCGACGGCGGACGCTGATTCTTGCCGCATTTCTTTTCCGGATCGTCCCAAAACGGCGGGAGTTTAACGGGAGTAGATACGGGGTTATACGGGACAACTGCTACGGAGCGGCATTATCAACACTTCTAGGTTATCAGTTATTGGTCATTGCAAGTAGTAAAGAGCGGGCTTGTCCTGGGCAATAAGCCTATCCAGATAGGAATTAGTGTAATTTCATCTATACGGCTACTACGTATATAATAAGATTTAGCCGAGTAAACTATAATAGCTTTAGCAGGGCGCTGGCGTGCAGCTTTTAAGGCTTTCCAGACTAATTCTGCGATAACAGTATTATCCGCGGATATAAGTACTGCTAAGGCAGGACAAATTTACCTTTACAAGTTAAAAAGCTAATAACCTAGAATATAATTAAAATTTTAATTTAAGTTTTAATAAAATAAAATATAAAAACCCACCCTTTATAATAAAGGGGAAAACTATAATATAAAGCTATTTTTTATTAACTAGCTTTATAATATTTTTCTTAATTTTTTCTTTTATTTCTTTTTTTTTTTTTTACTTTTTTAGCTATTTTATTAAGTTTTTTAACTTTTTTAATATTTTTAGCTTTTAATAATATATTTCTTTTTTTATTAATATCTTTTATAATAATAGCCTTAATATTATTTTTTTAGGCTTATTAGCTTTAATTTTTAAAGTTATAAAAAGTAATTTATTTATATTAGGCTTATTACCTTTTTTAATACTAGTTATAATTATAATTATTAATTATTAATTAAGTTTAATATTAATAAGTAAAAAGCTATAATATTTTAAGAAATAATATAAAGCTAAAAACTTATAAGTAATTATATTATTTATAAAGTAATTTATTTAAATTAAATATATAAAGGTAAAATAAAGTAATTATAAGGAAAATAATAAGCTTTATAAAAATTAAGTATAAACTTTATTAATTTATATTATATTAAATTACTTTAAGTTTTTTAGGGTATAACTTATATAATTATAAATTATTATTATTATTATATATATACTTTTATTAGTATATAAAATTATAAATCACCTTTTAAGCTAGTAAATTTAATATATTATAATATATATATTATTTTTTAAATTATATATTATTATTATATTAGCTAGGTATAGCTATTAATTATATTACTAGTAGGTTCTAGTAATTAATTAGCCTTATTTTTTATTTTTTTATATTAATTTAATAAAATATAAAAATATATAAAAATATATAAAAATATATAAAAATATATAAAAATATATAAAAATATATAAAAATATATAAAAATATATAAAAATATATAAAAATATATAAAAATATATAAAAATATATAAAAATATATAAAAATATATAAAAATATATAAAAATATATAAAAATATATAAAAATATATATAAATATCTATTATAACCTAGTTATAAGCTGCAGTGTAAGTCGCAGGTTAAGCTGGCTATATAAGCTATAAGATAGCGCAGGTATAATAGGTAATAAATTAATAGTTAAAATAAGCTATTAATAAGAGAGAATTTATTAATTATTTAATAAATTTTAAATAAACTAATAATATATATATAATTATAATTTATTAAAACTTTAATAAATAATAAGTAAATATTATAATATATAAAAACCCTTAATTTTATTTTATAAATAAATTTTAGCTTCTTAGCTTTTAATATAAATTATTATATTAAATAAGCTTTATTTATAACTTTTTAACTTTAATTATTTAATTATAATTTATAACTTATTATTAATATAATAATTAATTACTTAAATTAATTATTTTAATTATTTTATTAATATAAATTATAATTAGTTTATTCTTTAAAAAATCTTAGCTATTATATATTAAAAGCTCTTATTTAAATAACTATTATATTACTTTAAGTAATATCTAATAACTATTAAAATAATATTTATAATACCTATTTTATTTAAAGTAATTATATTATTAATATTTTAAAAATCTTAAAATCTTAAACTTTAAAATTTTATAATTAAACTTATATAATTATATTAATAAATTAAGTAATTTAGCCTTAAATATTAAATATTTATATTAAAATAAAAAAACTTAAAAGAAATTATTAAGCTTAAAATACTAGAACTTTATAATAATAACCTAAAAATACTTTAAAAATTCTTAACTTAACTTAAAGTATATTATTAATTTTACTTAAATAAATTAATTAATATATAAGTAAAAATATTATATATTAAAAAATATATAATAAGTATTATATTTATATAATTTAAATTAATTATATAAAATTATTTTATTAATATAAAAAATAATTAAAAAAATAAAATAAAAAAAATATTTATTAATTATAAAAAATTTAAAAAAATAATTAAAAAAATATTTAAATTAACTAATAAAATAAAAACTATAATTATTTATATAAATTAACTTAAATAAAAAAAATTTATATTAAATTATATAATATATTTTAAATAAATTATTTTAATATTAAATTAAAAAAATAAGCTATTTATATTAGCTTTCTTTAAAAGATTAAAAAAAGTAATTAAAAATAAATTATATAAAAAAAATATATTAAATAACTTTTTAAATTATATAATAATAATAATTTAAATTAATAATAAATAATATTAATAATATATATAAAAATAATAAAAAAAAAACCTAAAATCTTATAAAAAAAAAATAATAAGTAAACTAAAAAAAAAAGTAAAAAAAACCTATTATATATAATTATATTTTTAACCCTAAATAAATAAAACTTAATATTATTAAAAAAAAAAATATTATAATTATAAAAAACTAAAATATTTTATTAATAAATATAAAAAACCTAAAAAAAAATAAAAGCTAATATTAAAAAAAAATAAAAAATAACTTAATATTATTAATTAATAAAAAAATAAAATTATTAAACTAAAAATAAAATATAAAAATCTTAATTAAACTTTTTATTATAATAATAATTATTATATTTATATAAATAATAAATAAAAAAAAATAGTTTTTAAAAAAACTAAAAAAACTAAGAAAAAAAATTATAAATTTTATAAAAAATAAGCTATAAATAATTAAATAATTAATATAAAAAAAACTAAATAAATAATTAATAAAAAAAAAAACTTTTATAATAATAAAATAAAAAAAACTTTATAAATTAAAATTATTAAAATATTTAAATAAAAACTTATATTAAGAAATTTTTAATTAAATATAATAATAAGTAAAAATAAAAAAAATTTAAAAATAATAATAATATAAAAAAAAATAAAATATATAAATTTTTATTTTTTTTAATAAACTAAAAAATAAAATAAAAAAAATAAGTATTAATAATAATAATATAATTTTAAATACTTTAAAAGTATTTAAAAATAAATAAAATAAAAAAAAAATACTAATAAAGCTAATAATTATATAAAAGTAAATTATATAATAATATTTTTTTATATTAATAAGAAAATATTTTATAATTTTTATTATTATAATAAATATTATTATAATATTAAAAAACCTAATATTATAATACTTAAAAAAGGAAAAAAAAAATAACTTTAAACTTTTATTAAAATATAAAAATTATATATAATTAATATAAATATTATATATATTTATAATATATTAAGTATATTTTATAATTAAAATATAATTAAATATATTTTTAATTAAAATAAAAAAATATTTAATTAAAGTATTATATTTTAAATAAAAACTTTTAAAATAAAAAGTAAAAATAATTAATAATAATTAAATAATAATTTTAAAACCTAATTTAAATATACTTATTAAATATTAAGCTTATATAAATTTTATAAATATATATAAATTAAATATATATTAATTATATATATATATAAAAAATAAATAATAATATTAATATATATATATAAAAAAAACTTAATATATAAAAAAGAATTATTATTTAAATTATCTTAATATAAAATAAAAAATTATATAATATACTTATTATTAAATTACTTAAAATATATAATAAATAAGGCTAAAAAATAATATAAATAATAATATAAAATATTAATAATATATAAATAAATATAATAAATATTAAATATACTTAAATAAAAAAATTCTAAAAAAATTATAAAATTAATATATTATAATAAATAAAAACTAAATAAATAATATTATAAATAAAAGTTTAATTCTAAATATAATAAAAAATATATAATAAATTATAATAACTTAAAATATAAAAAATATAAAAAAATAAAAAATTAAATTTATAATTATTTATATTAAATATTTAATAATAAGTTTTACTTTAAATACTTATAAAATAAAACTAAATTTATAAAATAATATTAAAAAATAAAATAATAAATTATAAAAAAATTTATTTTAAAAAACTTAAAAAATAAAATATATTATTTATAAAAAAGCTATAAGCTAATATAAAAAAAATATTAATAACTTTTAATATAATTTAAAATAAATAAAATAATAAAATAATATTAAATATTAAAATTATAAAATATTATATTTATATATTTATAAATAATAATATAATAAATAATTATATTTTACTTAAAATTATTAATTATTATTAATTATTATAAAAATATAAAAAAATATTATATAAGTTAATTAATATTAAAAAAAAACTTTTTACTTATAATAATAAAATTATTAATTAAAAAATTAATTATTTTAAAGTATAAATTTAAAATTATTTAAAAATAATTTAACTTAATATTATAAATATATTAAAATATAATCTAATATTAAAATACTTATAATTATAAAAAAATAACCTATTAATTAATTAAAAAATAAGCTAATTAAAGTAAAATAAAACTTTAAGCTAATAAAATTAATAAAATTTAAAAAAAAAATTTTTTTATTATAATTTAGCTTATAAATAAAATTCTAAAAAAAAGAAATTTTTAAATAAGTTATTTAAAAACTAATAATAATAAATAAATAATATAAAAATAATAAGTATAAAAAAAAATAATTAAATTTATTATAATAACTTTAATAATATTATAAATTAAAATATAAATAATAATAAATAATAAAAAAATAAAAGCTAAAATCTAAAAAATTATTATTACCTTAAAAAAAAACCTTATAAATATAAATAAAAAACTTAAAAAAAAAAAAAAAATAAAAATAATAAAAATAATAAAAGCTTAATAATAAAAAAAAAAACTTAAAAATATTCTTAAAAAATATTAAAAATATAAAAAATTATTTATAAAAAAATTAAAAATTAAATTAATAAATAAAAAGTTAATAATATTTTATAAAATTTATAACTTAAATATAAAAAACTTAAAATATTATAAAAATATATTAATAAAATATTAATAAAAAATTATATTAAAATATTAATATTAAAAGTTAAATACTTAATTATATTTATTTTAAAAAAAAATAAAAAATTATAATTAATAATAAATTATTAGTAATTAAATATAATTATTATAAAAAATAAAATATTATTATTATTAATATTAAAATTATAAAATTAATTATATAATATAAATTAGTTTATTATAATAAACCTAAAAAAATATATATAATTTAATTTAAATAAAAAAAAGTTATAAATAAATAATAGCTTTTAAAATAAAATTTAGATTATTTAAATACTTAATAATATTAATAAAACTTATTAATATATTAATAATATTTTAAAAAATAATTAATAATATATTATAAAAATATTTAAATAACTTTATAATAATATATTTTAATAATATATTAATTTTTTTAAAAACCTTAAAAAACTATAAAAAATATATATATATAATATTAAAAATATTATAAAATATTAAATTATTACTTAAATTAATAAAATATAAGTTTTATATATAAAAAGTAAACTTTTTAAAATATATAATATAATTAAATAAAATATAAATAAAAAAAATAAAAATTAAAATAATAAAAAACTAATTAATATTAAAAAATATTAAAAATATATAAAGCTTTAAAAGCTTTATAAATTATTATAAAAAATTTATTAAAAGCTATAATAAAATTATAATACTTTTAAATAAACTTATTAAAAAAAATAAGTAATAAAATTAAAATAATAAAATATAATATACTTTTAATAAAATTAAAAAACTTATTATATTTAAATTTATTTTAAGAATTTTTAACTTAAAAAAAAATAAAATTAAAAATTAATTTATTAGATTTTATTTTAAAAATATAAATTAAATAAAAAAATAATAATAAAAAACTATATTTTATTATATTTTACTTAAAAAAACTATATAAAGTAAAACTTAATTATTTTATTTATAATAAAAAATTCTTAATAATTATTAATATTTTTAAGAAATTTAAATATTATTTTATAAAAAGTAAATATAAAATTAAAATATATATTAATTATAAAAATATTTTTTATTTTATAATAATATAATAATTAAATAAATAATAAATTTAATAAACTAAATATTTTTTAGAATTTAATTATAAAATTATTTATTAAAAAAAATCTAAAAATAAATAAATAAATACTTTAAATTAAAAAAATAATTATAATATAAAAATATTTATAATAATAAAATAACTTCTTAAAATTAATATAAATAATAATTTTTAATAAAAATAATTAAATATTATATTAAAAATATAAAATAAAAACCTAATATATAAGAAAATTTAATAATAAGTAAAAAAAAAAGTTAAGTTTATAAATATACTAAAAAAATATTTTATAAAACCTAGAATTATCTTAAAGTACTATAAAAAAACCTAAATACCTTTAAAGTTATAAAAAAAATATATTAAAAAAATATATAAATATTTAGTTTATAAATATTAAAAAATCTATAAAATATTAAATAAAATATAATAATAATATAATTTCTTAGAAATTAAGAAAATAATTAAAAAGATTATTAATAAATATATATAATATAAAAAAAGTAAAGCTTTATAATATAAGTTATATAAAAAATTATAATTATTATTAATATTAATATAATTATAAAAATTAATAGCTTTTAATTATATTATAAAGCTACTAATATTAAAAAAACTAATAACTAATATAAAATATAATAATATATTTATAATTATAAATAAACTTATAAAATATAAATATTTTTTATTATATAAAAAAGTAAATAATATAAAAAAACTTATATATATATTTTTATAAATAATAATAAGTAATTATAAGCTATTAAAAAAAATTATATTAAATAAAAAAAGTATATTTACCTTTAAATTTTAATAAGTACTTATAATATAACTTAAAATAAATTATAAGTTAAGTATTATATATTATTTATAAATAAATAAATAAATAAAAAAATTAAATTAAATACTTAAATAATATTTATAATATTATATTAATTATTAATAAAATAATTAAATTAAATAATTACTTATAATATAATTAGCTTATAATAGCTTAATATTAGAATTAATAAAGTAAATATTAGCTTATATTAATTATAAATTTAACCTTAAAGTATTTTAAATATAATATAAAAAATTATAAATAAAATAAGTAATATTATAAGTAAATAAACTAAAAAAATTATATAAAAAAATATAATATAAATTAAAATTTATATAAAATAAAATAATATAATATTATAATTATAAAAAATTAAAAAAATTAATTTTTAAGAAGAAAAATATAATTTATTTACTTTAATAAAATATTAAAATAATATAATTAAGTAATAAATTAAATTATAAAAAATTAAAATTATTTATTATTAAAAAATAAATATTAATAAATAATTATAAACTTTTATTATTAAAAATTATAAGAAATTATTTTATAATATATATTTTATTTTTTAAAAAAATATTAAATAATATATTAATAAAAAAAAATATTAAAATTATAAATAAAATAAAGTATAAAATAAAATAAATTTTAAATATAAAAATAAAAAATAAAATATATTAATATTTTATTAAATAAAAAAACTATAAAAATAAGAAAAATATATAAGAACTTATAAAACACCTAAAAAATTACTAGTACTTATTATAATAATATTATTAGTAGCTTATAACTTAATATTAAGTAAAGTACCTTAGTCTAAAATATTAAAAGTACCTTAGTTTTAAGTATTTTAAATAGCCTTAAACTCTTACTATTAAACCTACTCTAATTTATGCTTTTAAGCTTTCTTCTCCTCCTTTTTTTAATTTATATCCTTTATCTCCTCTAAAGAATAATAAAAAGCGTAATAACTAATACTCTTAATAACCTAATAAGAACTTTTCTTTTTAAAATAATAACTATAAGGTAATACCTTAAAACCTTATTTATAAATAAAAGTAATAATTATAATATAATTAATAATAAAATAGAATTTCTTAGGTTTTTTTATATAATTAAATATAATAAAAGAAAAATATTATAAGAAAATAAAATACTTATAACTAATAAAAAAAAAAGTAAATAAAATTATTTATAAAATAAAACTTAGATCTTAAAAGTAAAACTATAAGAAAAGAAATATTATATTATAATTTAGTTATAAGTTATAATATAAATTATAAGTTAAGCCAGTTATATAAGCTATAAAATAATATAAGTATAATAAGTAATAAATTAATAGTTAAAATAAGCTACTAATAAGAAAAAGTTTATTAATTATTTAATAAATTCTAAATAAACTAATAATATATATATAATTATAATTTATTAAAACTTTAATAAATAATAAGTAAATATTATAATATATAAAAACCTTTAAATTTACTTTATAAATAAACTTTAGCTTTTTAGCTTTTAATATAAATTATTATATTAAATAAGCTTTACTTATAACTCTTTAACTCTGATTACTTAGTTATAATTTATAACCTATTATTAGCGTAATAACTAACCGCTTAGATTAATTACCTTAATTATTCTGCTAATATAAACTATAACTAGTTTATCCCCTGGGGAACCTTAGCCGTTATAATATCTAAAAATATTAATAATAAAACTATTTTAAAAATATAATATACCTATTTATATTTAGTTAATATAATTAATATAATATAATTTTTAGTAATTATAGCTACTATCTGGCAACTATTACTATTATTGCCGCAAAAAATACTAATATATTTTTTCTATACAAGCTCAAAATCTACATGGTAAAATTCCCCGCAAAATCACACTATTATGCCTATCATATTTCCACAAGAGGCCCGTACAGTTTAAAAAAACGGCTAAACTAACTTCTCGGTAACCAGCTCGTCCAACCTCACAAACAGATCCATGCCAGGCTTCGGCCCCTTAACCCCCGTCGGTGGCCTCTGGGTTTCCATCAGCGGGAAAGCCTGCTTCGTACCCGGGGATGCGGGTGGCTCGAGCAGCGTGACGTCGAAGCGGCGGAGCAGAATGGCGAGAAAGGCATACGTCTCGCGCTTTGCCAGCACCCGCCCGGGGCAGTACGTAGGCCCGCTGGCAAAGGGGCGGTAGTATGGCTGGCGGGCCGTCGTCTTGTTGAAGAATCGGCCGGGGTCGAATTCGTCCACGTCGACACCCCAGAGTCTCTTGTTGGTGTGCAATACCCGCATGGGGATGATGACGGGCGTGCCGGGCTGAAGCTCCTTGCCGCGGATCACCGTCTTCTCCTTGACAACGCGCCAGCCAAACGTGTTGGTCCGCTGACGCAGTGTCTCGCTGAAGATTGCATCGAGCCGCGGGCAGTTGGATGTGAGATGCTTGACGTCCAACTCGCCCGACTGCCAAGCAGGCTCCATCTCCTCCCTCGCAATATCGAGAAGTTCCTCGTCGTACACAATGTGTGCTACAAACCAGTAGCAAGCGTTTTGCTCGTTGGCAATGCTCCTGTGCGAGGAATGGAACAGTCAGTAAAAGAAGATCCTACGTCTTGACCGTGGGCAAGTATAAGAAAATACGGGAGGGAGTGAGGCTTTCCGTCTCAGCACTCACGCGAAGAAGAATAGGAACAATAAGCCGATTCGTGACTCGTTATCGATTCCAAGTACATCCATCCATCTAAGGAGGTGCTTGAATGCGAAGCACTGCTCGCTCCGTTCTTCTTCTGGTAGATTGACAAAGGCCCGGAAAGCCGCCTTGATACGGTCGCGAGGCTCACACACTGGCGCAAGGCCAAAGAAGTCGGGCAGTCCGTAGAAGAGTATCCAAGCATGCGCATTGAACTGTATTACTTGATCTACAATGTCCGGTTCAACCTGGTGAAGATACGGGCCAAACAGGGACCGCAATGTCGCGTCCACCATGGTCCCGGCCACCAGCGAGTAGAGGGAGACTTCGCGGCGCAGGCCAGGAGCACCAATGCTGTAGAGGCAGCCGTTGTAGTCTCTGGTGCAAAAGTCGAGCTTCTCACTCTGCAGAGTCTCTTGCAGACAGCCCGAGAATACCTTGGAAAGACTGTCCAAGTTTGATGGGTCGAGGAACTGCCTTTTGTACAGATCTTCAACAAAGTGAATGAGGGTCAAGTGCCGAGGATTGGTGACGTTGTTCTCAATGTAACAAGCATCTCCCGGCTTTGGAAGGTATCTGGCCTCGTCCACAGCTTCTGGAGACATGCCAAACTTCTGCATCACCTCGGATATGAAGTGCTCGAAGTCCATGCCGTGAGTCCACGGCGCGCCGTCAAGGATGCCAGTGACATCCTCGGGTCGAGAGAGACCGTACATTGTGACGCCGCATATTGTGAAGGCATACAGCTCGTCGGTATGGCCAAAGTAGCTCCTGGTTATTGTTGCTGTGTGTCAGCAAAAGCAGCTAAAAGCTTTCAAAGTTGTCAGAATGTTGGCAAAACATACACGGCATCATCAATGAGCTGATGACAGTTGTTCAAGAATGGTTGTAGGTGGCCTATCTCTTGTCAACTCCTCATGAATAGCTTTCCCGGTGAGGGACATGAAAATCACCAATGACTTGTCGTAAAGTTAGCAGGCATTCTTCGTGGGATATGATCAGCAGCGCTGGCCTACAAGGTATCCAGTATGGCATATATCTGGGCTCCGAGGGCCAGATCCATGGTCTTAGTGTGAACATCCACAGCCGCCACAACAGGAGGAGTGTGCCACAGACAAGAAAAACCAGGGCGGCTGTTGACAGGGACAAGAAGGCAGCCGCCAACATTTCCTCGTGATGAAACAGAATCGAGAGCTTGGGTTCGGGAATAGCTAAAGACAGCAGAGGTGGGTCGATTTTGTACGGCGAAGTAGTGCGACAGGGTGATACAACAGGGCTTGGGGGTGGATACTTTATCTATAATTTTCCATTGGATACTGCCCCCTATAAACCATCGGCTAACATTGAAAGGCATCCCTCGGGTACGGAGTAAACAAGGTCAGAATGCAGCCTCCAAGCCCCTCAACACCATCGCCATCATGTGAGGCTGAGACGTCATGACGAGTGTGAGTCCCTTATGCCTATACAGATTGTCCTGATGAACAACTGGGACAAGATTATACCCGATAGATGATATTCAGCCGTGAATACGTTTCAACGAAAAAAGGGTGCTTTGCCAGGGTGGTGTTCCTCCGGCCCCCAAATACTGGGCCTTGGTGTTTCGACTAACAACTCAACAAGGATGAATGTAGAGTATATCGCAAGTGTAATAGTGTGCTCCCTAGCCCCCCTCAACAACAGTATGGAAAAGGGGCATTTGACGTGCTTGCAATGCGACGACTCGTAGATACCCGGTCGTCTAACCCTGGAATGTCCCCAGTGCGAACGGGTTGG
Source organism: Metarhizium brunneum (assembly GCF_013426205.1). Taxonomy (NCBI): domain Eukaryota; kingdom Fungi; phylum Ascomycota; class Sordariomycetes; order Hypocreales; family Clavicipitaceae; genus Metarhizium; species Metarhizium brunneum. Next base: position 4,287,054 of record NC_089425.1, on the reverse strand, counting down.
GGGCGACATGGAGGCCAACTCATCGATTCCTTGGTGATGTGCATTGTTCCAAGTTGCTGCGGCTTCTGGGTTGACGTGCCCAAAGAACCTGGCCATTCCTGGCCATACGAATGATGGGAACAGCCGCCGATGACTGTATCAGGAAAACGCCGAGCTGATGCAGCAGTGGCTGGGTTGTCCGTCACTCTGTGCCGCATGTGCATAATGACAATAATCTCACTACATGCTCTGTACGTAATAACAAGGAACCCTGCCGCATATGTATGCATATTCTCCTCCACTTCAGTCGTTTTTGTCTACACAGACTGACCACCTACTAAGCCCATCAAGTGATTTTGCACGAAGCCAGGGGTTTTGACAGGACGAAACTGGTTCGCTGATGGCACTCGGGTGGTTCGCGCGTCTGGTCCGAAAGGATCAATCATGTATCCCGACCCGGAAATTGCGACGCTGTTTCAATATTCTCGTACGGATTACTGTCAGTGGAGCGGCACAGGGGAAAGTTTACATGGCTGTAGATGAAGGCGTGATATCTGCTCTTGCCCATGTCCCCCCTTACAGACTTCATTCATGTTGCTTGAGGGAATTACTCCGTCCCATGTATGCCGTATTCACTCCTGTTTCCTCTTGTAGTTGGACTCGTTCAGCTCCATCACTCTCGCGTAGTTGCTTCCGTCTCTGTGACTCGAGCGCAATGTTCAGCCACTCCATCGCGCACGATGGCAGCACGGTTAGACATGTGCAAGCCAGGCCCAGGATAAATACATCCCTGATCGCGTCATTGTAGGCGTACCGCAGCGCTTCAAGTACGGCTGGCGAGGAACTAAGCTGTGACAAGCCACCGGCGCCCGCTCCTAGAACATGCTCGAGTGTAACCGCCGACGTGTATCGAGGCAATGCCCTGCCCAGTCCGGTTATAAGCAAATTTTGCCCGATGGCCAGGCCGAGAGCCCTAAATGCGCCGTCTGGTCAGTGGTTCATGTTCGCTGACCTTGTTGAGGCAATACGGTGTAGGGCGTCGGCTACTGACCCCCCAAGCTGCGATGAGAAAACAGCAATGGCTGAAGAATATTTTCAGCGTCTTCGTTTGCTATGTGGAGGGCACAAGAGCTTGTACTTACCATTTCCTGTGGCAATATCGGACGCACTAGGGTTTCGTAGAAAGTCAGTGCCGCCGGAAGGACGAATAGAGAGGGAACTGCGTACTCGAGAACCACTTGTAGCGCCGTGTACGGCAGTTGTGAGGCCATGCCAACGCCAATACCTGTCAGAACTAAATAGGCCGACCACTGTGCCGCCGGCGTTGCAGGGCTGATGGTGGTCAGGAGGCCAGAGCCGACTGAGGCGATGATACCACCGGTAATCATGTATGGCACCTGTTTGTTCATTAGCCAGTTGCTTTAGCACCTTGGAGGGTCGGAGTTTCCCACGTAGTAGCCCCATCTTGATACAATGGCCCCCGTCAAGGCCAAAGTTACGATTTGAGGCACCATCATTGCAATGTACCGCACGCCGCTCTCAGTGGCTGTAGCGCCTTGGACGGTCTGGAAGAACATGGGAAGATAGTAGCCGTACTATATGTAGAAAATGTTTTCAGCCAGAATATAACAAAACGGAAGGGGTTCTGGGGCCACTCACCACATACATAACCACTCCGTAAGCAAACAGTATTATCGCTCCCATGCCCACAGAGCGTTTGCGAAGCACTCGCAAGGGAATGAGGGCCATGTCACCTTGTTTCCAATCCCAAGTGCAGAAACTTAATAACAGCACGCCGAAGCCAACACATAGACCAATGACTTGGGAGCTGTCCCAGGCGTACTGCTGCCCACCCCAAGTCAGGGCCAGAAGGAGGCAGCATACAAGGCCGAGGAACAGGACGGTTCCGACTGGATCCATACGAAAGAGCTTTTGCCGCAACGGCAATGCCTTGGTGTTTTTGGCAAAGCCCTCTGCCAGAGGAACAAAGAAGAAGACGACTACCAGGGCACAGAAGCCCGCAGGAACATTCCTAGGCCAAAGTTAGCAGAGGTCAAGAAACATCCGTCTGGACCGGGTAGAATGTCGCACAGCCAGAAGCACCAGCCTATATCTCGTCAGTTTGGAGGTGAAAACAACAGTCATAGTTTTACTTGAAGTAGAAAAGAAAAGAAGCAAACATACGCCAACTAGCATACTGTGTGAGGGCGCCGCCGATAATCGGCCCAACACATACGCTGATGCCCACGCCGGCGATGACAATGCCTTGGAAGAGAGGAACTTTTTCGAGAGAAACAACACATCCGATGATGGCGAGGGCTCCCTGTAGCAGGCCAGAGGCACCAAAGCCCAACAGAGCACGCCCAAAGATCAAGACGTCGGATGACCTGGCTGAGGCGCAAACAATAGATCCAGCTGGGGACACGCCGTGTTAGCCAAGGGGACTGACAATCTGGGGCGAGGGCCGGAATACTTTCGAAAATAAACAGCGAAGCGAGGTACACGACCTTGGCATTGAAGAATTTGTACAAGTTTCCAAACAGGGGCTGAAATGCCGTGACAGTGAGCAGGTACGAGGCGCCATACCAGGCGACAGCGGGTAGAGACTTGAAGTCGGTGGTGATGCGCGGGATGGCGGCTCCTATGATGTTGGCATCCAAGCCGTATAGGAAGGCACCTAGACATAGAGTACCAATGACGATTACCAGACGCCATGAGTGAAGGTGGTCATCTGCCGCGTTTGGAGAGGAGGACACTCGGCGCTCCAAGCTATTACCCTCGGTCATCATGGGGAGATTCCGGGCTCACATTAGTTCACTCGCAGCGATAACAGCACTTGGAGCCACGTAAAGAAGGTGATGGGAGCGGGTATAGGGGGAATAAGGTTAAACAAAACCCAGCTAGAACGGTCAAGCGCCTAAATATCGCACACGACGAACAATAAACAACAGATAATAGACAACGGACAGTAGTTCCACTCACCAGACACCAGACAGCAAAGAGAGAACCAACACTCCATGTCAGCGCACTGGGGCAGGCATGCATACCTGCAGTTACATGGGTGACTGTCCTGGGTGACATGTTACAAAATCCTTCAGATTCTGGCCCCAACCACGGCAAGCAACCATGTAGCATCACTCACAGCGGGAGCCCAAATGCGAGTCTGGCAACGTGTAAAGCATACAAGAAGCATTCGTCTAGTCAAGTCGAGAAGACGCGGCCCGCGCGCCATCGGAGGAAATCAGAGTTTCGTCGTCCATCTCGTCCCATCCTGGTCCACCACGTCTTGTATACAAGCTTCACCATCGACCGCCAAGATTCCCGTCGGTGCTGGGCGGGAAGGACCATAATAAAGAGACGAGGGCACACCTATCCGCACAACCTCTGCCCGATAAGGGTAAAATAGCTGCCATCATGAAGCTCTCGTACAACCCATCCCATCTCCCCCTCCGTCGCCAGGCAAGCGACGTGCCGGCCTCACCACCCACAACACGACCGACTCCGCCTGGCATCTCTTATGAGCTCTTCATCGTACGTCTCATGTAATTCAGCTTCTCACAAGAGATTTGCACATTAACCCCCCGACGCTAGGGCTTCCTCTGGGCAGGCGTTGCCATCGCGACCATCTTCATTGCTAGCCGGCTGTACGCCCGCATCCGCACCTCACGCCGGCTCTACCTGGACGACTTGTTCATCTCGTTTGCCTATGTTTTGGTTGTGGTCACGGCTGCCCTGTGGCAGTGGGGTGCAAAGGACATGTACTACATTCTGAATGCCAATGCCGGGCTGGTCCAAGTCGGGCCCGACTTTGTCACGCGTATGCGCCGGTTTCTCCTCGTCTCGTTCATCGTCGAGATGTTCTTCTATACCGTTCTGATGCTGTTTAAGCTGTCGCTTCTCTTCTTCTTCAAGAGGCTGGGCAGCAGTGTCGACAGGTTCAAGTATTTCTGGTGGCCTACCCTCGTCTTCTCCATGTGCACATATCTCGTCGCCGTCGGTGACATCGACTACGAGTGCTTGTTTGGCAGTCTGAAGGACATCACGGTCCGCTGCAATTCCCCCTCTGGGACGTATTTCCTCAAGGTTACGCTGGACGTCAACTGCGCCCTCGATGTCCTTTCCGACTTTCTGAGTACGTCTGCTCGCTGGTCCCAAGAGACGAAACAAGTAGAGACTGACGGCGCTGAACTAGTCATGCTTCTTCCCATTCTTCTGCTGTGGAATGTCCAGATTCGTCTGGGCAAGAAGATTGCCCTCCTTGGCCTCTTCTCCCTCTCCATCATCACCATGGCCGTAGCCATAGCTCGAGCAGCCGACATTGGCGCTACGCAAAAGTCCAACGGGTTGCCCGACAGCACGTATCTGTGGTTCTGGAGCTCCCTCCAGTCGTTCCTGTGTATGTTTACTCGCTGCCCATTGTCCGGCCTCATTGCTAACCAGTGTCTCGTGAGAACGTAGGCATCGTAGTCTCGTGTGCGGCTGCCTTTCGCCAGCTCTTTGTATCGTCGACGCGATCAAACAGCACCCCCCTTCGCAAACCAACGAGAAGTTGCTACGAGCGCATGGCATCGAATTTCAGGCCCAGACGGCGGAAGCCCAACGACACCATTTTGTACGACATGCCAAGCACCCGCCAGACGGGCAAAGGCTTCAACGCCTTCGACTGTGTCGCCATGCGAGACGGATCCGAGGCAGATTCGCAGCATAGTAGCCAGAGCCCTGTTCTTGTTCCGCGTCTAGGAAAACCGGTTGCGGCTTGTTACAAGGCCCCGGATCAAAATCACACGCAGCCGAACCACATTACCAGGGAGGTTGAGTTTCGCGTCACACAGCATACGGGCTGATATGTGCCGTGAAGGCTAGGCTTCAGCGTCAGCCCGAGTGAGAAAGAGGCTAATGGTAGACCGTGGACCATGTTCTGCTTATCCCGTTACCCGTGTGGTGTTGTGTGATGGACAGATGGTGACTTGATGAGTTGATATTCCACCCTGCAGCCATGGTAAGACACGACATGCAGCATGTACGGAGTATATGTATGTACCTTGTGCTCTGTAGCTCCCCGTCTTGGCATGCAATAAATAGCAACCAATGAAAACTGTCGGATGGTGACTTGCCGAGGAGTCAGCCGCGTTGGTTGTATCGTGACTGGGGCCGTCATGCTGCGACGTTGACGTCGACCAGGGAGGCTTACGTCGTATTGTCTGACACCCGCGCCTGGTCAAGCCGTTACATGATGCCACGGCCCAACTCGACAACATGAGAGCCCTTTCATAGGCGGCAGGGCACTCCGTACGTAGCATAGGAATGATGCGCCTGTTGGTCCACCCCGGTTGTGCAGTTTCAAATTCTGCATCCGCCATCCCTCATGGACGTGGTCAATGCCATGTGCAGTCTGGTTACAATATTCCCATGCATGTAACCCCCATATGGACCTCACTAGCAGCACCTCCATGTCCGTCCCCCCCGATCAGCCCCTCGCCTCGCCCCATGGCCCAGGTGTTTTCATCAACACCACCTTTATCTAGCCGCTTCATGAATCATCACCGTCCGCGGGCTTGTCTCTCAGACACCCTCTAGCATGAACTCGATTCCCATCGTCCTGTGGGCTTGCCTCTTTATGCTCGGCGCGGTGGCGGTGCCGTCATGCTACTCTCTGTTCCGCAATTACCTGGCCGCTCGCAAGATCGGCCTTCGCTTCCATGTCATCCCCATCAGCCACCTCAACCACTTCTGGATGCTCATTGACAAAAAGGTTCTTGGCTATGTCAAGCTCGTTTTTGGCGAGAGCGCCTTTACGCGTTACAACTGGATGGGCTGGGAGCTGCACGACCGATACTACTCCCACCATGAACTGGGCGATGCCTTCATGCTGGTCACGCCCGGCCGCAACTGGCTGTATGTCGGCCATCCGGAGATCGTCATGGAAATCGTTCGCCGAAGGGACGACTTTCCACGATGCGTCGAGCTCACTCAGGTCCTTGATGTTTTTGGCCCCAGCGTCGGCAGCGTACGTCTCCTCTTGTTGATCCCGAATGCCAAACCCTGCAGAGTGAATCCCTTTTATACATTTGGATGTTGGTCCATGGCTTGCTCAATGTACATCTAGGTCGAGGGCCAGCGATGGGTGCAGCAGCGAAAGCTCATGGCCTCGTGCTTCAATGAGCGCTACAACGAGCTTGTCTGGTCCGAAAGCATATCGCAGGCAACCGACATGATTCGGTACTGGTCATCGCGTCCGTCGGTACGAAGCACGGCCGACGACCTCCGCGGCCTGTCGCTCGGTGTGCTGGCCAAGGCCGGCTTTGGCAAGTCGTTCAGCTTCCAAGGCTACGAGGAAACGTCGCATGCCGACCCTGCGGCCAGCTACAAGGACTCTCTCCAGCTGATACTGGAAAACTGCATCCTGCTCATTGCCATGGGGCCCAAGTTCTTCACAAACACGCCCTGGTTGCCGTTCAAATGGCGGCAACTTGGAGAGGCCGTCAAGGCCTTCCAGAGGGCCATGACGGACATGTACGAGTCGGAGAAGCGCAAGGTTGCCGAGGGCACGTCTGACGAAGGTACCAGGCGTACCTTCTTGTCATCCCTCGCCAAAGCGTCGCTTGATGCCAAGCAGGGCGAGGGCCTCACGGAGCGGGAGATTTACGGAAACATTTTCGTCATCAACTTTGCCGGCCACGACACAGCATCCCATGTCTTCACCTTTGCCGTGTATTTCCTGGCGTCCAACCCGGCAGTGCAGGACTGGGTGTCGGAGGAACTCCGTCATGTGCTGGGCGACCGGCCGCCGCACGAATGGAACTACACGACGGATTTTCCTAGGCTCAAGCGCTGTCTAGCCGTCCTTTACGAAAGCATGCGGCTGTATACCCCTGTTCCCGTCACCAAGTGGACGCGGGACAAGGCGCAAACTCTAGATGTCGGGGACAAGACACTTGTCCTCCCGCCCAACACCATGATATGCCTGGCGTATTCCTCGCTACAGACTGATCCCAGATGGTGGGGTTCAGACTCGCTTACCTGGCGGCCGTCTCGCTTTATAAAAGGCGAGGGGACAGACTTGGATGCCGAAGTGTTTGTTCAGCCGAGACGCGGCACATTTATTGGCTGGTCGGAGGGTGCGCGCGACTGTCCGGGCAGAAAGTTTTCGCAGGTCGAGTTTGTGGCTACCATGGCGTCGCTCTTGCGCGACTGGCGTGTAGACCCGGTGGTTTTTGAAGGGGAGACGATGGACGGCGCGCGCAGGAGAGTCCTCGATCTTATTGACAAGGAGTCTGCCATGGTGTTGTTGATTCAGATGTTGCATCCGGAGAAGGCGCCGCTTGTTTGGTCAACGAGGGAATCGTAGCAAGCGTTGTCTCGGGATACAAAAGCAGCCAGGCGGTAATACATCAGATTCATGGCACCCAAGTGGCCTAACGCGACTACTTCTAGGGCAATGGATGGATGGTGTGACAAGGGCTCAATAGAGGGCTTAGAGCAATATGGCTCAATTCATCTAAAAACAGACTTTGGTATCAAAGGTCCTTGGTTTTCCTCAGGGCCTCGTTAACCAAAGACCTCTTTAAATACAAGAAGTCGGTGAGGGACTTTGCCCTAGGCCTCGTGACCGTAGCCCTCGTCTAACAGGACCATTTCCGTGTAACAGATGGCAACTCTTTTCCATACTGTCTGTCCACGGAAATATAAGGGGCTACAGTTGCTGTTCAAGTAGAGTGCTCTCTTTCCTGACACTGTACTTTGGAACTTTAACAGCAGCAATTCAGTCCATTGTATCTACTGAGATTTACAAGGAGTTTATGATCGATCCTGTGCTTGGTTTCTCTACTTGCCTACAGGAATGGACATGCAGCACTGCCACACTAAAAAATAGCTTCTACATGGCACAGCAATGAAATCTGATGTTGTGTAAGATACAGCCAAACATTATCTTATCCATTTTATATGGCAGGCCAGCAGTAAAACTCAGCGTTTGGGTGGCTTTCCAGCTAGTCCGGCCAGGAACGTGAAAAATGGAGAAACGGACATGATCAATGAGAAGACGACCGAGAGACTTGAATAAACGAGTGATGTATTTAAAAGATTCTCATACTGGATTTCAATTTTCCTTGTTCATTGCAGCGTCAACGACAGGACGAACTGTTTCCAAGCTCATGGGGCCAGACACGACAAGTTCCTTGTCAGCCCCGGAAGAAGAGTTCAGAAGAAACGAGCGACGCGAATGTTGAAAATGACCTGAAATAACTACTTATCAAGCTCTTCCACCATTTTCTTGACTGCGTGAATAGCAAAACAAGCAGCGGTAAGGGTAGGATTGCAAGCATTCGCCTTGGGAATGACACCACACCCTCCGAGCACCACGTTTGGATGCTTCCACATTTGGCCATACTGATTGACCACGCTCCTCTCGTCGGCCTTGTCACCGATGCCAGCCTTGTATGTGCCGCAGATATGCAGGGCAGACCCTTGGGGCATGTTCTTATGCACGTCTTCCTTGCTGATTATGGCGCCAAGTCTATTGGCCACCGTTACCATGCTACCCCGGAGTTAGTCTGGAGTATACCTGGGGGACAAGCAAACAAGGAGATTATGATATTCTTGGTAACTTACTCCGCCCGCATGTCCGCCTGTCGCTGGCTCTTGTCCTCTGTAAAGTGGAATATTGGCTGTAGATGAGTTAGCTCAACCTGAGTTTTGCTTTTGCCATGGACGCGATGAAAAAGTCAAGCCAGGAAGATGGGGGCATGCATATGCTGACCTGCGGCATTCCAAACTCGTCCTGATACTTGGGTGAGAACGTGACGTAGTTGTCGCCGTTTTCTTCGGTATACCCGAACCAACGCAGGTCTACGACTCTGCGCTGGTCAATGTCTGCAGGGACTTGACCGTAGCCAAAAGCATCCCGGTGAATCTGAGTGTGCCAGCGCTTGTTAGTCTTGCTCTTCGTGTCCGTAAATACATACGAATAGTAGCATTGGGGGTCTGGGTCGTCGGCAGGAAAGGGCAGCGGGTCGAGTTGGAAAGTCTTGACATGTTTGGCGACCTTGTCTTTCAACTCGGTCCTGAGCGCCACCCACGAAGCATTGGCTTGCTGTTCGTCTCTTTTCTCTGCTTTCTCTCTTTCAATCCAATACTTGGGCGCGGTTGTATTCCAGAAGTCGCCCCAGACTTTCGGGAGGTCCTCTTTGTTTGGCTTGTTGGTGGTTTTGGTATCTTTTACCGGACGGCGTGTAGGATTCTTGGGGTCAAAAGGCTTCTCATCAACCACAGGGGGTTGAGTCATGACATTTTCGACGTGCTCCTTCCACAACTCGACCTGGCAGAAAGCCATGGTTTGCTCCGTCAAGTTCTTGCCCTGTTTGGAGGTGTTAGCAGTCGGTATCAGGAGTAGAATAAAGGTCACCTAGGAGGCGGTCAGTCTGTAAAAGCGTACATACCAATTCTTTCACATAATATGATGGCTTCTTGTCGTCAGTTGTAAAGCCTGAATTCCAAAGGATGCCTGGTGTAAGGATAGCGCCGGCACAGATGACAAATTTGTCCGCTGTAACATTGTACACGGCGTTTGTAAGTAAATGCTTCAGACTGGCACTGACGACTTTGACATTTTTGTCCTTGTCTTCAGCCAGGTTCAGTTTGACACATTGAGTATTTGGCCACACCTCAAACTTGTCATTCAAAGTTATTGGGTCACGCTCCCAGGCCCGTGTCGGCGGCACTTTGCTATACTTGGGATCTGACAACTTTTCCCGATGTCCGCGCACGCCGGAATCAAGGATCGTCGCTGGGCACGTCCACTCGACGTAGTTTGTATTGTCCGGGCTCTTATTCCGACGGCATGCAAGGGGCATGGCCTTGATGGGACGATCATTAAAAGCCTTCTCCAGGGTATGCATAATGAGGTGCTGCCGAACCGAGTGATCAAATGCTGTTGTTGTAGTGTTGAAAAGATGCTCGGCACGATCATAATTTTTATAGACCTCCGTGAAACCTGGCTGCTGCTCGTCTGGATGCTGCCTTGGCGTGCAGCATGTCCAGTGCGATCCCATGCCGCCCACAACACGGCTTGCAGCGGCCTCGGCAAGATTTTCATTTGCTTTTTGCGCCGGGTTTTGGCCATTTCTGATATAATGGGTGGCAGGATCTCCAGTGGGAACCGATAGTGGCTGCAATTGACCCTGTATCAATGTGAGTAAACATGAATCCTTGACAGATCGTTTTTGGAACTCGTTGTCGACAAACCTTGACAACACTATCAACCAATGCCTTATATTAGCCCAGAGGTCGTCATCGTGGCTCGTACCATGGCCGGGAAGGATCCTTACTTGGTAAAGAGACTAATATCTTTTTGAACAGCAACGCTATTCTTTTTATGCTCGCCGATCCGGAACGAATCCCTGGAAAAGGAAAAAGAAGTCGAGCATGAGTATCATGGCTTGAAAATGATGGGGACATGGGAAAAATCAACTGACTGTGGTCCAACATCGACCATGAGAATCTGTAAATCTTCCCTGTTTTTCAACTGAGCATTCACGAGCTCACGGGCAAAGACGGCGCCGATAGGCCCCGAACCCACGATGAGAACATCGACCTTGACTGGCAATGCTGGCTTCTCTTCCCTTTGCTTCTGGTCGGTAGGCATTGTAATGTTATAATCCTCACAATATATGCTTTTTAAAAAAAAAAAGAAATTGAAGTTTTCAAACCACCAAGAGACCGATGATTGTAGGTTGGCGGCTCCCAGTTTGATAACAGGCAATGCCATCGACTTTATATCCGGCAAAGTCGTAGGTGTGATTATGAGCGCAAAGTGCTTGTCCGAGGAGAAAGCACAAATTTGAAAAGCTTTGGTCTTGCAACCAACATCGAAAATTGCGACCAACATGGGAAATTCAGCCAGCCACAGCCTACAAAACAAGCCTCTGTTGGACATGGCTGACGTCTTGTACGAATCTAGAATGCACATTCACTGCAGCAAACTGACTCTTCACCTAGATGCAAACCACAGAATAAACAGCTGATTGAGTGGTGTGGGCGTACATGTCCTCTGCCATGAGATGAGCTTTTACTCCGTAGATGTGTCAGAATAAGCGGCTGATAGACGTGGCTGGCCTCTTGTCAGAACTTGAAGGCAAACCTTCTGCAGCGACCTGACTCTTGTTCCAAAATATAACACGTCACATTCCTGATCCCCGCAATAAGATTCGCCGCCACGTCCAGCTCTTCCATAAATTCAGAACTCGACTCATGTATGCAGATTACATGTCACTTCGTGTTACATGCTTGCCGGCTTCTTCTCTGCCATGGTCGAGACACGGCGGTAGATGAGCTGATATTGTGAGGCGCTGACGGCAGCCTGAGTCAATATCTGGCCGACAAACATGCGACTTGGCTCTAGTCATGGGTATAGCTGCAGATTAACAGCTGCTTTATTACTACTGCCGGGCTACTGCCGATTTCTTGGTCTTATATTAATTCCTATTCTGGTATATTTTACTTTAAATAATTTTAATTATATTTATTTAAAAATATATTAAAATATATTAATATTTAAATAATTACATTATAGTAATTATACTATTATACTTTTACTTGGTACTGGCTTTATACTGTATAATTCCTGGGGCAGTAAGCCCCCCACAAGGTGCTCGACTTGCAAAGAAATACGGAGTGCAAAGTTGTACTTCAAACATTGAAGGGATATCCCCAAATGACTGCCGAGCCGAGCCTCTGGACGGGAGGAGAACCTCATTTATCTGATTACTATAGACCAACAGGCGCCGCAGGGTTACTCGGCCGGCGATATTCCCGCTGGGAGGACCCGCCCTTATCGGCATGTTACAGAGGATTGCGGGGGGTCAATGGACCAGACTCCTCGCAAACAGGCATGTAAACGCCGTCACAGCCTTGCGAGCTGCTGGCTAATCAGTGGTAGCAACTCAGCAATTCCCTTCTGACGAAGCAAAGCTTGTGGATAAAGGCTAAGAATGCGGTTAACCGGCTTGCGTCCCACAATAACGCGGCCTACGAGCGGTTAACGCTTAGCTTGCAGCGTTCCGAGTTACGAAGCTCTCTGCCCGGCGTAAAACGTAAAAGCGATAAACTCAACAGATGCTGGTGAAGATGCTTGTGGCTCGTCGCGGGCAGTATATAGCCGGCGAGTATTTTATGCCTCTTGCCACTTTGGTTACTCCGCCTAAGCGTGGCTCATCACATTCCGTGCCCAAGAATGAATGCGAGCTGTCATAAAGTCACGGATGCGCTAGTCAGCGGCACGAGCCGCCAAAGTCACAACTAGTTTCTTTTTTTGCCCGCGGCATGTAGCGCGATTAGCCGAAATCTAGTAGCAGAGTATATTCGTACGCGCGGCTGTTAAGCTAAGCACCAAATTAAACCAGACAAAGTGGCGGTATATACTGTAGATGGATAGCTCTTGAGTCGTGTCTATAAACGTTTCCGCCAGGATGCGTTTCGTGGTTCCGTGTACATAGACACAGGCTGCGGCTGCGCGATTAACATGGTATGTGGACAGATGTGTCAATCATACCCTCCAATTCAGAGGGGCGTTCGTGTCCATGCGCTATGCTAAGGCACGTGGACAAATATGTCCGATTGACAACTAATAACACCAGACGGTTGCTTGACCCCTGTTGCGTTAGACGCGGGGACGTTCACGCGGTAGTTGAAGTTCTTGAACCGATCATTGATGTCTATTATTAACCGGCCCCCCCTGCAATGAGTTCTCGTCACGCCAGAGTAACTGTTGTTGGTGCCTTGGGGTCCAGGCCACAAGGGACGGGCGCAATTTAAATTTACTCGACGAGTATTAGCTGTCAGATACATTTGTCCACCTACCTTGTCAATCCGCCGCGTTGCTCAAGATCAAAGAGAGCGAGGGCCAATTGGTCGGCCGTACCACGTGGGGCCACGGAAAGAGTCAATAGATCAAGAAGTGCGAGTGCCTCGCCTGGACTTGCGACGCCGAGGGGAGCGTGTGCCACGGAGCCCGTGCGTGGTGGTCGGAGAGCGCAAAAGAGATGTATCGTGCAGAAGAGGATGTGAAGCATGTAGTTGAGCTGTCAAATGTGCGCCCTGCTCGGTGAGGTTGCTCTCAAAGCGTCTGGTCATCCAAGGCAGCAAGATGTAGGGCGGCTCTTCTTAATAGGCCAGGCCATGGTAAGCTACGTGCGGGGTGAACAATTGGGCTGCGGATTCGGCAGCCTCAACTTGTTTGGGCTAACTCAGGCACCCCAGACTGAACTTCCCTCCTAATCGCTGAGAGACTTGTGCATTAGCGACTGGTAGGCGTCACATCTCCCTCGCGCGATACACTACACAATATGATAGCTTGACAGCAAAGGAAGAGTTCCTCTTGACATCTGAAGCATTCTCTTGACGCGAATATGGGTGATCGAGGGCTAGAGAAGTACAAAAGCCGTCCTGCCAGTTCCTTCTCCTTTATACGCTGTTCCTTCTCTCTTTTTTTCTTCCAGCTTCCAGTTCCAAGTCCCTGAGCTAGCAACTCTTATACTCCAGAGAAACAGACCGTATTACAAGGTGTGACTCTTCCTTCAGTTCCCTCATCAAGGAGGCCTGCTGAGTTCCGGTAAAATATGAGGAGACACCAATAAGAACGACAATCATGCCGAGCGAGGTCGTGAAATGCCCTGGTGGCTGTGGCAAAGATATATCATCGGCTCAGTCGAAAGAGGATTGTCCCACTTGCGCCAGGTATGAGAACGCTTGACTCGAACATTTACTCTTCACGGCACCAATTTGACATAATATGTAGCAAAAAAAAGGGTAAAGCGGCTTAGCTCTGCGACGGCGCTGTTGGGAAAGGAAGGCCAAGGCGACGGTGCATGCTTATTAAAATTAAATAGCCAAATAAGTCGCCATCCTGGACAAAATAAATCTGCGTCTTCCTTTCAACTTCCCTAGTCCTGAAACGCTGCCCCTCTCACATTGGGAGAGAACTACAACTGCTCCCCCAGTTTTTCCTTCAGCGACGGCATGTGCTGCATCTCTACTTCAACACAGTGACCCAAGAGCCACTCGCGACACCGCTCCTTGTCATCCTCCTCATCCCCACACGGAGCGCTGGGTCCTTTTCGCTTCCAATACGGCTGCTCAAACCACTCGGGCCAGAAGCCGCCATACTCCCAGTCAATGATGGCATTGATCTTGAGCGTTTCGGGGTCGACAATGACGTTGTGCTGGCCCAGATCGTTGTGACAGAAAACGTAGCTCCCCTTGTCCATACCGGGCTTCGGCTGCCAGCAACTGTGCTGCTTCCAGAACCGGCTGTGGATCCGATTGGGAGCACATAGCAGCGTCTGGCCTGGCACCCCGGGCGTGTCGGATCGGAGCGACTTGAGCGTAGCCATGTGCTCGAGCAGCTCCTTGCTGACGAGCTCCTTCTGCTCCTCGGAGAGCTGGGACATGTTGACCCCCGGCACGAGTTCGGTACTGAAGTAGAAGGCCCCGTCGTCCTCAAAGGTGTGCTGAAGCCGCGGGAGCGGGATATTTGTCTTCTCCCGGAGGTATAGGAGGATCGCGGCGTCCGTCTTCCATCGCTGAGGCAGGGAGGCGGATGGCGTCCAGTTGGCGGCCGTTGTCATCCACTCGTGCCGCCGAAGGGTTCGCTTGATGAACGAATTTCCCACCTCGTAGTATTTTTTATCTGGAGTGATTCCAGTGCAACCTGGCTCACGGTGCTTGTTCATGTCTTGGTTGGACACCATTTTGGTGCGTGCGAGGGGCAAAAAGCAATCGAAGGATCTATAAGCCAGGAGCGCGGCTGCCCTTCCCGAAGTGACTAGAGGTAGATGAACAGGTATGGCTTTAGCGAGAAAACGTCTGATGGCTTTTATAAACGCAACGACCGCGCTTAAAAATAGTTCTAGCCGACGAGGAGTAGTTGCGGTTTTTGGACGGAGAGTGATGAAGCGGTGAGCAGCAGGAGAATCTAACCACCGTGAGAGATTGAGGCTGCCTACTTATACACAGTGGCGATCACGTGGTTACGATAGAAGCACGGAGCTGGGAACCCCTATTGATATACAGTAACGCTTTGCGGGAAGGCAAGCCTCTGAGCGCTGAGGCAGAGTCTAACTACTTCCACACCTGGTGTAATGTGACATGTCTCAAAGTCTCCTCCATCAACAAAATTGCTTCCGAGCAGACGTCGCAGATAAACTCAGTCCAAAGCAAGCTAGCCCACGCGAGAGATAACGGGATGTACGGAGTAATATTACTCCGTACCCGTAAACAATCCGCCGCACGCACCTCCTCGTCGGGAACTGTATTAATACCTCGTTGGCGATAGAAAACATATGCTCCTGTAAATAATCTAGTTTGAGCGTTCTTGTCCCTTCTCTATGTGAAATACACCATGCCGCTGAGATGCTCATAGTAAGTGTAATAACTTTTATGGCTTATCATCAAAGTGAGGTTCTCGAAGCTATTATTGGATAAAAGTGTACTATAATTTGGACCTGCACCTCAGGGCTGGGGGCATTGCCTTATCTGGTAGCCGGCATGGGCACTTATAAATATTAACAGTACGATGCGAGGTCCCCCGTTCTTATATAACACAGCGTGTTAATATATTATAAACGTTAAGTTTAGCTTTCTAGGTAGATTCTTTCACTTAAAAACGCGCACGTTATTTGTCTATCTCTGGCCTAGATCGCGCTGTACTATTTTATCTATTTAAGTTTATACTGTATATACGCCCACAAGCTGGCAGCTATTCTCGGAGTCTAGTTAGCAGCTACGCTACATCACCCTATGGGGTGTAATATACACACCCAGCTAACACTAGCACAAAGGTAGCGTCTCAGACAGCAAGGGTTGGTCTGCGATTTTGGCATTGGCGTTAATATTATTGCGCTAGAGCTTAGCACTAGTCCGGAACAAGCGGAAGAGGGGAAAAAAACTCTAGCCTAACCTTAATTTAACAAGATATAACCGATATAATATAATATATATATATAGGCGGAGTAAGCAGATAATTTATATTTTTTATCCCGCGTTAATATTATTTTTATATATACTTTACTTTTTCTGAGCTGCTGCTACTCGCTGTTTATAGCTTATGAAAAAGTGTATAGAAAGCTTTTATACTCCCTCTTATTTTTTTTATAGCTATCCAGATAATTATAAAGGCCTTATTTCTTCAAGTTTATTGTATTAGTATGCAAATATAAAAGCTATATATTATACTTATATAATATATCACTTTTACTAAGTTCCTAAAGCCTTAATATACTGTGCTACCTAACATGTTCTGTGCCCGTTTCTGTTCTGATTTCCAAGTTATGACGCTCTACCTGCTACGGGCGGTAAGTCTCCTCACAGCACCTTAGAAGGTCTATTGGCTTATGGAGAAACCCAGTGGTGTAGTTTGAAGGTCCCAGAGATGGAAAGACAGACTTCTAGGGGAAGACACGTTCTGCAGAGGGAAGTGCGACAAATCTTAGCTCCGCATGTTCAAGAGGCTGTACGCCGACGATGCATCAGGTTTAGGAGCGGCGTCAAGAAATCATGAGTTGGCTGCTAGGATGGGAGAGCGGTGGCAATTAGTAGAGATGAAAACTTTGCTTCTTTGGAAATACTGATAGTTTTCAGCAGTGCCTTATTGCTAGCATATAATCGTGGATATGGTTCAACTCTGATAACCTGCCACACGGTTACACGAGGGCTACGATCACGGGACCTAGGGCAGAACACCTTTATCTACTTCTTGTAATTCAAGAGCCTTTTAGTCAACTAGGCCTTTAAGAAAACCAAGAACCTTTAATACCAAAGACTGTTATTAGCTGAATCGGGTCATGATGCTCCAAGCCTTGGGCCCTTGTCATATTGCTATTGTCAAAATTAGTCGATACCGCATCTACGGGACTTTTGCTACCACTTTCAAGGTCTTTACGATAAGAAAGTCTAAGGCTAATATGTGCTACACTATTAGCACCGTGGGCTGGCGTGGAGGATGGGTTACTTATAAAGAAGAAATGCCTTAAATGCGTCTTCATCCTTAAACTTAAAATTGCCATGAACAGTCCTGCTAGTGTCAACGCGGCACAAGAGAAAGTCAAGGCTGTGGACACTTGCGACGCTCAGGAGCCTGGGAGTAAGAATATTAAACTCGCGTAAGTCCATTTCGGATATCTCCCAAACAGTGTACGACAAACCGCAAAGTTTCAGCAATGTGTAATCTCAACGTCGCAGTTATAGTGGCCTGTTTTTAGGCCGAAAAGGTGGCCCAAACACAAACCTGATAAAATGTTTCACGCTTATAGCCTATTAGATTGGGATTGGCTGGTTGCTTGGATGTCGCTTAAGTAATTTGACCGTCGATAATGGCACGTTTTGAACTTTAAGCTGCGTCTTGAGCTGGGATGTAATTGAGCGCTTCGCTGATAGTGAGGTTCAGACCATTATAGTACCAGACATCCTCTTTGATCTTATTATTGTTGTGCACAAGCTCCCGCAGTAAACATATAGACGCTATCGGTGAGAGAAGGTGAATCTCAACTTGGAAGAGGGGGGAAATCTCCAACATTCTCAGTAGTTAACCCGAGTTTCATTTCCAACTCACGTCCCCTGAGCAGCCACTCGTTAATCTTCTGGGATTGTTCGTCAACGACAAACAATCCGCTGTCCTTCAAATACTGTGTGTATCGACAAGACGCATCCAAGCGTTGTCGAATCTCCAACTCTAGTAGCCAATTCCTGTAACTTTTAAAAAACCTTGGAACGAATTCGTGGCGGGTTTCCCGGAACATTTTAGGATAAATAGCCCTGTAGAATACACAAATAAGACTGGTGGGGTGTTGAAGGATCCGGGTCAGGGGCAGTGTCAGTGTGTGATCAGAGTCCCAGGCTTCCAGCAGCTGGTCGTAATCACTGGAGACCTTGCTCTTTGCCTGCAGGACGTGGCAAAATTCTGCATAAATGTCCTTTGAAATTCCACGGAGAGAATCAATGTCATGCCCTGTAATCCACGGTGGTGGTGTAAAAAATTGTCGAGGAACGGTACTTGCCCACTCCCAATCTATAATACCCCGGATGTGGAAGTCATCATCGACGATGATGTTGGCGCACCTCAGGTCGGCATGGGTAAGCACAAATGGCCCCTGATCCGAGTGGGAATCAAGAATCTTGGGAATCTCCTTTGCCAGGATATGGAGTGCGAACAGCTCGAGCTCTGCGGTTTCGCGGGATAGTTCTTCGATAGGCATCCGATATAATTCTAAAAGAATATCATACAGTTCATCAACGAACCGAGTTGCTGATGTGAATGTCAATTGCCGCCGTCGTTGTTTTTGCATTTGAAGTTCGTTCATTGGCATAGAACGAAAATTGCCCACAACGTATTTCGACTGACCAGTTGGATCTGGAATCAATGAGCCTACAGCATGGAACTCCAATTTCCCCAACTGGACAAATATGTCAATGAGTTCTGAGAAGAATTGCGTTCGACGTTGCTCTGTTTCGTTTACCAGACTGTGTAAATCTAGCGATCGGCCAGGGATATAGTCCATAATGAGGAATGCCTGCATCTTGGAACTGTTCTTGATGATTGAACTTTGGCCAAATGCGTGGATGCGGGGGACCGGAACGTTTGTATTGTCCTGAATGTAACTAGATGATGATTTAGTTCCAGTGTGTTAGATAGTATTTGCGATATGATAATACATATTACTATATATTAATATTACTATATTATATAATATAATAGCTGTGTTATATACTATAATTTTATATAGTTATTATATAATATTAAAATCTAAGATATAACTATATATTATTATATTAATACTAAAATATAACTAACTTTTATAGCCTAATAAGAATAATAAAGGTTAATTATTTATATTTTTAAGGTATTATTAAGTAAAATTAGCTTAAAGCTTAGAATTTTATTTAAGTTTTTTTTTTTTCTTTTTTTTTTTTTCTTATTATTATAATAATTATTTAATTTATTATAAAATACTTATTAATATTATTATTAATATTTAATTAATATTTGGTTAATTCGCTTTATAATTAAATAAAATTATATATATAATACTCCCTCTAAAAGAGGTAAAACTACTAATATAAATTTATTAGGTAGCTTTACTCTTAGTATTATTAGCTTTATTAGGCTTTTTTATAGCTAATATAATAATTTTTTTAAAATTATATTTTAGCTTTATATTTTTAAAGGCTTTTTTTTTTATATTTTTAATAGTTTTATTATTTTTTTTAATTTTTATTAAGTTAAAATTTTTAACTTTATAATAATTTTTTTTTTATTATAAAAAGCTTTTAATTTAATATTAATTATATTACTTTTTAAGCTTTATTAGCTTTTAACCCTTAAAAGTTATAATAAATAACTTACTTATATTAAGCTTTTTAATACTTTTACTTATATTATTATTATTTATAAATAATTATAGTAAATATTAATAAGTGCTTATAAGAGATATATATATATAGGGGTAATAACTTATAATTAGTTATAGTCTTAATAATAGAAAAATAACTTAGATAAAAAGAAATAAAACTAACTTAAAATATAGGCAAGACTATATAAATATACTATATATATAGGTATTTTAGGTTTTTAATATAATTTAATATAAATTATAAGCGTAAAGTTATTATAATACATAAGGTTTACCTTTATAATAATAGTAGCTAAGATTATTATAAAATAGCTTTAATTAGCAGCTATAATATAATATTAATTATATTAAAATAGTTTACTTTTTTAGTTTTTTACTATTTTTAGCCTAATATAGCCTAATATTATTTTAGATTTTACGCTTATATAATACCTATATTATATATATAATTTTATTTAACTATAAAGCAAATTAACTATAAATTAATTAATATATATAATACTAATATTATATAAGTATAAAATCTAAAATAATATTAGGCTATATTAGGCTAAAAATAATAAAAAATTAAAAAAATAAATTATTTATATATTATAATATATTAAATATACTAGTATAATTAATATTATATTATAGCTTATTAATTATAATTACCTTATAATAGCCTTAGTTATTATTATATAATTAAACCTTATATATTATTATATAAACCTATTAATTTTATAGCTATAACTTATATTAAGTTATATTAAAAACCTAAAATACCTATATATATAGTATATTTATAAGGTTTCTCTTATATTTTAAGTTAATTTTATATTTAAGTTATCTGCTTTTTCTACTATTAAAACCCTATTATAAATAACTAATTATAAGTTATTGCCCCTATATATATATATCTCCTATAAGTATTATAACCGCTTACTTGCTAATATCTATTATAGCTATTTATAAATAATAATAATATAGGCTCTAAAAGTGCTAAGAAGCCTAATATAAGTAGGTTACTTATTATAACTTTTAAGGGTTAAAGCTAATAAGGCCTAGTAGGTAATATAGCTATTAATAAATTAAAAGCTTTTTATAATAAAAGGGATATTTACCTTAAAGCTAAAAATCTTAATTTTATAAAAATTAAAAAGGTTATAAAAATAATTAAGAATTTAAAAAAAAAGGCCTTTAAAAATACTAAATTAAAGTATAATATTAAAAAAGCTATAAAACTAGCTATAAAAAGAGCTAATAAAGCTAGTAAAGCTAAGGCTAAAAAGGCTAAAAAGGCTAAAAAAGCTTATAAGGCTAAAGCTACTAAATAAATCTATATTAGCGGTTTTACCTTTTCTAGAGAGAATATTATTATTTATTATATAAAAAAGTTTTATTTTTTTTAAATAAATATATTTTTATTTTTTATTTTTTTATTATAATTTAATTTAATATAATTTATTATATTTATATTTATTTAGCTTAATTTATTAAGTTATATTAACTTTTTAAATACTTAATATAAAGTTTTTATTTTTAATAATATATAATAAAAATATATTATTTATTTATTTATTTAATTTTAAATTCTTTTTTTAATTAAGTATATTTACTTTTTTATTTTTAAATTTTTTATAATATATAATTTTAAAATTATAATTTATAAAAGTTTTATATTATTTAATTTATTATTTATTTAAATTTTTTATAATTAAAAATAATATAAAATTTTTATAATTAATATAAACTTTAATTTAATATTTTATTTTTATAAAATAATATTTTTATTTTTTAAAATACTTAATAATAATTATAAGTTTTTTATTATAAATTTTATAATTAAATTTAAATTTATAGAAATTTTTTAAAAAAAATATAATTAAGTATAATTTTTTTTAATTATTTTATTATTTAAGTTATTTATTTAATATAAAATTTAAGGTATTTATTTTAAGCTTATAAAGTTTATTTTAATTAAGTACTTTTAATATAAGTTTTTTTATAATTAATTTTTAAGTTTAATTTATTTAAAGTTAACTTTTTTTTTATTAAATTAATAAAAAATTATAAAATATTTTTATATTTACTTAAAAACTTTTAATAAAAGTTTATAAATATAATAAATTATTTTATTTTTTTTAGATTAATAAATATTAATTATTTTTAAATAATTTTAATTTTTTTAAGCTTATTTATATTTTTTTATATATAAATATATATTTTAAAAAATATATAATATTTTAATAAAACTAATATTTTAAGGCTTTAATTAAAAGTTTATTATTTTATAAAATTTATAATACTTTATATATATATTATTTATATTTCTTAAAAGTATTTAAATAAATAAAAATATTATTAAAGTATATAATTATAAATATTTTTAATTATTTTTATAAGATTATATTAATTATTTTTTAAAAAATTATTAATATATTAATAAGCTTAAAAGATATTATTAAGTACTTATAATATTTTTTATTAGTTTAAAATATTATTATTTACTTATAATTTTTTTTTATTTATATTAAATTATAAGCTTTTTTTAGGTTAAGTATAATAAATTATTTAGCTTTTTTAATTTTATTTTATATTTTAATTATAAATAATAATAAGTATTAATTTTTAATTATAATTTTATTTAAGTATTAATAATTAATATATAATTATAATTTCTTATTTTTTTTAATATTTATAAAATTAAGTATTTTATTAAAAACTTTAATAATTATATATATATTTTTTATAATATATTTTTTAAATACTTTTTAAGTATTTTATTTTACTTAAAGTTTTAAAAATAAATTTTATTAAATATTAGTTTAATATTAAGCTAAAATCTAATTTTATAATTCTAATATAAATATTTTAATAATTTTATTTTTAACTTTTTATTAAATAACTTATTATACTTTAAGTATTTCTTAGGAATTTTTATTATTTTAGCTTTTAGCTTTTTAGTAATTATATATATTCTTAAAGGCTTATTATAATTTAAATAAAGTGCTTTTTATAAGTTATTATAACAGACTAGCCTGATTAGGCTATCGCGGGTGCTAGCCGTAGTTATCCTGGGGGTTACCTAGAGCCTTATAATTAATCGTGGAGCTAAAAAGGTATATATTAAATAAGTTCCTTATAACTATTTAATTTAATATTATATAAACTTATTATTATTATTAGATTTAGGCTTTAGCCTAAAATTATAATATACTTTTCTTTTATATTTTATACCTCTTAAAGCCTTTTCTTATAAGCTTAGGCTTTTAGCTTAAACTTATAACCTTATAAAAAACTTATTTAAATATAATAAACTAGCCTAATTAAGCTATTATAAGTGCTAGTTATAATTATTCTAGGGGTTACCTAGAGCTTTATAATTAATTATAAAGCTAAAAAGGTATATATTAAATAAGTCCTTTATAACTATTTAATCTAGTATTATATAGACTTGCTATTATCGCTAGGTCTAGGCTCTAGCCTGAGACTATAACAGTTACTTTTAGTATTATAACTATATTTTAGTAAATCTTATTAAAATTAGCTGGTTTTTTAATTAACTTATAAATTACTTACTTATAACCAGGATATCTCTAATATAATATTATATTTTAAAATTATTATAATATTTAATATAACTTAATATTTTATACTTTATATATTAATTAAAAGCTATATAACTTTTATATTAATTACTTTTTAGCTATATTTTATTATAATTTCTTTTATAATTATAAGTTAATAAAGCTTATTTTTAAGTATTTAAAATAATTATAATTTATTAATAAAATTTTATAAAATAAAATTTTCTTATACTTTATTATTAATTATTACTTAGATTTTTTTTTATTATAATTATATTAATTATAAAATATATTAATTTATAGTTAATTTACTTTATAATCAAATAAAATTATATATATAATATAAGTATTATATAAGCATAAAATCTAAAATAATATTAGGCTATATTAGGCTAAAAATAATAAGAGACTAGAAAAGTAAACTATTTTAGTATAATTAATACCGTATTATAACTACTAGTTAAGGCTATTTTATAATAGCCTTAGCTATTATTATTATAAAAGTAAACTAACTTTACGCTTATAACTTATACTAAGTTATACTAAAAACCTAAAATACCTATATATATAATATATTTATATAGTTTACTTTTACTTATATTTTAAGTTAATTTTATTTCTTTTTATTTAAGTTATTCTTTTATTATTAAAACCTAATATAACTAATTATAAGTTACTACTCTTATATATATATATCTCCTATAAGCACTTATTAATATCTATTATAGCTATTTATAAACTATTATATATAAAGTATATACTTATTAATATAAGCTTTTATAAAATAAAATTAACTAAACTAGCTTACTAATAATAATATAAGCTTTAAAAGTACTAAAAAGCCTAATATAAGTAAGTTACTTATTATAACTTTTAGGGGTTAAAAGCTAATAAAGCTTAAAAAATAATATAATTAATATTAAATTAAAAGCTTTTTATAATAAAAAAAATAATTATTATAAAACTAAAAATCTTAACTTAATAAAAATTAAAAAAAATAATAAAGCTATTAAAAATATAAAAAAAAAAGCTTTTAAAAATATAAAGCTAAAATATAGCTTTAAAAAAACTATTATATTAATTATAAAAAAGCCTAATAAAGCTAATAATATTAAAAGTAAAGCTACTTAATAAATTTATATTAGCGGTTTTACCTCTTTTAAAGGGTAAAAAATTATATAATTAATAAGATAAAATTTATAAGAAATTTATATATAAATAATACTTAACTTATTACTTTAACCTTCCTTTATATAATATAGTTTAGGCTCTAAAAAACACCCTTTTTTATATAGGTTTTTAGCTATTAAAAATACTTTAGGTATTACCTTAAAAGCAGGTAATTTTACTAGAACCTCTTATAAGGTTACTTTCTAGTATACCTTATACCTTAACTAAGTAACTTATTATAAACTTTTATAATATACTTAAATAAGTAACTTTTAAGCTAAGTAGCTTTAGGTTACTTTTAAAGGCTTATAATACTATTAAATTTGATTTTAATATACCTTTTAATATTATATTAAAAAGCTTAAATTTAGTATTATTATATATACTTAAAGGCCTTATAATAATATAAATTTCTTTTACTTATAATATTATTAATATTAATAATAATAATAAAGATTTTAAAGTTATAAATATAAATTATAATACTATAAATTAGTAGTAAATTCTTATTTTATTTACCCTTTAAATCTTCTTATTAATCTAATATTTTTTAGCTATTAAGCCCTTAAAAACCAGCTTTTTATTAAAGCTTATTACTACTTTTAAAAATATAATATAATAATATATAAAAATAAGATTATAATTAAAACCCTATATAATACTAGTAATTACTTTATTAATAATATAATAATAATATTAAATTTTTCTTATATATAGGTTTAATATATAATTTTTTACTTAATTAAGCCTACTTATAAGAATTATAACTAGCTACTTATTATTCCTATAAAAATTTAGGTTATATTAAAAAAAGCTATTTAGATTTTATTATATTTAAAGTGCTTTTTATTACTAAAATAGCTTTATAATAGCCTTATTTTCCTTTAACTTTTCTTAGCTTAAACTATATTTATTACCCTAATAAATCTTAATACTTATAGGTAATTTTAATTATTAAATTATAAGCTTAGCTATAATATATAATACTTTTACCTTAATTTTATATAATAATAGAATTACTTAATTACTAAAAATTAAAAGTATTAAATTTAATCTAATAAAACCTAGTATAATAAAACTAATAATAGTAAGTAATTTATAATAATATTTATAAATTATAAGCCTTTTTCCTAGTAATTTCCTATAAGGCTAATATACTTATTATAAATAATAATATTAAGAAATTTAATAAAATAAAAATATAAGCTAATAATTAGATATTTTAGGCTTACTTTATTAGCTTTTAAAAGGGTATATATATTATATAGAATAAGAAATAGGGTATAATAATAGCTATATTTTACTTATAGTAAATTTTACTGCTTTTACGTAACTTTTAGGTTTAGAATCTAACCTTTAAGCTTTAATAAGATAATATATTATTATATAAAGTATAATTAACTATTACCCCTTTAAAAAAGGTAAAACCGCTAATATAAATTTATTAGGTAGCTTTACTCTTAGTATTATTAGCTTTATTAGGCTTTTTTATAATTAATATAATAGCTTTTTTAAAGTTATATTTTAGCTTTATATTTTTAAAAGCCTTTTTTTTTATATTTTTAATAGCTTTATTATTTTTTTTAATTTTTATTAAATTAAGATTTTTAGCTTTATAATAGCTATTTTTTTTATTATAAAAAGCTTTTAATTTAATATTAATTATATTACCTTTTAAGTTTTATTAGCTTTTAACTTTTAAAAATTATAATAAATAACTTACTTATATTAGGCTTTTTAATACTTTTACTTATATTATTATTATTTATAAATAGCTATAATAAATATTAATAAGTGCTTATAAAAAATATATATATATAAGGGTAATAACTTATAATTAATTATAATTTTAATAGTAAAAAAGGTAAATAACTTAAATAAAAAGAAATAAGACTAACTTAAAATATAAGTAAAATTATATAAATATACTATATATATAGGTATTTTAGGTTTTTAATATAACTTAGTATAAGTTATAAGCGTAAAGTTTACTTTTATAATAATAATAGCTAAGGCTATTATAAAATAGCCTTAACTAGCAGCTATAATATAATATTAATTACACTAAAATAGTTTACTTTTTTAATTTTTTACTATTTTTAGCCTAATATAGCCTAATATTATTTTAGATTTTACGCTTATATAATACCTATATTATATATATAATTTTATTTAATTATAGAGTAAATTAACTATAAATTAAAATTAATAATTAACTATTAATATAATTAAGAAAATATTTTTAGGTAAGAAATTTATTTTATAGCTATTATATAATATTAACCTTAATTTTATAAAGTATATATAACTTTAAATAAAATATTAAATTAATACTATATATATAATAAAAAAGCCTAAAAGTAAAGTATTATTAAAAGCTATTTATAAAGCTTAAAAAGCTATACTAAAAAACTTTTTATTAAAGCTTATATATTTAATACCCTATTAAATTATTATTATTAAAGTAATATAAAAAAAATATATAACCTATTAATTAAGGTTAAAAGTATTAATTCTTTTATAAAAAATATATTATTTTTTTTATATTTTTTATTTTACTTAAAGTATTACTAATTTCTTAGATAATACCTGATAGGGCTCTTAGCCCTTATAACACCTACTAGAAGTTACTGGTGGCTAAACTTACAGGGGGTAGATTGTATTTGCCTTGTTGGGGGGAAAGTGGAGGTACGGGATTACATGGAAAACGGGTATATACTACGGAGTATCATCGACCCATCAATTAATCACTTGATCCTACAACCCAGTTGCCCCTTGTGTGGGATGCTAGATACATATGTAGTTACAGCGGCATACATACATTGTGGGCGGTACGCGCCTTAATGTACAACCCACCCACCAATCCAGCCGAAGTGACCGTGATTGGCTGTGATAATCGCACACTGACAACGGATCCTTTTGCCTCGGAGTTGCCAGCAACCGATGACATATATGTAGTCAATATTAATGCCCTCCAATTACAAAGCACCGTTACCACGTAGCCAGGGGCGTACTGGCACGGGTCACATATTACGACACCAGAGCATATGCGACTGGATCCCAACATGGCCGACCACTGGTTGACCAACATACCTGGGTCGCAGTCGCGGCTGGCGGTAGCCTGCTTCGACAGTGTGCTGGCTGTCCAGATGACGAATAACAAAGGGTATACAACCGCCATTGTAGACAGCGCATTCCGCCGGCCCTGATGATGCCTTGATTAAGCCCCTAGGCCTTGCCTTGTGTTGGCCTGCTCTCACCGGCATTGCAAGTAGGCCGCAGATGTTGGTCTCAGGAGGTCGCCGCAGTTGGCGCGCGCCTGTATCCCATGGCCATGAAATCGCATGTCCGAGTACTCTTGGGTCCGTTTATCTGTGCGGTCGCCTTCTCCCTGGGAGCCAGGGGCGCGTAACAAGACAGAATATGCCTTGCCAGCTTGGCCCTTTCGTGTATAAAGACTTGTCCTTCTTGATAGAGAAATGACTGCCTTGCTCTTCAACTGCACCCTCCCTCCAAAGACAAAAGATGCCTTCCGACAAAGATCGTCTGTACGTTGCCCTGTATGCCCGTGGAGGGGCACCAACCATGCCAGGACTCGAAGACACGTAAGTCACCGCAATGTCAGCACGCCCGTCTTGTTCTGACAGTGACAGATACCACTGGGCTCTCATAGTGGGGCCGAAGACCGAGGATAAACGCAGCAGGGGCGCTCGTTTCCACGCGAGAGAGAAAATGCGGCTCATTGGCACCGGAGCGGTGCCCGAGTCTGTCTGGGAGTACGAGGAGCTGGAGAGCACCATGCTGCCAACGTCGATGTTGCTTGTTCGAGTCATGATTGGCAAAGTCAAGGACAGAAACAGATTGGAGTCTCTCTTGAGGAACATCCCAATTCGACCCAGAGTGGAGGGGTGGAATTGTGTCGCGTGGGTGAAAGAGGCTATCGAAACAGCCCTGCGGGATAAGAAGGTCTTGGGGACCTCCAAGAATCTTGACTGGGATTCGATTCGAGATACTGCCATGTGGTATGTCGGACAGAAGAAGGCCGCCCATCGTTTTGACGGACAGGGAGAATTTGACCGGGAAAAGGCTGCAACCTGGGATATGATTGATGGGTTTGAGCGAGTGCCTTGAATGTGACGGATGGTTTCTGCGCGAATGATCCAGGGGGATTCAGTAAATTTGTCAAAAGTCACCAAAGTATTTGCGCCTAATAGTTTCCATCCTCCACTCCTCTGGCATAGGCGTTATAAACTGATCGACGGGGTCCGCCCAGAATGGATTCTGAGGATTGACATATTTCGCAGTTGTGTACTCCCAGTACGCCGGGAACCATCCAGCTGTTTCCCAGTCTACTAGTCCAACGACGGTGTCCCCACGGACCAGAATGTTGAGGCTACTCAAGTCACCGTGGGTCAGAACCAACGCATAGTCTGCCTGCCGATAGAAGGCAAAGAGCTCGGCAAGGTCAGGGAACTTGGTGCAGTCGCTGTCCCAAGGAATGCCGTCGGTCAATGCTTGGTGAAACTCATCAACGGTGACATACGGGCCCCAGTAGTCCCGTGATGGCAGACGACAGTCCCAGAATGGCCCGCCGTCGATGCTCCCAACTCGTGTCCCTTCTGGGGGAGGAACGGAGCGAAGCTCCCTGATCATGCCGCGCAGTTGATCCAATATTCGCCCTTTTGATTCCTCCGAGCGGCATGACCAGTCAAATCCAGCCATTTTTCCTTTGATGTGGCGCATGACGATGTATGATGTTCCCTTATGGACGAAGGCGTAGTACACCTTGGGCACGGGAATGGATGTGTGTGTGCCGACGAATTGCATAGCGTAGGCTTCGGATAGGTTCTCGTCTGGTTTGGTCTTGATGCAGATGTTGGCAATGTGAAAAAGGCCGGTCTGTTTTCTCCAGAGTCTTCGTAAGAGCTTGTGGCGCGTTGCCTTGACAAGCAGAACGATTAGCGTCCGGACTGCGCGTCCTGGCGCCGGCGGACACGCCATCTGCATGTCGTCCGTGGAGACAGATCGTTAGAATGTTGGTCCAAGGACACAGATCCGGAGGCTTTGCCGTCGAGGCCTTTCGTGAATGGGGACAGCCTGAGCTGGCGTAATCAATTGACTTCTCGCACGGCGACAAAGAGGTGATGGTCTGAGGCCCAAGTCTGGCCTAAGAAAAGGGACCTCTCCACTAGTACATGACGACCACGTGACAATTACTGGAAAACCTCTCCACTTGGCTTTATCTCTACCACGTTTTATTAAATGCTTTATAAGAAGTAACTTTTAAAAAATAAAAAAAAAAATAAAAAGTAAGATTTAATAAAGTTATTTAAATTTATTTATTTATTAGTATTTAATATAAAATCTATTTTTAATATTCTTTATAGCTAATAAGTAGAAGTATTCTTCGCGTTTAGAAATGTAGCAGGAAATTATAGAATAGAAGAACTTGTTTTATATTATAAGTAAATATATAAGGGATTCAAGTAGTAAATAATAAACTTTTAGGCGATAAACACACTTAGCAAAAAGAGTCAATAAGCCCACCAAGTAATTTATAGCAGTACTAACAAGCTATTACCGCTAAACTATCCAAGTAGGATTAGGAATCGCTTCACACCCGAGACTGCTTACTTGCACACATTCTTGTTAGTAAATGTCAGCTCACCAGTCAGACATAGTTGAGTCACATAAGTCAGTTTTGCCTCGACTCGCGTGACCTCTTATAATGACTCCGCGATATAGACACATCGAAACAATAGACCTATTCGTTGCAGACACCCGATGCCAGATGGAAGGTTACGGTAAAGTATTGTATGTTCTGACAGTATAACCCTAGTAGCACCACGTTTATTCACGGCAAAAAAGCAATAGTCGGAGGAAACGTGATACAAATCCGCCGTTTTAGTCTCATCTCGCAACCGTTGTCTTCCTCCCGCTCTCCTTCTCTCCTTTGACTTTCCTTTTCAAAGCACGACAATACGAAAAGGCTCTTATACTTCCACGGTATTTACAGGGCTCCTTGGAGGAATCAGACCGAAATCACCTGGTCTGTTGAGAGCTACATTCCGCTTCGCAGCTTCGTACGCCAGAAATGCGTCCTCTACAAGGCCACCTACATGCCGAATGCCGTGCGGACGAGGTGGAGCATGTATAGGCTGTGTAGGTCCTTTGGCCTGCGTAGGCTCCTGCTGTGCCCCTGTAGGGTCTGGAACTCTCATATCCTTCACCCAACCGAGATACTCGAGTGTTTCCGAAGTCTGCGTAATAAGGTCAATGACCTTTTTGTACTCTTGAGAATTCCTCCATCTCCTCTCGGGTTCTGTCCTCATCAGGCTCAAAAGACTGGTAATTATAAACGTGGCACCTCCTAGACTCGTAATGGGTATTTGGCTTAGAGTGTCCGCCATCGACCTAAGAGCATGCTGGCTGGGTGCTGGTGCGAATGCAGTGAAGCCCGTGATGAATGCTGAGATGATTAGCTGAGCAATCACCAGGCCCCAGACTAACCAGTAGGTGAATACATAGAGGCCTTGTTCGCGGGTGCGTTCGCATTCTGATTCATTGTGGATTCTTAGAGTCGCATTCCAATATTTGTCAAAGTCTGTAGAACCAAGGCGCTTTTCTCGAGGCCCAGTGACTGAGGGTCGGGAATAGCAGCCGAACCACCTGGCCCAAACACATCTCCGGGAGGGCCGTACAGGCTCAAACTCTGGGACTGTGTCTGGGGTTGGCGGCTCTGGTCGCGGCACAGGAGGCCGCGCTTGTGGAGGAGGCTGTTCTTGTGAAGGGCCTGGTTCTGGTGAAGGCGGCCGTTCTTCCAAAGGGCCCGGTTCTGGCGAAGCACCCGGTTCTGGTAAGTCAGCCGTCTGCTGTGAAGGATCCGGTTGTGGTGAAGCAGCCCTCTCTTGTGAAGGAGCCCGTTCCACCAAAGGTCGCGGCTCCTGCGAAGGGCCAGCCTCTGGTGAAGCAGCCCGCTCTAGTAAAGGAGTCTGTTCTGGACTCCCGTTTTGAGACATTGTTTAAGATAGGTATTCTGTCCTCGGTGTGGATAATAAAAGCGTAGAAATGTATTCATGGATTCCAAAGGGGTATCACTACTTGCGATGCTTTGTCTCAAAATCACGAGACTGTATTCCTTGCTTATTGAAATATACGTTGTGCCCTTATATACCAGCACAGAGGCGAATTTGTGGACAGATCCGTCTCCTTTCGGCATTGTAGGCACGCCAGATAACCAAAGACCATGATCTCGTGCAAAAGGGAACAGCTTGACCAGAAAAACGTCGCAGTCTGCCATAAATCGTTGGTCAATCTGCCTCTTGGCGCTCCCGAGGCGCTGTTGGCTCCAAAGTCAAAATAAAGTTTCTGAAACCCAATAATGGCGTCATGGGGTGTCGCGCACGAGATGATGCGTTCCGCTGCGGGAACAAATTCCTCACATTGCACCTTTGTCTTGAGCAGATCTGGAGCCGACGGTCACATATACAGTCAAACGAACAAAGTAGGTGTCCGACTGCTTACTGAAAATGGGACCTGATGTGCAATTTCCATTCTACCCGCCCTCAAAAGAAATTACACTCAAATCTTGAAAGGGAGCAGGAAGCTGCCGAGCTGAGCTGAGCTGAGCTTGTGATGGAATGTTATGGGGAGTAGAGCGCCACGGGGCGGCAGGGAAGGAACATTGAATCCAGAGTCAATTGGCATCTGTCCCTTTGCGGCATCAAGCATGAAGCCGCCAATGCAACAGTGCCAGGGATAAGGTTGGCGCGCGCGTTCGTGTCGAAGATATGTTGGAGCGAGGGAATACCAGCCAGAGCGTTGCGGCCGAACGACCAGCACCCTGGACTGACATTGTTGAGAAGATGAGGGATTTACCTTATTCAAATTAAACACAAGCAAGGGTCTTGATAGTATTTATTGACAGCCATCTACTCATCGGCGAAGTCTACTTGGCCATCACCAACTATATATACGAAATCCCAAGTACTTTAACTCTATCCCCCGTGCCTTTCATCCAACTCTACTGCGGTTGCCACGGACTTGGGACTGGGTTCGTAGGATCCAAGTCAAAACGCCCCAGAATGAAGATGAGAGTTAGGATTCGGCCACCAGCTCCAAACCCTTGATCCTCTACTACTCAACTTCTCCCGGAACGCATCAATCGACATCGCAGGCATATACAACGACTTTTGGGATTCTGCGTCCTCAGGCGGGTGCTCAAACACATAGGCGTGTTTTTTGAAGTTTTTCGCAGCCCTCTTGCTCCCGAAATGCAGAGTCGGGATCGGCACCGGGGCCACTTGCACGAGCCCATGCACTGGCAATATCACTCGGCAGCCTAAAGCCGGGTCCGGGGGATCCGGAGCATCTAGAATGTAGGCAGATGAAGCTTTGCGTTTAAGTATATGGGACCAGGACAGATTCCGGTTGAACTCGGTGCAAAATTCATCCACGAGGGACTCGGAGCCGTGTGGAAACGTTAGTTGTAGCCGCCATGATGACCGAAGTGACGCCCGAGTCATTGTAGCCCTGAGGAGTTGGATTTGCTCGTTATCCAGTTGGTTTACGGGCTGCTGAATGTTCTGAGCAACCTGCTGCGGTGCAATTTCTCGTGGTGCAAGTCCTCCTGGTATAACTTCCTGTGGTGCATCTCCCTGGGGTGTATCCCGTGGTATAACTTTCTGTGTATCTTCCTGTGTAGCCTCCAGTCTGGCTGCTCGTGGGATTTCCCCTGCAATAACGCTTGCGATTTCCTTCCCGACTTCCTTCCCGACTTCCCTCCCGATTTCCCTTGCAAGTTCCTTTGCAATTTCCTTTCCGATTTCCCGTGCTACTTCCTGTATAGCTTCCTGTTCTTTTTGCTGGTTGGATGCTTGTTGATCTTGGACTCTGCTATCAGTATCAATGTCTAATATACCATCGGCTCCCCGTTCATTGCAGTCTATATCACCTTGGAGGCCGCTTCGCTGACGGCCTGGGGCGAACATAACGTCTAGGAGTAGAGTTTCTCCAGAGCATCTGACATTGACATTACATAGAGCCAGGGATGATTGAAATAGAAACAAGAAAAAACAGTGCAAACTAGATGGAGCTAGAGATTTGGGGGATTTAAGCAGACGGGCCGCTAACCTTAGGAGCCCCCTGGGTATCCTCGAATATCTTTTCTAATTTTGGCCCACTCTTTCTATTTTTAAAACTGCAATAGAAAATAAAGCCTTACAGTGGTGAGAAGCCGCAGCATCTTTCCATCGCAGGTGCGAGACGTGGCGGTGGCGCGGCGACCACACCCAGACCGTGACTTGACGTATGCATTCCTATTTCAAACTAGAATCCCAGAACTTGGCTCCTTTGACTTCTGGTAATCCCATTCTGCGTCGTCAGACTTGACTTCTATCTGGTGCTGGTTTAAAAACTGGCGGACAGCGTGGCCCCCCATGGCGAACAACAACGCCGACAATCGACACGTTTACGAGCCAAGTGACTCGTTTGACTGGCTCGTCAATCACCACCGGGCAAACCTTGTATGGCCCATATCAAACAGAGACTCGTTGAATTTTTGGATTCGTCATCTTCTGCGCCGGGGCCAGGACGAGAACCTAAGCGGCAGAAAAGGCTTCCCAGTCGATTTCACAGAGCTACAGAGAATGCACATGAGAAAGATCCAAATTAAATTGATCCGTCATGCAGCGTCCATGGTTCAAGAAGGAAAGGAACCCACCAATCCCAAAGGTGACAAGGGGAATAATACAGAATGCAGTTGGGAGCAAGACCTCCAGGCGTACAGTACGAAACCACCAAAATCGGTCCCGCATCACAGGATGGCTGCTAACATAATCTCGACCATAGTAAAAGCCGTCCAAGACTATGACTACATGGTCCAATTTATCAGGACACGGGACGACCCCTTCATTGCATCCTCCGAGCGGCGGGTCGACCATAAGATCCTCATTCAAGAAATGGACAAGGCCGGGATTGACTTTGCACGACTCGCCCATCTCGAGATTGGCCTTGGAGGTGGCAAGGCAATCGTGATTCCCGCCGGTCCATGGAGCCCCAACGACGAGCCGATCTGGGGAAAAAGATATCTCAGCAACATGAGGAGTGAATTGAGACGTGTTTTGGAGCGCTGCATGGCACTCGCGGCCGCGTACGCTTTCCTTGTCGCGCCTATTGTGCTCATCTTTGCTGAGACGCTGACGCCCGCCCCTAAAGACGGCTTTACAGCCAATCTGGCGCCGGTGATTATAGTCGTCAGCTTTGTGGCGGTCTGGGTGGTAATCATGATCTCGTGGGTCGATGAGGTGAAGGACGTGGTGCCCTTGACGGCAGGGTATGCCGCGGTGTTGGGCATTATTCTTAATTCGGCGGCATCGTTGCGACAAGCGATGCTTTCTCATGCTGCTGGTGCTGGCCACTGAGTCCCTGTGTATGTAGCCAAAGCTGAACTTGTGACAGGCGAGGTTCCGAGTGTAATTCCCGTCGAGGCGATCCCATGCCGCCCACGACACGGCTTGTAGCGGGTTTTATGTAACTAATGTTCTTATGTTCGCATTGTGGTGCTAATACACTTTCAATATTGTTTAAAAAATGTTCACCAAGAACCTCAGGGAGACGGCATGCGTCCATCTCACATTATTTTTTACAAATAAGATATAGTAGCCAAAGAACAACAGTAAAAATACTGGCCATTGCCAGCGTCCAAACACCAAACTAAGGTGTGGCCTCCATCCATACTCCCCCCTCCCACTCAACCAAGTCATGGCAATCACCGCCACGAGCAGGTTGGGGGGGCAGGCTGGTACGGATGTGTCTGCGGCGCGTTGCTAACGAAATGGTAAACGTATTGGGACTATGTACGTGTTAATACTATCTAGTGTTACTTTGTTCTTAAAAGCTGAAGCACACTCACGCTATATTAAAAGTTATTTAGAAATAAATATTATACTTAATAGTAAGATAAAGAAAAAATAAAAAAAATACCCCCACGCCATGTCCAGTTTATTTACATGGACAGGTCACAACACTGAGATTATGGGAAGTCGCGACATCCAATGTCTGGATCTGCTCTGCCAATAAGGGAAGTTGAACCTCACTACCAGGCTCCCTTTATGGCCCCGCACAGTCAGTCCCGGTGGCGGGTTAATCGTAAGGAATAGGATCAAAATCACTTACTTCATCTCACCTTGTGTATCTTTTCCAGTGGGAACTGATAGTTGCTGCAATTGGCCCTGTAGCAATGTGAGTAAATATGAATCCAAAGGACCACAGTTACCATTTGATGCCCTCAGAAAGTCCCATTGTACACCCTCTTTGGCAAGGCTATTCCGAAGTGGCAGTTATTACCAGCTGTAAGGTGAATTGCTCAGCGGGCTTACTGTTTTTGCTAGGTGCGCTCACCCCTCTTAGTAGGTAAGTATTTATTTTATTATAAAAAGAAATATTTACTTATAAAAAGAAATATTTACTTATAATAAAATATATTTACTTATAATAAAATATATTTACTTATAATAAAATATATTTACTTATAATAAAATATATTTACTTATAATAAAATATATTTACTTATAATAAAATATATTTACTTATAATAAAATATATTTACTTATAATAAAATATATTTACTTATAATAAAATATATTTACTTATAATAAAATATATTTACTTATAATAAAATATATTTACTTATAATAAAATATATTTACTTATAATAAAATATATTATAATATATTATAATATAGCTTAATATCTAGGTATTTATAAGTACGTGAGCGCACCTAGCAAAAAGAGTGGGCCCGCCGAGCAATTCATGCTGTAAGCCTTGCCATGATCGGCCCTCGTATATCCATGGTCCCCTTCCGGGCCATACCTATATATTTGTTTCTGCAGGTTACCCTATCACTTAGCACCGCCGTATACTGAAGGTAAGTTGATTAGTGGTATTTTGTATTGTGTCTCTTCGTTCCGTTATTGGGGCGCGGTTGGTAACGCTTAGCCTGTGTTAGGCCAAGATTGAGCTGACAAGGCGCTTGATATTTGCATATGCCTATTATAAAATTATGTAAATAGGCGGTTGTGCAAGATGAACTTGCATGTTTGAGAAGTTCTGGTTAGCAGGGGGGATGGGAAAAAAGACGGTGCATGGCGTTATCCGTACTTCTTGTTAGGCCATGGCATATTTACAACAATCTATGAAGCTCAGGCGTATTATCTAAACAGTCTCGAGAGGCAGTATATTGTCTAGTTGGAACTCCCAGCTTCGGACAGTGCTGAATATATGGCACGGACGTATGCCTCGGTCCGCGCGGTCCCAACCACCCCTTCGCCCATCTTATTAAGCGCATAGCCTACAGTCATCTTCCTATCCAAGTCCATGACACCAGCGGAACCACCCCATCCAACCCAGTAGCAAATTCGGCCCTTTGGAAACCATCCATTTGGCACAGATCCATTGGGGAGAGCGAATCCAGTTCCCCACGTAATCGGAACAAGGAGCACCAAATCCTTGCCACTAGCCTGCTCCTTGAAGATCAAATCTATTGTCCTCTCCGAGAGAAGTCGTTTCCCGCCCACAGAGCCACCAAGGCTGATGACGGAGAGAATGGCCGCGATAGACCGCGCATTGGCAAAACCTCCCATGCCCCCCAATTCCGCCTTGCGAAACTCGGGAGTTCCAGCGTATTCTCCCTTGATGGGAGTACCCATGAACGCCTTCATCTGGACACTATCCACGTCAACATTCCCCGGGGGTGTGGACGGCGGCGGCGGCGGAATCATGTCACAGATTCGCTCCCAATCCTCCTCTTGGGCACCTATGTGAAAGTCGGCGCCGAGAGGCTCCGCAATCTCCGTCCGGACAAATTCCTCGAGCGACTTGCCACTGACCCTTTTGACGAGCTCGCCCACGAGGTGGCCCTGGCTCACGAGATGATATCCAGAAGCCGTACCGGGCGTCCACCAAGGCGACTGCCGGGCCAGCTTTGCCGCAGCGTTTGGCACGTCGTAAATAGCCTCGGTTGTGATGGGGCAGTCCCAAGCCGCCAGCCCCGACGTGTGGCTCAAGAAATGTCGGACCTCGACGTTTTCCTTTCCATTGGCCGCGAATTCCGGCCAGTACTTGGCGACTTTTTCGTCTGGATCCAAAAGGCCGCGATCAATTAATATCAGCGCAGCGAGGTTCGTCACACACTTTGTCGTTGACCAAACGGCGCACAATGTGTCTTTTGTCCAGGCTCGTGTGCGGTCGGCGTTGACGTGTCCTCCCCAGATGTCGACGACGTTTTTGCCGTTGATGTTGACGCAGATTGATGCGCCTAGCTCGTCTCCGGAAGCTAGTTGCTGCTGCAAAAGCTGCCTGACTTTGGCGAACTTGGCGTCGCATTCGCCGTTGATAGAAGTCATGCTTGCTGGGTATTTTATATGCCCAACTCGGCGGCTGTATGTTGATGTGCGCCGTGTTGCCTGGTCAAAATGCGCCACTTGAGGGAATATTGATACAAATGAAGAGAGACGCTGCTCAAGTTCGGGAGGTAGTAGGAGGAGCCGACACTTATATTTAATGGGTCCCAAGACTGGGTGCTGATGTCATGTTCAAATCGTCCCCTCACTTTGGCCACGTCAGATTCATCACAGCCCCCAAATTATTGCCCTTTTTCATATGCAACTTCGCAAAGCGGCGAGACGGCGCCTTTTCTTGTGGCTCGTCAAACAGACAGGCGTCGATTCCCGGCCCCGGTTCCGCTTGGTGCTCGTGGACTTGGACCTATGCTCATGCGAACTCACACGTCATACTGATTCACTGGGGCATTGTGGGCATCTCGTCCAGAATGAGTTCAAATATTTTTCGTCGTTGGCGCTAGACTTGCCATACGTGTGTTGCCGAGAGCATATGGGTACAGCGGGATGCTGCCGACAAGGTGGAATAAATGTCAGAATAAGGAATAAAGATAGCAGTCGTTTGAACCACACTGATATAGCATTCAACATGCCGTCATAATACAATACCCCTGGCATTTTGCTCAACGCCGAATCGTCGTACCTCTCTCGGGCCTCCCAGGCCAGCTCACAACCCCTTTAGGGATGGGCACAATTGCAGACTGACACCATATATGCACCGCTTCATTGAGCGCCTCTCTCGTCAATCCGTCCAAGCACCCGGCTTTAACACTCACAGTGGGGATAACGTCTTGCCGGTCTATGTATTCTTTATGCCCCGGGATCTGGTCCCGAAACCTGTGTACAAGTCGACACCCGCACGTACGGCAGAAGAGGCACTCCATGTAGCGACCGCGTGCAGTATACCTCGTAAAAGTGCCAATGAGGGCAGATGAACGGGCGGCGTCATGGCCCGGAATTTCAAAGAAGGGGAAGAGCGCCGTGATGCCAAATGCAGAGGAGCTCTGGTGCCGACATTCGGTGCAGTGGCAGACGTACAGTCCAAGGGGAGACGGTGTTGGCGTGGTAAACTTGACCTCGCCGCACTGGCATCGCCCCGTCATGCCGCCATGGACGGCCGAGTGTGAGGCGTTTGACATGGGTTGAGACGGCTGTTGACCTGATGGCGACCACGCAGCTCCTCTTGCTGTGATGCAAGGGCGGCGTAAGAGCCAAGCGCAGCGTGCTCCGTGGATCGGCATGGATGGCATCAAAGGGCTGTGGCAAGCCGTGCACCTATACAAAACCATGTCAGCACTAGTACTTGACGCCACGAAATAGCCGCGGCTCAGGTAGGGTGTGGGCGACTGGGTGTAAACATTTGTCGCACAGTACGGAGTAATGGAGGGTTCAGACGCATTAAGCACCGTGCCGTGGCCAAGCCATACTTTCAAACGTCTGGTTCATCAAGCCAAATCCGAGTCTGCTGTTGAAAGCGTTCTGAGCGTCATCAACAACGCTAGTGTGGAAACGGAGGCGGGAGGAGCTTTTATTTCCCGTCTTGGAAACGAGCAATGGCTGTACTATAGAATAGGCGGCCAGCGACGTCTAGCCTTACTCTTTACGATTATGACGGGCACTTGGCCATACTTGTAGATAAGTATGTAGTCTTTTCAACGGGGGCAAGCTAGACTACCCATCATGTTGAAGTCGCAGACAATCGGGGCCCTCGTGGGTAAGGTGAGTTTGCGAGGAGCGGGACAATGTGGGGCTTGTCAGGATCCCTGCCGTCGACTCTTCTTAAATGCCCACCAATCAATCAAGTTAATATGAGAGCACTGATTACCCGCTGCCTCCAATACACAAACTGGCGATTACCAAAGAAAGCAAGTTGACGCTCATGCCTCTGCTCCCCGTTGCCCTAGATAGAAGCGGGAGCGTTACAAGCTCCAGCGACAGCTACAAGACATCCATCTCCGCACTACCAATCCACCCGTGGACCATGATGATGATACGACCAACATGTCAATCTTGATGTACGTTGTGTCATAGACGTGGAAATGGTATGCACAATACCACATGCGAGTTTTGTCTGCTGCATTTCATTTAGTCCCGATGGCGCGAGAGTGGCAACCGGATGTGGTCAAACTGCTCAAGTGTTTGACATGTACTCGGAACCAAAGTCTGCTCATTCGTGCACCCCTTGGCCAAAATGGTATCAGTGACAGCGTTTATATTCGCAACATCTGCTTTAGCCCTCATGGCCAGTATTTGGTAACTGCTTACCAAGACAAGACTACGCGAATATGTGTATCTGCACCTAGCCAAAACTTGTACTTGCAACAGCTTCCCCTTCAAGGACTGCATCTCACAATATGATTCAAGGACTGGGACTTGCAAACGTGTGGGACATATCGCTCCCTTGCCGATCACACAGACCAGGTCTACTCTCTGGCTTTCACGCCAGACAGTCAGCTCCTCGTGTCTGGCAGTAGCGATGCCACTGTCCGCATCTGGAATATCCATAATGGCACAATACAAAACACGTTTCTCAATAATAAGGGCATCAAATCAGTGGCGGTGTCTTGGAACGGACAATAGGTAGCCGCTGGCCCGTACGATAAATGCATACACCTGTGGAGTATTCCACGTGGAGAGCCTCTGGCTACGGCATATGTATCAAGTGCCCACACGGATTCCATCTATGCCGTGTCCTTTATGGGTGGTGGGAAGAAGTCTCGTGACAGGTAGCTTAGATGGTACCGAGGTCAAGTTGGTGGTAAGGCCACAGCTACGGGATGACCTGATCGTCAAGTATCGCGGTACGAAGTTTCCGCAACGGCGAGAGTTGATGAAGTCTCTGGCATGTAACCAACGCAATAACGACGACTACCAGCTCTTTGATGAGGAGCGAGCTGCCATTAACCTTGAGCTGATACAGAACAATAAAACCAGATGGGATTTAATTTATTTAATGATCCAGCATATTATTTGTAAATAAGAGCAGGTTAACCATTGTATCACTTATCTTAAAACCAAGGCGGGGGAGCCTCGCCAACGTGTGCTTATCTAAGATCATTTGTCGCCATAGGACTGGCTTCTCTTAACGGAGATACAGAGTCTTCTTAAACCACTCTATAAGGTTAATATCAGGTGCCAGGGTTAGGCCAAAAAGGGCTGTTACTGCGCCTTATGGGAAGTGATAATCGGAATGGAATATTTACTTAACTTTGAGGAGTAGAAGCTGATCTTCTCGCCGCCTGACGTAACTACTAATATGCCACGGCATGCACGATTCTTAGCAGCTAAGAGTATGGCTTTCTGGTTTATCTTTGCTTGCCTTAAGTCTATTTAGCTAATAATATTACAGGATGTAGTGGGCTATAAGCTGACTAATGCCACGGACGCGAGAAACACTTACCCTAGCATACTTAAGGCGAATATACTCGCATATTCTTGTAAGCTGATAGTATTAATAATGACCACCGACGATAACTATTGGTCAAAAATTAATGAGTATTACACTCTACTTGGCTAATCCCTGCTTTACCTAGCCGCTATTATTCTTTACCCACGCTGGAAGGTGTCTTAGCTTAAGGCGAACTAGACTAACTGCGAGCAACTAATATGGCTGTAAAACGCTAAGAAAAGCGTTTGGGAATACTTTTAATTATAATATCTAGCTAATAAGCTATCTAATCAAGTGAAACCCGTAATTAGAAAAGCGATGCGGCAGACCGAGCCTAGTCAATTCGACCAGTGGATGCGGAGCTGTCGGATAATGCCTCTGTAGACTGAAGTCGCAGAGCTTGGTGTAATAACTGGTTGTTATAGCGTCGGCTATTATGACTAAACTTACCTAAAAGTTAAATTCGGATAAAAGAAAGTTTTTTGGTATTAAAAAGAGAGCTATAAACGGAGTTTATAGTACTCGCAAGAATAAGAATAATGATTTTATGAATAAGCTTAGTTAACATAAGTCTCATAACGTGATAATAATGCATAGATGTAATGCAAGTCACGCCTTTACGCCAAGGGATATAAGACCCGTAAGTACGGGCACGCATTGCGAATTTACTCTATACGTGTCAGGTTCTGTCAAATTCATCACATCGCCAGGGGTTGCCGAACCT
The DNA here is from genome assembly GCF_013426205.1 of Metarhizium brunneum. Lineage (NCBI taxonomy): Eukaryota > Fungi > Ascomycota > Sordariomycetes > Hypocreales > Clavicipitaceae > Metarhizium > Metarhizium brunneum. The sequence continues at coordinate 4,245,426 of NC_089425.1, read as the reverse complement.
CTCTACCTTATATGTCGGGGCCAGGTTACCCGGCTATGCGAGTCCCTCAGGCCATCAAGCATTAATCAAGGTCATGCATTACTCGTGTAACGGGCCGAGCCCGATATGGCTCGGCTTGCACTCTCGCCTTCGGCTCCGGCCCCCGGGGGGGACCCATCTATAAGCGAGATTAACCACGTGTCGAGCTTAGGAGCGACTCCTTTCCTGGCTCTGCTTTCTCTTTCTTTGGCGATTAGATACTCGTAGTAGTCGCCTAGCTAGTTGTCAAATTCAGTCAACATACTCAGCTTAGACAGCTATAATTCCGTCAACCGTACTCGAATATACAGCGTAGACGAGTGATTTGGGTTATACAGAAGTTGAGGAGGGCCAGGAAAGGCCTGACAAGTTCAAAGACGCAGAGCAGATAGAATAGCTGTAAGCGAAGGGCAACCATGGATCCCGTTGATTGACAGGGAAGAGTCTCTCTTGCAGGAACCGCCTGGCAAGTATAGTTTCCCGTAATAGAGACTAATGCCCCGGATTGTGGGAGCAACTTGCGTATAGTTACACGCTGCATAGCTGCCAGAAGGCGGCTGGGACAGTTTATGAATTAGTCAAAGGAGGCCGCGAGAAGCCGCGCGTGGCCTATGGGAAGAAATTGCATGAAAATGAATTTTGCTGAGATGAACTAGCATTCGGCCTATTAGGTATGAGCGAAGTTTAGTGGACCGTTTGTGTGCAGCTTGTTGGTGACTGACGCAACACGACCATTGAACTCCTAAGCTACAGCGGCCTATGCATTTAGATAGCGCCATGTTCGTTCCCATCGCAAATGTCCGAAACGAATGGAATTGGCATAAGTGACAGATGACTTTCTTTGGCGTGAAAAGGGCAAGAAACACTCGGTTGCTCTTTACAGGGCCAATGAAATTGTCACGAGTTGGACCCTGAAAGAGACTCGGCCTGACCAGCGCTAGGGTGCTGTAAACGGCAGTGACGCGTAACCAGGGGAGGACTAACTGCATGTAAGAAGTGTCGGGCCATTTCTGGCCGAAACTAGGGCTGCTATGGGGTGATGACGAGCCAAAGAAGTTTACTTATCCCTGTCTACATGACTCACTCCGTCACCCCATTGCTATAAGCTGTCTGTGGGCAAAGTAACTATATTGGCAAGGCACCCTTGTTACTATCGATATTAAAATTAAAGCACTATCTATTGCTGCATAGTAGACTAGCTGTTTCTTGTTATCTGAGTTATTTACTAGCAAAGTCTACCGCCTGGAGACTATTTTTCGTCATGGACCCGGCATCCTGATCCCGCAGCACCACATGGGTCCTTCGTATACCATTCTTATAGTAGATATATAAGTAGTCCGGGAATCACCGCATGATTTGCCTGCCGCCCTCTGCCTATGCCATTGCAGTACTCATTGAACGGCCAATTCACCATGCTTCCTTTTATCTTTTCTGCCAGTTTGTGGCTTGCTCTTTTGGCTCCTATACTGGCCGTCAGGGATGAGCTGGCTGCCGCTCACAGGGAACTTGCTGCTATTGAACGCAATCTAACCCGCCAAGGCCAGTCACCTGTGCACCCGCGAGTATATATTGACGCGTATATGCATGTGCTTTCACCACCAGGGGAAGAAATTCTTAGTGTATTATCCCCTAACAGGAGCTCCCTAATTTTACGTTCGATTAAGCTAATAACTTATCTAGTTGGATACCCTGAAAAAGCAGTTTGATGTGCTTAATACTGCATTTCAGCCAGCAAACTTCTCCTTTATCCTTCAAGGCATAGAATGGGATTCCAGCAAGTCCTTTACATCCTTCTCGTATCCATGGGGCGGGTCCTGGTACCATAAGGGTGATAAAAGTTCTCTGAATATATTCTTTGTCAAACACATCAGTTGGCAGGCTGATCTGATTCTGGGTGGCGAGAGCTCGGGTCCTGATCTGCTGGAGGGTTATGCAAAGGAGGATGGCGTTAGGATAGCAGCGGGTACGGTTCCTGGCGGAAGCTTTGAGGCTTTTAGCGGAGGCCTAACGACCGTTCACGAAGTCGGTCACTGGTTTGGCTTAGAACACACCTTTGAGGGCGGCTGTGACGGCGAAGGTGATTTTATTGACGATACACCCGCCTCAGCTAACGCCTCTCGCGGCTGTCTAATCGGTCGCAACTCTTGCCCTGGTAAGGAAGGCCTTGACCCTATCCACAACATGATGGATTATTCAGATGAGTAAGTACCAAACACCGCGATGCTCGTGGATGATTTCAATGTTATTAAATTCAGGCGATAGTGCTTGCAAGACGGGGTTTACACGCGGCCAAATCGATCGCATGCATGGCCTATGGAACAAGTACCGCAGCTTCGAGAACGACACCCAGCCTCGGCCTTGGCTTTTATGGATACCTAGTAAACCTGTGAGGCAGACGCATAAGCTACCATTCTTCCCTGACCCTTGGAATATCGACCTGGCCAAGCAGAGATGTCGACGCAACACCGAAGGCAGCGCCGAAGAGCATCGAGAGAGCTACTGCGGGACCAACTTGTACTGCCAAGAAAGACTGTACGAGTTTGGCGATGGCGACAAGTATGCCGACACAGCTACGTGCCTGTCCGTGCGAACCGACCCCCAAAGCAACGAACCCTATACTGAGCGGCTTCCATGGACGACGGGTACGATTCCTGACGAGGGTTGTCAGAAATTGAGCTCCTTCAATTACTTCCCGGAGAGGATGTGCGGCACGGGCGTCTATTGCAAAGGGTTCGACTCGCCCAGCCAGGCGACGATATCTGATGCCGATAATCGGGATGCTCGGGGAAGATACAACAGCAGCACTTCCTGCCTCGAGGACCACGATCCCGCACCCGCAGCGGCTCCGAAACCCACCGTCGAACCAACTCCAGTTTTACCAACAGTTCAAGTCAAGCAATGCCGCAGACACCAATATAAACTGGAGGTTTTGGAGGGTCAAGCGTGCCCAGATGGTACAAGTGCTCAGGAATGGGAGTCGGGAATGCCGCAACCAACAAAGGATGCTTCTGGGTGTTATCAGTTTACCGCAAATTGTCGGTAAAGCACTCGACGACCGAGTGCGCCAAACCACTGCGAGCACCACCTGGGAGCACCTTGATCCAGAAAGCATTCTGATAAACAACAAAAACGCAAGCCATGCTCGAAAATTAAGACTAGACCGGACCACAAAAACATGATAGTCTACATAAATTGAACCATGTACTCTTTTCAATACTAAATTGGCATAGTTGGCAACTAATTGTATCTATCGCGTTAGAATATCACGGCCAAAACCCCTGTTTTAGCGGTCAACTGCATACAGAGCCAATTAGGACTGCATTGTAGTCTAAGACTATATAAACCTGGCAGTAGAGATGTGGTACATTTACTTTCTCTCCTGAGCCCTCTTAACACTAGCCTTAAAAAAGCTAATAGCTCACTGGGAGTATTTTTCTAGTTGGCGGTTTATATTCTGGCCGTATCTGTCTGGATTTTACTATAGAGCTTGAGCAAAGAACCCCAGGGTAGCCTGGATCCGCATGTTTGTCGTGGCCGACGGGATATGGTCTGGTGTTCCATCAAATTGCTGGGGCGGGAGCCCAAAGTATGCTGGTACTCCCGCCGTACTCTGTCGGGTCAGTGCCTGGGTTCTGGCTAGGGAACTGGGCGTGTGGCAATTCTGCACCTCGTCCGTTCCTGAGGCCTCAAATGGCATCCACAACACACCAAGGAACAGCCGGTGCTCCTGAGAGTGTACACAGTCACTCGAGCACATGTATGGATTGTCAAGACTACCTAGGTACCTAGGTAGGTATACCGTTGACATGTATAGTCTACGAGACTATAACCAGGGTATTCCGCCTTTCCCCCTTATGACAAAATTGTCACACGATAAATCATCAAAATTGTCCGCGGCCGCCGAACGGATTCTCCGAGCCGTCAATCTGACTACCATGGCGACCGTCGACCAACTTGACCTTTATTTGCACAAATCTTGCAAAATCCTACGGCCCCTCACACAGTCCTCTTCATGGCCCGGCTCCCTCTCCGCCTCGGCAATGCCCTCTTGAATCCACGCCTGCACAGCAGGATGCTCATACAGCCGGTCCAGGTACTCCCCCGCCGCGCCGTCAAGCCGGATCCCAAACGTCTTCACCCTCGAGGCAATGGGCGCATAAAACGCGTCGGCAACCGTGAAGCTGCTGCCGGCCAAGAACGGACCGCCAAACCTCTGGATGCCCTCGCCGAACAGGGCGGTGAGTCTCTCCAGATCGCGCTTCAGCCCGTCGCTTGGCTCGCCGAGCTCGATGCGCAAGCCGACGTTCATGGAGCACTCGTCGCGAATGGCGGCGAAGCTCGAGTGCATCTCGGAAGCGGCGGACCGGGCAAAGGCCCGGGCCACGGGGTCGCGGGGCCACGCGGCCGGGTGCTTCTCGGCGAGGTACTCGCAGATGGCGAGCGAGTCCCAGACGGCGACGTGCTTGCGCTCGGCGTCGTACAGACAGGGGACCTTGCCGGTGGGCGAGAACTCGAGGAAGTCGGGCTGGCGCTGTCCCGGCTTGAAGAGCTGCAGCTTCTCGTCAAAGGGGATGTCGAGCGCCTTGAGGAGCACCCACGGCCGCATGGACCAGGACGAGTATCGCTTGTTGCCGATATAAAGCGTGTAGGCCATGGTGTCGTGGAGGCGATGGTCCCCGATGCGAGTCCGATGTCTGAAAACAGGTATCCCCGGCGTTCAACACGACAACTTGAGATGGATGGATCAGAGAGGGGAGGTTTCCCGTGAGATGAACGCCCGAGCAGCATACTTTGCCAAAATACGACCGAAGCAGACTAGCATCAAGACGGCAGCCAGCCGGGCCGGTTTGTAAGCAGAAAGGCGTGGCTTTTCATGGGCCACGGCCAGCCGTTATGGAGCCACATTGCGCCCTCTGATTGACTTTGGCGGCTGAAGATCTGAAGCAAATGGCTGGCGCGCTGCCGATGAGGTTCGATGAATTGGCGGGGAGGCTGGTGTGAAGGTGGGAGAAGAGGTCAACCGTCAACTTGGGATGTGTGTCCGCCAAGGTCAACCCGGCCACGGCGACGAGCGAACAAACTACATGTACGAACTAGGTCAAGGGCTGGATGCCGGGAACCCGACATGTATCCGATTGCACGGGCCTACTCCGTAATACTACGTACCGTCTTGTGTGTAGACGGTGAGAAGAGGTGGCCTGCTCTGCTCCCTGGCGAACAGATGATCAGACGCGCATAAAGCATCAATTCACGCCCATGGCTGATAAATCGGCCGACGAGGTACTCAGGGTGCCCACATGAGCTTCGACTGATGCCTCGGGCGCATTCATAGCCAGAATGCACCAGAGACGTAAACATCGTGTGGTGACATATCAGCCACGCTCTGTGCTTTTTTTACATTAGTAGAGCCACGTCAAGTCTTTTCTTCATGAAAAGTTCAATGTTCTTACAGAGAAACTTGCCGAATCTCATCCCAGGCCATGACTCTCACGCCTTGCCGAGGGATTCTTTCCGTCCCCAATTCTGTGGATACCATCATGCTACCGTTGTATCGAGAAGGGAGAGCCAACCACTAACACGTCGCAACGCAGCAAGGTTTAGTCCAAATTTTCTAAAACGCCGTCTCCATCGTCCCCATCGTCGGGAATCGACCGGACATCCACCTCCGTCACTCGCGGCCGAAGCCGCTCTCATCCACGCCCTGCGATGCCGCCCCCACGGTGACCAAGAATGCATGTCTTGGGCCGGGGGTTTTTCCTTCTTTTTTCTTCTTGAACTTGTTTCTCGTTAGAATTGCCATTGTGACTACTTCTTCCGAATCTGCTCATCAACAGGTCTGGAACAACTTTCCTCGCAAACCGTAGTTGCATCGATGCCTACCCAAAAATAAAACTCGGACCAAAAAAAGGACGAGTTCCTCGCCCTGCAGCAGAGAAGAAGAAGGAACCATGTCTCCCAAATCCGACCACCGGGTGGAAAGCACACCGTCCCCGGCACAACTTGAAGCACGCACCAAACAAGAGGCAGTTCACCCCGAGGACCTCATTGCCCGGATATCCACCATCGACAGAGCATACCAGGCCTCGCCTCCGGATGGCGGTCTCCGGGCCTGGTGCCAGGTGCTCGCGGGACACCTCATCGTCTTCAACACATGGGGCTACATGATTAGCTTTGGCATCTTCCAGCCTCACTACGCCGAGATGCTGTCCATGGACCCGTCGGCCATCGCCTGGATAGGCAGCGTGCAAATCTGCCTCGTCTTCCTGGTCGGCACCTTTGCGGGCCGGGCCTTCGACGCCGGCTACTACAAGGCCGCCCTCGTCATCGGCACCCTGCTTCAGCTCGTGGGCATCGCCACCACCAGCGTCGCCCGCGAGTACTGGCAGGTGTTTCTGGCGCAGGGGATATGCCAGGGCCTCGGGTGCGGGATCGTCTTTGCGCCCACCGTCGCCAACGTCTCGACCTACTTCTCCAAAAAGAAGAGCATTGCCATATCCATCAGTGCCTGTGGCGGGGCCACCGGCGGCATGGTGTTTCCCCTCATGGCGCAGCAGCTTCTGCCCAAGGTTGGCTTCGCATGGGCCGTGAGAGCCATGGGACTCGTCGTGCTGGTTTCGTCCGTCATTGTCTATCTGCTGGTCAGGCCGAGGCTGCCGCCGAGAAAGTCGGGCCCCATTGTGGAAATGGCGGCCTTCAAGGAGAGCACATATCTGCTGTTTGCCATCAGCATGTTCTTCACGCTGTGGGCTGCGTACTTTGCCTACTACTATGTAAGTCAGCCCGCGGGACCGGATCTTTGCAAAAGGAGCACATGTACTTACTGCATCAGGCCCGGGCCTATGCCCTCAACGTCCTGGGCGGCTCCCAGTCGACCTCGTTTACCATGCTCCTCGTCATCAACGCCGTCGGCATCCCGGGGCGTCTCATCCCGGCCTTCATCGCCGATCGATATTTTGGCGCCGTCAACACCTTTATTCCCGCGATATTCTGTGCTGCCGTGTGCATGTTTGGCTGGATAGGCGTGCGTGACATCGCGGCAGACTACGCCTGGCTGTGCATCTATGGCTTCTTTGCCGCCACCATCCAGGGCATGTTCCCGTCCACACTGGCCGGACTGACCAAGGACCTGAGCAAGGCCGGCACAAGGATCGGCATGATTTTCTCAATCGTCAGTGTTTCGGCCCTGACGGGGCCCCCTTTGGCCGGAAAGTTGATTGAAGCGAATGGTGGGAAATATCTCGGCGTCCAGATTTGGGGCGGCTCATGTCTGGTCCTGGGGGGGCTGTTGCTCATAGGGGCGAGGAGGGCAAGCAAGAGGGATGAAGACACGAAACAATAAAACCATAGACGTACATATATAGAGCATGCGGATAAAATGATTAGACCCGAATAATGTTTGGTGGCCCGAACCCAGTTGGTGCCGAGACTGTTGAACGTGAATTGCTCGGCGGGCTCACTTTTTCATCATCGAACAGCCTGTGCCTGGTGGTCTCCACTCCAGCTCCAACCAGACAGTTTTCTTCCAGCTTGATCCAACATCCAAACCCTTCATCCTCACAACCCACCGCCAACGGCATGTTCTCAGCACCATGGGTCTGCCGAAGCTGCACTCGCGTGCTCCGGCGCTCATGCCAACGGCAATTTCCTCGTTTCGCCTCCAATGGTACTTCAAGATGCCCTCAAACCCCAGCAGCAAACATGGCCAACCGTCCGCTAACCGCAGCCAGACACACCATCAACATTAGCACCCAGCCTCCTCCAGCGCGCCAAAGCCCTCTCCGCCGAACACGAGGCCCTGCAGAAATCCCTCAACGCCCAATTCGACTCGCAAAAGGCCCGGCGCGCAGGCGAGCTGCACCGCGTTGCCGCCGCCCTCTCGGCATGGCAGCAATCACTCTCGTCCATCCGCGACCTCCAAGCCATGGCCGACGACGAACAGGACCCCGACCTGGCAGCCATTGCGCGCGATGAGCTGCAAGCCGAAGAAGAAAAGCTCTCGTCTCTGGAAAAGAACCTCTCGGCCAGCCTGACGCCGCAGCACCCGTTCGCCGACATGCCCTGCATGATCGAGTTCCGCCCTGGCCCAGGCGGCCTCGAGGGCCGGTACTTTACCGACTCGCTGTTCAAAATGTACAAGGCGCTGTGCGCGCGACGGGGCTACCGCGCCAACGTCCTCAAGTACGAAATGGCCGACGCGGCGGGGGACCAGTCGTCGTCGGCGGGGGAGAGCCCCGTGCAGGAAGCCATCCTCGAGATCCAAGACCAGGGCGCGTACGACCTGTTCCGCAGCGAGGCGGGCATGCACCGCGTGCAACGGATCCCCAGCACCGAGAGCAAAGGGCGGGTTCACACGAGCGCCGTGGCCGTGTGGGTGCTGCCGTCGTTCCCCGAGGGCGGCAGCAGCGGCGGCGGCGAAGCAGACGCCGACGACCCCGAGAGCGACTTCTACGTGAACCCGCAGGAGGTCAGGGTCGAGACGATGCGCGCCCGCGGCGCCGGCGGCCAGCACGTCAACAAGACCGAGTCCGCGATCCGCATGACGCACCTGCCGACGGGGACGACCGTGTCCATGCAGGACCACCGCTCGCAGCAGCGCAACCGCGAAGACGCGTGGAAGCTGCTGCGCTCGCGCATCGCCGGCCAGCGCGCCGAGCTGCGCATGCACGAGGCCGCCCGCCTGAGGAACAGCGTGCTCGCGCAGGCGCAGATCACGCGCGGCGACAAGATCCGCACCTACAACTACAACCAGGACCGGTGTACGGACCACCGCGCCGGCCTCGACGTCCACAACCTGCCCGATGTCTTGGACGGCGGCGAGACCCTGGACCGCGTCATGGACGCCGCCAAGGAGTGGTTGGTCGCGAGGGAGATTGACATGGTTATTGCCGAGGAGGAGGCCAAGTCCGCCGCCGCTGCCAACTGATTGCCGGCATACGTTGCGCCCGTTGTATTACTTGTACGATATTGTAAATGTTGCTAGAATGTATAGACGATAGCCCCAGACGGCGGCCAGTAGTCCATGGGCGTTGGGTAATTCCATCACCTAGTGTACATGTTGAAAATCAACGGCACATCACCAAGTCCACTGTAGCCAAGGTTGAGCCGAGTCCGTGTATTAAAGTATTCTTCTATATCATACATCAACGCAAACTACATCTGCTAATTCGCAAGCTTTCTACTCTACCCAGACGCCAAAAATACTGCCGCTTTTGTACTTGTGTAAAAAAAAAGGAGAGAGAAAATTATGCACCGATTACCTCCCAGTCATTATGCCCGTGCCCCCCGTACATAGCGCAACCATTCGAATGTGACGACGCGAAAAAACAACTCCAAGCACCCATTTAAAACGAAAAAAAGACAAGCCATGCAACTCCATATGAGTAAACAATCAAGTGCCCCCACATTATACTCCCTCTCACATTAACCCCCCCAGGACGACCTTGCCGATACTTGCCACTTCCGTCTTGACATGACCTCTGCTATGGTCTTCAAACTCCTTCACCACGCCCTGTACTATAATCTTGCGCAGCTTGGAATCCACCTTTGTGAAGAGCTCGGCAACCGGCGCAGAGCACTCCCTCGGCGTGGGCACCAACGCCAGGAACCGCGAGTAGCAGTCGACCAAGACGTCGCACAGCGTGGCAAACGTCTCGAAAAAGTCGGGCTCAAAGGGGAGCGCCGGCGTCAGGAGATAGGTGTACTCCTCGCCGGGGAGGAGGTCGCTCTCCGAGACGGCAAAGTTCATGACGGACGGCGCGCCGCTCCCGGCACCCGCGCCGCCGGGGGGAGGGAACGCGGTCGAGTCGTCGAGGTGCATCTCCGCGGCGGACGTGGAGCGCCGCGACTTGCCCCCCGGGCGGCGAAACATGGTTGGCAGCCGGGCCCGGGCGAGGGCCGCCGAGGAGTCGCCGTGCAGCTGCTGGAACGAGTCGAACTCGGACAGCAGCGAGTTGAGGCAGCGCAGAAACTCAATCGGCGTGGACGAGTACAGGTCGTTGATGGTCGGGATGGAGAGCCCGAGGAGGAGGTAGTTTGCCGCCTTGCGGGCGAGCTTTCGCGGATCGAAGCACTGCATCCGTGACAGGTCGGACCGCTCGAAGAGATACGTGTTGAACCAGTAGACCCGGCCTTCGTGTCTGGCATGTCAAAAGTTAGTAGCCGTCCGTGGCATTACGCGTTTTTTGTTGTTGTTGTACATACGCCTTTCGCAGGTAGTCCAAGGTTGATATCCTCTTGTTGGCCACATCGGTGATTTGCTGGTGTATCATGCTCGCTTCGCTCTGCTGCCAAGTACTGGCTGCTGTGCCGTTCAACGAGGATGGAACCCCGACGGGGGTTGGGGGCGGGAAGTAGCTCCCGGCGCCGGTATTTGTCCTGCTCATGCTCACGAGACCACTGCTACCGCCGGTTGGGCTGACGGGACTTTGGACGCCGTCGTCGACACTCCCCACGTCCCGTCTATCACGGCTTCGAAGCTTGGCGGCGGCGGGCAGTGCGTAATCGGGCAATGCCGGTGGTGCCGTGGCGTCGGTCACGATGGCATTGGGGTTCGAGGCAGCGGTCGAGCCGACAGAGGAGCCTCTGCGACGCGTGCTTCCGGAGAGCGAGGCTTTTCGCGAGAACGAGGCCTTGCGAGACTCCTTGACGGGGCCTGATGTAGGAATCGGCGGCGGCGGCGAATGCGGTGGAGGATGAAGCGGATCGATGCTGCCGTCGCGCGTTGTTGGTCTTGAGTAGGAGCTGGGGTTGGTGAAGATGCCGACGGAAAAGGGAGGAAAAGTAGGCGTCGTGGACGACGTCGGCGTAGTTCGCTGCATGGCGGCGCGTGTGACGAGGTACTGCTATTTTAGAGTTTCGGCCGGCTTTAATCTAGGTGAAGGACCGTCCAAGCGGATGATGATTAAAGTTGAAGGGTGCCAATAGTCCGTTCCAGAGAGCGAGGAAACGCCAACGGCAACCGGGCTGTGGAATGCGGCCGGCGAGGGAATGACGATGCTAGCTCGGGATCTGGCTGGGGGCCTTGATCATATATCAAATGTCAGCCCTGCGGTTCTGCAAAGCAGAAGCTATGAATGGACACGCGGGAGTTGATTCAGGACGCCTGGCGTATGGTGGTGGTGCCCCTCTCCAACGATGGAGACATGGATGGCGCCACAAAAGCACACACTGTGGACAAGGGCGTCGCTTAAATGGAGCAACGGCATTGGCTGAGCTGGGTGCGGGGCATCTTTGATATTGCACCGAGTAAAATTATGTGCCTGCTCAGCCACGTGTGCCTCTCTGCCAAGTCTCGATGTCTTGGTCGGGGTTTGATCCGCTCTGTCGGTACTCCGTGCTCGTAAGGCTAAACGCTGAGAGAGACTTGTAGGCAAAGGCCAGATGCCGCACTGAGAGCCGTTGTTACCTCTTCTTCTTCTTCTTCGTCTGCTTCTTCTTTTTTGGGTTCCCAACGCGACCACACCGTTTTTAAGGTTTAGCAAGAGGAGCGGCTGCCGCACCAACGCTGGGCTCGCGTCGCGTGGTGCAAGGTGCAAATATGTCACAAACACGCCCAGCATACTCCGTACATACAAGACGCGACACGGCGACTCGTCATCACCGTGGTAAAATTTGGCAACTCAGGGGGGCGCCCGGCAACTGCCGTCGCTGGGCATGGGCCTACATACAGTATGGCTACGTTGTTTCCACTTAACGCGGAATCAAATGAAAATGCCATCAAGAGCATCGAGAGACCCCGAGAGCCCGCGAGAGCCGCTCCATTGATTCCAACATCCCCATTCGGCCATATAGACAAGGCGTCAATAGTTGAACAGCCCGATAGTTTCCCGACGTGACGCCCAGAAGACGTTGGCATAATTTTAGCATCTCTCAGCCCTGTCCTGTCCACAGTTCAACTGATTCCGAACTTGCCCTGCCCCTACGCATGAAATATCACCTCCACCGAGGACACGGATACCGGACTGACGGATACGCTTCACTCTTTTGCGCTCTGTTTCTCGTATTTACCTCCCCAGCTCTCCATCTCGCCAACTTCTATTGCTCGTCCCAAGTCTCACTGTGCGCATAAACTCTGCGGTCAACTGGTCTGTTCCACCACTCCCTACCGGCCCCTGGCCTGTTTCATAGCGTCACAATACCTGGGGCATGGATTAAACTTTTGCAAACAAAACTTCCTAGTGTAATCGGAGATACAAATTTTTAGCTGCCTCATTTGCTTCAGGCAGTTTCATCCATCACTATGCGGCTTTTTTGGGTTCGACACGAGCCATTTTCGCTAGTTTATTTGCCTTGGTCACGAGAGCCTGCCTCTGCCTTCATGGTAAAGCCAAAGAGGTCGCCGAGGCCCGAGGAAATGACCTTGCAGAATTTTATCTCATGACGCGATAATACTTCCCAATCCGAAAAGAAATTAGTCTCCGCTTCTGCTTCATGCTTCCAAATCCCGATCATTTTTTTTGACAACAAACAAGATGATCCAAAACAAAGGCTGTCCACAGAGTTCGCCTTTTCGAGCTACGATGTCGGCGACGGCATTGAACCGGTGCTGGAACACACGCAACCCTTGTCCGAGAGACTTGTGACTGGCGGCTGTTTGCACGTGGCTTCGGGGGTGAACCCGGCAATACTCGACGTAGGTATAGGCTGCACCACCTCAGCCTTGATCAGTACCGGGATAATCTGTCCGGTGGACAAGCCAAAGGCGCGATGGTTTAACGCAGTGAGCAACGCGGCGATTTCACCAGAGTGGCTCGTGACGCTGATCCACGTCGAGCCGTCGTTGGTAAACACGTCGTCGAGAACCGCCTTGCTGCGAGCGACCTGGTGAGCCGACGTCTCTCCTTTGTCCGCTTGCCATAGCTCGTCCTTTTCCGTGAATCCTTCTTCAAACTTCCATCCTGGCATGAATTTGGCAATCTCAGATTTGGTCGAGCGGCGGTCGCATGTGTGAATGCTAATGTCTTCGCGAAAGAGCTCCTTGATTGTGGGCACGAACGGGTGCTCTGCGGGCATTTTCAACGTGCTGAACGTCGTGTTGGCAGTTTGAAGACATCGCTTCAAGGGGGAGCTGTAGTATGATTCGAAATGCGGCATATTTTGCTGCTCGTACAGAGTCTTGTAGAAGCCATTGGCCTTTTCGGCTTCCTTGAAGCCATCCGGAGTCAGCAACGGATCTGCCCAGGTGATGGTGCCGTTGCCTTCCAATTCAGCCCAGTAGCACTGTGGGCAGGCAGAAAATTCACGTATTAGCATGCAAAGTGCTAGCAAGTTGAGTTGATAGGGGAGGGGGGATACTCACGTTCCATGCGGGCGTGCCATAGTAGCTCTCGGCGACGTTGTGGTAACCCTGACCATGGCGACCAAAGAAGACCAGCTTGTAGCGGACATTTTCGCTCTTGTCACAATGATGGTTGAGATAGTGAACCCATTTGCCGAAGCGCTGCCATTGCGACTTGGTACCCTCAGGATCAAACTTGTCGTCTGTGGGGTATTTCCTGTCTATCAACCCAAAGTTGTGCTGAGCCTACTCATGAGTGCCGAGTCAGCGACTGCGCAAGACGGGGGGGGGAGCGCGTCGTACGTAGTCGAATCCGCTTGGGTTTGTCTTGGGATCATCTTGAAGAAAGTAGCCTGCAACCGACGTGTAGCGGATCTGCTTGCCTTTTGCTTCAGGCCATGTCGCCATGGTGTGTGATGCGAGGCTTAGCAAGACTGGGAGAGAAGAAAGCTTCATGCTCGGGCTGGTGGGATACAACTGTCTACTCTGCGGAGGGGCGATGCAGAGTGTATTGAACAATGCGAAATACGGCGCTGCGGATGCGCATGCCAAATATTGCGATGCTTCGAATCTTGACCGGCGTTGCCGCGTAGGACAGGAGACGGGTAGTTGGCCACGTGCAAGCCAGCGCCAATCGATCGGCAACGTGGAGGTGAGATGTTGGCCGTTTGCAGCCAACCGTCAAGCCACTTTGGTTCCTGAGCAGGCTGAACGATGAGTTGCTGCTCGTTGGGAGACGACTGGTAGGAGTCCACCATGATGCATACATAACGTTAGCAGCCGTGCCTGTCGTGCGAGCAAACGTCTACAGCTGACAAAGAAACGAAATCGGGTTTTGATATGAATGATGGATACACGTGGCCACCCTTGGATCACTCGACACTGATCAGATGCATTCTGTCCACGTAGATTAGTCTGCCCACACCGAGAGCTTGTGCGACAATTCTTCTTTTTTAGTTCAGTACTAGGTAGCCACAGAAAGTTGTTGTCGCGCATCGACCATGTCGTCATCAATTGATGCATCTGACTGATTCGTGTTGGTTCATCCAAAGAAAGAACATTGAAGCAAACATTGAAGGAGCCTCCCTCCACCACTCACAATGAATGTGCCCCTCGTCCCTGGCCAACCAGCATCGGCGCAGCGCCACTTCCCCGCCATCATCTCAACTTAGCATCATGTGAAAACTTGCTGTGCTAATTTAACCAGACATGGACGTTGCGCTATTGAGAATCCACTACTCCGTACATTTCTAGATATCTCCAGACGCAAAGGCCACGACTCCAACCGCGGACCCAGTTATCTCTCAGCTGTATCCGACGCGATCAGCTGTGTCTTCCTTTAGGCTTCTCTCTGCCCCTTTCCCATCTCTTCACAACTGCCACCAACTCCTACCCCACCATGAGCACGACTACCAAGGAGGGGCAGCCGCAAGGAGACCCTGCCCCTGAGCTGCTTGACGGCCGCATATGGGTTGATGGCTGCTGGGACTTCTTTCATCACGGTATGTAAACAAGGTCTTAATGGGTATGCCTTCATTTGCATGGGCTAATTGCTGCTGCCAGGCCACGCCGGAGCCATGGTTCAAGCCAGACAGCTTGGCGACGAGCTGTACGTCGGTGTGCATTCTGATGAGGAAATTCTGGCCAACAAGGGACCGACGGTCATGACCCTGGAAGAGCGGTATGCCATCTGTAGACTATGCTCACAGCTCCAGGCATATATCATCATCTTCTGACATGTGGCATAGGTTAGCAGCCGCGAATGCTTGTCGCTGGGTCACCAAGGCAATCGGCCATGCTCCATACGTCACCGAACTTCCTTATATCACACACTACGGCTGCAAATATGTCGTGCATGGAGATGATATTACTTCCGACAGCGACGGAAACGACTGTTACCGCTTTGTTAAACAAGCCGGTCGCTTCAAAGTTGTGAAGCGCTCTCCGGGCATCTCGACGACGGATCTCGTTGGTCGCATGCTGCTGTGCACAAAAACACACTTTATTCATTCTCTCCAAAAGATGCTCGTTGGTGAAGAGGGATATGGAAGCCCCGACGAACGCAAAGCCCAAGGAAAAGCTATGCTGGAGCGCATGAAGCTGTACGCAACAGATGAGACTGCAAAGGCCCCCGGCGCTGAGGTATGGTTCTGGAATGCCTCAAACCAGGCCAAGGCGGAGGACACCGAAGAAGAGACGGGGACATTTGACAACTTGCTCCCCGGCACCAGGCCTCGGCCAGGACAACGCATTGTTTATGTAGATGGCGGGTTCGACCTGTTTTCCAGTGGTCACATTGAGTTTCTACGGAAAGTAGGCGTCGAGGAAGAGGAACTGGCCCGCAAGTCGGGCTGGTACTCTGACGAAGCAAAGAGCAAGCGAACGAGCGACGGCGGCAAAGATTATGAGCCAGCATTTGTTGTTGTCGGAGTTCATGACGACGAAGTGATCAATCAGTGGAAGGGTGTCAACTACCCAATTATGAACATTTTTGAACGCGGTCTTTGCGTCTTGCAATGCAAGGTATGTACTGCACCATTTTTCCGTGGCCCTGGTAACCAACAGAGGGAGACACGGTGCTCGCCCACGTTTGCTAGTGTGCTGACTTTTGCGGTAGTATATCAACGCTGTCGTGTTTGGCGCCCCATTCACGCCGACAAAGTCATACCTAAAGTCACTTCCTTGGGGCGTTCCGGATGCCATCTACCACGGCCCGACTGCCTTTATGCCGCTTACGTACGACCCGTATACTGCTCCCAAGCAAATGGGAATCTACCGGGAAATTGGGCCGCATGCTTTTGCTGAAGTCAATGCCGGCGAGATCGTGCAACGCATCATGAAGAGCCGAGATCGTTACGAGGCGAGACAACGAGCCAAAGGCGTCAAGGCGGAAGTGGAAGCAGCGGCCAGACAACGTGAAATATTGGAAGAGGAGCAACGCGGCAGAGAAGCCGAGCGCAGCGGTGCTGGGGGTGCCGCCGGTACCAATGCGTAAGCCCCCAGGCTGTGAAAATGCCGTGGTCGATGACGAGCTGCATATTGCGTATGGCAGGGTGCAGGTGAGAACACACGCGGATATCAAGCATCACTAGCACATGATGCAGCTACCCATGCATTTGGATCGGAGTTTGTTTGTGTTGTGTGGTACTCGGATGGGATATTGCAGCGTTTGTTGGATGGCTCGAAACAAAAGTCGTAGGGGCCAGACATGAAGGCAAGGGCAGGTGACGGGAGGGGGCGGCTTCATTCAACAGGGCCACTTGTGCATGTCGGATAGCGGAAGGGGGAAAAAATGCCAGCGACGTCAAGTTGATGGTCAAGGCTGGGCGGTGATGATGTGGCAGTCGCTGGAAAGGGACATGGAATTTTCGGTGGCTGCGTGGAACAGAGGGGATTTCGGCCGTGGCCATGGCCACCACACATGCATCACCAGGCCTGGAATGAATGGTCTGGGGTTGGATGACAACGTCAACCGTGGTCGTAAAATAGTGGTCACGTTGGCAAGAGTCTGTCTTCAATTACAAAGCAAAAATTTTTTAGGGAAACGCGGCGGCTGCTTGCCATTTTGCACTGGCCAACCGCTACGTATTCGTGTTACCCAAGACGGTGATCTCATAGGCATGTAGGCATGCATTGGCTGTAGGAGCAGTGTGTGCTCCAAGTGAGTGGTTACGAATGGAGACAAGGTCTGGTTTTCCCTTTTTCCAATTTGACTAAAAGCGGCATCGCGTTGGCTGTGGGGTAAAGCTTGTTTGGATTGCAATTGATGATGGGGGTGGGTGAGCAAAGGGCACCGGGCATGACCTTGGTGGGCCATTCCATGTTCCATGTTTTATCGAGATAAGGCAGTGCGGCTATCCGCGGCGGTGTTCTAGAGAGGCAATTCCGCCCTGCTTTGGGCCCTCCAATGGAGACGGCGTGACGAGCTGCGCCCTTGTGGTCTCGGCGCCATCTGGAAGACTGTTCGTCGAGCAGACAATTGGCATTGCTTGCTGCGCTGAATGATACACACCGCCTCCATGGCATGCCGCCTCGGATCCCGCGCCGTTGCACTGGGCGAGGCACTGGGCAAGGCACTGGGCAAGGCACTGGGCAAGGCACTGGAGGGAGCTACAGCGGCTGGGGATTCTGTCCATCACAGGTAATGGAATTGGCAGCATTGCGCCGCCTTTGAATCCTGGAGCATTGCAAGGAAGCACAGGGCGCAGAGGCAATCCGCGCGAGAGGGGCCCGGGGCCCCAACATGACAGAATGACGTTGATGCACCTCCGTAGACTCCGCATTATGCCATTTTATTCCAGGCAGTTGGGGTAGGCGCGCCCAACGGCAGCCGGTCTCGTTCCCTGGTCCCATGTGTCGCAGCCGCGTGGGGCGTGGTCGGCTTTGCTGGCCTCGATAGTTGCTCCCTCGACTCCACGGCGAGGTTCCGCACCGCTTGACCCGGCCCGGCGTCGCACAGCTGCGGAAGCGTGATGGCGGCAGGTGCAGGTGCACAGGGTGAGAGGGAAGCGGATGGGTGAGGGAGGCATTATTATTTATTTTGCACAGCACGGCAAGCTCGCTTTTTCCAATTGAATTGTGCAATCTGGGCTGGTCCCCGCGGGCCGAGGGGGCCCCTCACCACGAGCACGGGTCAACAGGACTGGCATGCTGGCCATGGTTGCGTGCAAGCCGAGTTTGACGGCCTCGCGGGGCCCGTCGAGGAGCGGCAGGCGTCGGAGGACCAGGATGGCGCCTGGCCACGCTGCGGCTTTGGCCACGAGTCACCTGGCCACTTCTGTTCCCCGATTGAGCGAGCCACGGGTGGGTCTGCCGAGCGCCGCGGGGGCGGCTCTTCAGGATTCAATGCTTCTCTCGTCTGGGGCCTCGTCTTGTTACGTACTCGATCCCGACGCGCACCCGGCCCTACCCTGTTGGGCTTGCGAGTGCCGACTGCAGCTGCGTGTAGGCCGTGTCTTTTTGCCGCAGTTGGGCTCGCTGTTGGAGAGGCGTTTCTTGGTTTGGCCCCAGCAATCCGGAAATGGAGGTGCCACGGAAAGCAGGTACTGGCCACCGCCCACACCTGGAAGACTGAGGCGAAACGGGGGCTGCGTGCCGCGGACAAGGGTGCGGGGTGAAGAAATAACGGCAAGAATAACAATAAAATAATTCAATTACATACGGGGTATCCAAAAGCCAAACCGGAAAAGGCGAGAGATATAGCGAGAGGCAGATAAAAAAGGCTGGCGCCCTTTGATAGCCGCCCACACACATTGCTTCTAGTCGGCTCCGCCGTGATGGGGACCAGTTGACCCCGGTTCCTTCGGCACTAATACATAATCATACACGGGACTAGTGTGGCTTCTCTTTTTACTTTTTCGGCTTGACTCATTCTCCTTTAAAACCGCCATTCTTTTTTTTTTCTTCCCCCTTCCCCCTACACACTCGCCAACATTGCAATTCTTTGAGCCACCGACAGGGCGGAAAACTGCTTCATACCTCGTGAGTGGAATTGGTTCATGTGACCTTATTTTTGTCTTGGTTGCGAGTGATTGAGAAAACGTCTGAAAACGGGAGTCGTGCTGAGACATTGACAGGAAGGAGAAAAGGGCAACCGGTCTTATTAAGTGTCCAGAGACATCACCAGCCGCCGCCACCCAGCAAAAACAACAACACCACCACCATCACCAAACCACAACAACAAGACCAACAATCGGCAGCAAAATGGCCCCCTCTGCCGTCCCCCAGCAGGACGTCAACCTGACCGCGGCGGCCATCCAGCGCAAGGAAGCCAGCGTGGCCAACGGCGACGGCGGGCAAAAGGCCCCCCTCGACGCCTCCAAGCTCACCTACTCGCTGACCAAGTCTCCGCGCCCCGTGCCGGACCAGGCGACGGCCAACGCGGGCGACGAGACCATCGCCACCGACCACATGGTGACGGCGACGTGGAAGGCCTCGACGGGCTGGGGCGCGCCCGAGCTCAAGCCCTACGGCCCGCTGAGCCTGATGCCGACGGCGTCGTGCCTGCACTACGCCACCGAGTGCTTCGAGGGCCTCAAGGTCTTCCGCGGCCACGACGGCCGGCTGCGCGTCTTCCGGCCGGACCGCAACTGCGCGCGCATGCACATGTCGGCCGGGCGCATCTCGCTGCCGCTCTTCGAGCCCGCCGAGCTGGAGAAGCTCCTGGTCGCGCTGCTGGCCGTCGACGGCCCGCGCTGGCTGCCCGCCGACCAGCCGGGCCACTTCCTCTACATCCGCCCGACCCTCATCGGCACCCAGTCGCAGCTGGGCGTCCAGGCGCCGCGCGAGGCCATGCTCTACATCATCGTCACCTTCATGCCGCGCATGGACTCGCCCCCCGGCGGCATGCGCCTGCACACCTCGCCCGAGGACATGGTGCGCGCCTGGGTCGGCGGCTTCGGCTACGCAAAGGTCGGCGCCAACTACGGCCCCTCGCTCATGGCCACCCAGGACGCCCGCCGCCGCGGCTTCCACCAGATCCTGTGGCTGTACGGGGCCCAGGGCGAGTGCACCGAGGCCGGCGCCTCCAACTTTTTTGTTGTTTGGGTCCGCAAGGACGGCAAGAAGGAGATTATCACGGCGCCCCTCGACGACAAGCTCATCCTTGATGGTGTCACGCGCCGCAGCTGCCTCGATGTTGTGCGCGAGCGCATGGCCGGCGAGATTGAGGTGACGGAGCGCAAGTACACCATTGACGAGCTCGTCGAGGCCGATGCCGAGGGGCGTATTTTGGAATCCTTTGCCGCTGGTACCGCTGTAAGAAGAGGCTCTCTCTCTCCCCCTCGTGTCAAACTTGATGACTGACGCTTTTTGTTTTTTTTTCTTAGTACTTTATCTGCCCTGTTTCGCAGATCCACCACCGCGGCAAGGACATCAACATCCCCATGGGGCCCGAGGGCACAGCCGGCGAGGTGACGACCAAGATCAAGACGTGGATCGGCGACATCATGTACGGCCGTGAGCAGCACGAGTGGGGTGTCGTCATTGCCGAGAAGGAGCAGTAAGTAGTGCCGTCTGTTGCGTGTCACCGTCCCAAAATAGGAGACGACGGCGTTGGCTCGACGGGTGTAAGAAAGAGTGAAGCGATTCACGGATATAGGTTGCTTTATTGAAGAGCGGTATTTTTGTTTAACATGGTGGAATGATGTGTGTTTTTTTTTCTTTTGGTTTTCGATTTTCGCATAGTTGGAGTTGGGGCGAATCCGGCTGCTCGGACGTGGCATGGCATGATTGGTAGATGTCTGGTGCAATGACAGTGATGAAAATTTTACGCCTGGCACTGTGCCGTGATTGATATTCATTCAATGCGTAGGCGAGGTGTCAGCGAGACGTCTGGTGGCATGACTACGTGTCTGATGGAGTCGATTCAAGTAGCACTTAATTCAGCAATGACTGCATCCCTGTCAAGATTCCGGTAGCTATCACAGCTTCACCATCCTTTGTGACATCTCCCATTGCGCGTCATAATATGTTGCCGCCTCAGTCCAATACGTACACATGATGGTAGCGCTTACCATTTCGAGCAACGTGACATCTAGCTCTCAATGGGGCCAGCACGCAACGCCATCTAGTCTGCCATCATGGCCTGCATCATCTTTTGCGACTCCTTCCACAGCAAGTCACGGTACTCCTTTGCCGCATGTCAGAGCCAGTACGAAACCTAAGCAAGAGGCCACTCACCTTGTCCATCTGCTCGAGTTCAGCAGCCTTGTCCTTCACTATGTCGTCAATCTCCTGCACCAGGACCTCGACCTCCTTGGCCGAGTCTGAATCGTCGACGGCCTCCGTCACCGCCATAATCTTCGCTTCTTGGTCCACGCACGACATCCACTCTTCGTTCAGAGACGCCAGCTGCTTCTCTGCGGCGTCCATCTTGTCCTTTAGCGCAGACAGGTGCTGCGCAATGGTTCCCCGGGGAAAGTTTTCAGAGTGGCATACCGTCCTGGACAGGGGATACGAGATGTTGTCGTAGAGAGCCGCGGCATCGCTCAGCACCGATGCAGACTCGGCGTGGAAGGCGTCTATTCGGCCCGAGATGGATTTGTGGACGGTCTGGATATCGGACACGGCCGACTTGTACGCGTCTTCGCCGGAGCGAGCAAATGTTTCTGCGGCGCTTAGTTTGCGAGCCATGGATTGCTGCGGGGGGTGGCATGACTACCCGCTAGATTGTTCATGATGGTGTTTCCTCTGTCGGGGGTGTGATGCGGTGCTGGTTGGGGACCAGGCAGCGAGGAAAATGTAGCTCGCAGCTGCTTGTATATGTCATTGTGCTTCAAGCACGGCTCGGACGAGGATGCGGAGGCGTGCAATGGAGGAGGGAATGGGTCTTCGCTGCGAAGTCTGGCGCGGAGAGTGGAAATCGCCTTTTCGGCAGCTGTGGAGGAGCTTGCTTCGGGGGAGTCATCGAGGGGTTGCGACATGGTGTGTTGGATGTGACGGAGACGGAGTGGTAAAAGAGGTCCAAAGTTGGTTTCTGGTAGAATATGGATGGTGATGTGCGAGAGAACAGGAGGTGGCAGAAAAGTCATGATGGACCGACAGCCGGCAGACAGTTGGCCACCAGTGCTAGCACTCGGCACACTACGCGAATGAACCATAACCATGCATAAGTGTACATGTGTATAGATGCAAGTTTTCCATAGACTCATTCGGCTCGTAAGTAGTTGCTCGCCCCGTCATGTCCTGAAGCTATCTGTGTTCTCCAGGCCCAACCTGTCTTCGGCAACCGACACAATCTCCTGCCAACTCACCATGGCACCCTCGCCAACATCATTACAGGCCAGCGTCTTGGACACGGGTCTCAGCACTTCAACCCAGCCGTCGTGGCCGCCCCAATCCTCCTCCAGCGTCTTGATGTGCTTGGCCGTCAGCGGATTCCTCCACATGGCCGTGTTCATGGCGACGGCGACGACAATCTTCTTCCTGACGCCGTCAATGGACCCGTCGTGGTCCCAGGCCCTCACCACGCTGAGCAGCAGGTTGTCGCAGATGCCCGCCACCATCTTGGCCATGGTGTTTGCACTCATGGGCACAATCATGAGCAGGTCGGCCCATCTCCGCAGCTCAATGTGCAGGATGGGAGCGCCGCGCGTCCACGGCCTCGTCCACTCGGCGGAATCGGTGTAGATGCCGTCGACGTTGGGCAGGCGCCGCACCTCGGCCACGGAGGGCTGCTCGTCGGACTGGCCGCTGAGGAAGTGCTCCGCCGAGGCGGTGAGGACCAGGCGGATGGAGAGGTTGCTGTGGTAGGCGAGGCCGTTGACGATGTTGGCGATTTTGATGGTGGCGACGGAGCCCGAGACGGCTAGGAGGAGGTGCTTTTTGCCGTCGTTGCGTGCGAGGGCCACGTTTCCGGCCGGAGTGTCTTTCCGCGCCTCGGGGCCACTTCTTGATGCTGGCAACATGGTGTTGTGTTTGGAAATTGTGTGTATGCACGGTGAGGTGGCCTCGGGTGAGAGCAGAATGAGCAAGTCCTCGGGTGTAAAGTCAGACGACTCCGTACGTGTCTATATATACAGCTCTACTGACGTGAGTTGAAGTTGCAACACGGCAGTCAATGAAAAAAATGGTGAATCGCCGCCGCCGACTCATGGCTCGATAAACGCACAACGGCTGAATGGCACCACCAGAGCCCAGACTCACCACTTGTCAGGCGGCAATCGGTGGACCGGCGCTGATTACATGAGCACTGATTGGTCAGCTCCTGCCTCCCAATCGCAGCATCAACGCCCGGCGCCGGCGCTCGCGCTCGTCAATGGCAGGTGCCAGCCGGGCAAGATTTCGCCCATTTTTCCGCCCTCAACAGCACCTCACCTTCATCGCCCGCCCCGTCACGAAACAAAACCCCCTCCCAAGTCAAGACACTTGGTCGGCATGTTTTCCCGAAGCGTTGCGTCCGTACGTACACGAGCCACCATTGGCAACTCCCACCCAGCGTCCCTCTGCGTCCGCCATGGCTAACCTCCGCACTTCGCCAGAGCTTGCTGCGACGAGCTGCCCGGCCAGCCGTCCGCGCGCCCATCTCCTTCCGAGCGCCCATCTCGCCCCCGACGCCCTCGCAGGCGCGCCTCCTCTCGAACGCGACCCGCTCGGCCATCGACAAGGCGGTCGCGTCGGCGCCCGTGGTGCTCTTCATGAAGGGCACGCCCGAGACGCCCCAGTGCGGCTTCTCCGCCACCGTCATCAAGATCCTCGGCATGCAGGGCGTCAACCCGGACAAGTTTGCCGCCTTCAACGTCCTCGAGGACGCCGAGCTGCGCGAGGGCATCAAGGAGTACTCGGACTGGCCGACCATTCCGCAGCTCTACGTCGACAAGGAGTTTGTCGGCGGCTGCGACATCCTGCGCACCATGCACACCAACGGCGAGCTGGCCAAGTTTTTCGAGGACAAGGACGTTTTGGTCATGGAGGGCGATGCGTAATGGAATGTACACCAGTGGCAAGGGGCCGAGGAACGGCTCTTGAGCAAAAAAAGCAAGTTGGCAAGTTGTGACGATATAGATGGTCCGAGGGGACCCCGTGTACGATTACTCTGGTGGAGAGGACAATTTGCACCCGTGAGATGCCTGAATATAGGTCATTTACATAAAAACGAGGCCATCAATCTAGCTTCTGCTTAATTTTTGAAATCATCATTTTCTATCAAACCGTCACCGTTGGCTCAGCCCTCTCCCACGCCGCTTCATCTACAGGGGATACGCGGCGCCGTCGGCCCTCATGTCGCTGCCCGCAGACCAGATGCGCGTCCCGTCGACCGGGTCAACGACGTGGCGGATAATCTGCCCGCGTCCAAACAAGCCCCTCGCGGTGCCGGTGACGACGCTCACCTTGTGGCCGAGCCTCTTGAGCCCCTCGATGGTCTCCTCCGGCATGCCTTGCTCGACATTGACGGTCCAGTCAATGGCCTCGCCGCTCTCGGGGAGCCCGCCGCCGATGCAGATCCTCGGGGCGTCGAGGGCCTGCTGGGGGTTCAGGCGGCCGACGAGCTGCCCCAGGAGGACCTGGACGTGGCCCTGGGGCTGCATGAAGCCGCCCATGACGCCAAAGGACGAGTGCAGCGAGCCGTCTTGCAGGTTGGTCACCATGCCGGGGATGATTGTGTGGTACGGCCGCTTTCTGGGCTCTATCCTGTTGGGGTGGTCGGGGTTGAGGGAGAAGTTGGACCCGCGGTTCTGGAGGGTGAAGCCGCAGCCCTTGGGGATGATGCTGGTCCCGAAGCCGGCGTAGTTGGAGTTGATGAAGGACGCGGCGTTGCCCTGCGCGTCGGTGACGGTAAAGTAGACCGTGTCGCTGCTGGACAGGGCAGGCGAGGCAAAGGGCGGGTTGCCGTGCTCGTGGGTGAGGACGGCCCTCGTGGCATCGAAGAGCTTGGCCCGCTCGGCGAGGTATTCCTGCGAGATGAGCCCCTGGGCCGGGACCTTGGTGACGTTGGGGTCCGTGACGAACCAGCTGCCGTCTGCGAATCCTAGCCTCAGGGCTTCAATAATGGCGTGCAGGTACGGGGCCGAGTTGAAGTCTTGCGGCCCAAAGGTCGGGATTTTGCCCTGCTTCTCCAGCTCCTGGATGATGCCCAGGGCCATAAGGGTGATGATGCCCTGGCCGTTGGGCGGGTGCTCCCAGAGTTCCACGCCGCCGTCGTGGCCGGTTCCCTGGCCGTGGAACTTGAGAGAGATGGGCTCGACGGGCTCGCTGCCCACGTCCAGGTGGTGCTTGAGATCGTCGAGCTCCAACAGCCCGCCCAGACTCTGGACAACGGCGACGAGCTCCTCTGCGATTCTGCCCTGGTAGAAGCCCTTCTTGCCCTCCTCGGCCAGAGTGCGAAAGGTCCTGGCCAAGGTTGGGTTCTTCATGACCTCGCCGGCGCGAGGGGCGCGGACGACTCCCTGGGCTTCGGGGTCGACCTTGAGCATCTCTGCAAAGTTGGGCGATGCTTGCCTGAGGCGAGCTTCGGAAGCACCCCACTGCATTCTCTCATCAGCACTGTCTTGTCGCAAACTAGATGACCGTGTTTTATTTTCTCTTACATAGTGTGCGGCCTCCTCGTGCACAGGGAACCCCTTCTCGCCGAGCTCAATAGCCGGCGCCAGCACACGCTTCAAGTCGACGTTGCCGCTGCCAAACCTTTCGACGGCATCGACCCATCCGGCCGCTGCGCCGGGCACAGTGACGGCCAGGGCGCTGGTCTTGGGGATCTCGGCATCGGGCCTGTCGTCGGGGATGTTGAGGCGCTTGCGGACGGCGTCGAGGGTCGACTTGGCGGCTGCGCGGCCGGAGCCGTTCATGGCCCTGACCTGCTTGGCGGATGCGTCCCAGAAGAGGATGAACATGTCGCCGCCGATGCCTGTTGAGCACGGCTCCGTCATGTTGAGGCCGGCAGCTGCCATTTGTTTTCCGCGGTTAGACTAGACGATGCCATGACGGGTTGTTCTGGCGTACCAACTGCGACAGCGGCATCCTGTAGATGATATCAGCACGTGGGTGAATTGTTTTTTTTTTTTTTTTTTTTTTTTCAGATTTAAGAAACACGCGGCACACGTACAGCCGCATTGCCTCCTGCGCGGAGCACGTCGAGGCCGCATTTCGCAGCGAGCGGCTGCGTGCAGGCGACGATGCCGTCGGTGCTGTGGACAACGCTCCGGCGCGAGGGGAACTTGAACAAGTCGGCGTTTTGGTAGACGGACGAACTGGTGGGCGGCATGGTGAATGGCGATGCGTACGGAACTGATCAGGACTCGGTGCTGCTTGACGATTGGAAATGGCAAGAAGAGTCAAGTCTGGTCAGCTTAAACTGGGACCAGACTGAACATTGAAGCTTGATGCGACGGCCCTCGGGTAGAGAGGGCGTTTGCTGTCCCGCGATGGAGCTGTTGAGCGGCGGCGGGCGGCGCCGACTTGTGGGGGAAGAAATTACATTGTCTGGTCTGCATGCATGTGTGGTGTCACTAGACGAGGGGTAAGACTGGGGAGCAAAATTTAGCCCGACCCGGTGGAGAGGGGTTGTTGCCGAAACAGGCCAACTGGTTCTTGTCGTCGACCCGAAATGACAAATCATGTCCGAGCCAAAGTACCAGACGGATTATTCCCGCTAGCCGTTTCGCCTGGCACTTGTGACTTGCTAGTAGGGATTTGGCTAGCTTACATCGATACGTACTAGCCGTTGACGGGCTATTTATCGCGGATAGTGGATAGGATATAATTGACGACAGCATCAAATACATGGACCAAAGCGCTGCTTTTAGTAGAGACATGGATGTATATGATTCTCTCCTTGATAGCCCAATGAAGAACGGTTAGAAGTTATATTATTCTTTTGTTTTCTTAGCTTGGGCATAATATACTAAATACTTGGTTTCTCTTGGGTGCAAACAAAACTTTCTGGAAGACGCAGATCATGGCCAAGGAGCATGTGCAGCGGGCTCGGAGCATGGAATGTCTGGGCAATGGCTGCAAATTCAAGCCCGAGTCTAGCAGTGAACAGAAGACGGGGCTGTCGTATTGGGTCTATCAACAATTCTTGTCGCCCAACAGATATTCCGAGTGGTACCGGGTAGCGTCTTCTTGGTCGTGGCATGTGGCTTTGTATATGTAGTCCAGCTGTCTAGTACATTGCTAAGCATTCGGTATACATAATCGGGTGGTTTTCTCATATGCCTGGCCATCATTTCCTTGTCGTGACTTTTGCCAACGTACAGCGGGAAAACAGCCCGGCTCGAGGCACAAAGATTCTGAGATGTCGTAGCAGCTTCTATACGCTTCCTTAGATTTATATGGCAATCTCCGCTCCTCAAATCGCATGTGGAGTGCAAATAGCTGTTGTCGGCTCTTGACATCTATGTGTTTTTGACAAACGACATATCTACGAGTCGATATTTGAATCCGCAACCGTTATTGGCGGACCTTGTTCAACTAGAAGCGTACTTGAAAAATTAGAAAACAACCCCACTATAGAAATACTGGAAACTCCCAAGGAACTGGCTACCTAGTTATGTAGTCGGTGCTGAGGGGCATTTTGTGACACAAATAGCCCGAGTTTCCATGGGGAGAATACAGCAAGGTAGTTGAGGAACAAGTATTGAATGCGGCATGGTAGGGCGCTGCAGAAGATTATTGGTGTACGAGATGAAACAAACCATGTATCCCAAGGAAGATATTGGAGGCACGAAATGAGACGATGTAGATACGAATTCCAAGTTTAATAAATAGCCAAGCCATATATGCAACAGCACTAAAATACGTGGTCCCCTGCCCTGATGTTGAATTACTACCTTGTAAACGAAGGCTTCACCCAGATAGACTGCAGAACTTGGGCCCAGAAGAGAAAAAAAATGATTCGTGTACTTGGACAATCGCGGAGCCACTTAGACAGTGACTGATGCATAACTAGAAGAATATCAGCTTCAACATGAATGCTCAACAAGACTGAAATAGTCATACGTCAACTTCTGGGCTAGTGAGACAGTAGTCGGTCGGCTTGTTCGGGTTCCTCTTGCACTCCTTTGGCTTGCAAGTGCTATACCAGTAAACTCTGTCCGGATGCGAGCAATAATAAAGGCTGTCGACAACCGCGTGTTCAGAAATTGGCTGGCGAGCAGCCTGCAATGCATGGCGCATTACCGCCTGGTATTCCGAGCCTGCGGAGCGTTGGAACCGATTGGCATTTTTAAACTCGTAGCGGATCAAACTTGCTGTAGCCCAAAAGAACATGACCGCAAACAATGTCGCCTCTGTTGCAGCGCTATGCGCCAAGAGCTGGCGCGGCTGCAGAGACGACAAGTGCGATGGTGGAGGCCTTCATTTTCGGAGACGCTGATGATATAATGAGATGAGATGGCGTTCTTGAGTTGAAATTGAGAAGGATGGGAAGAAAATCTACCGAGTAGCTATCCTGTCACTGTATTTATAGAACTCGTGTTTTGGTCGCCGGCCACCTTGGGCCAATAAAGCCAGCACATCAAGCTGCTGCTAGGTCTGCATATGGTCCATGAATCAAAAACTTGTCATCTGACAAGAATGCAAGGCATCAATGCCAACCAGGCCTTTCTCGTTTATGGCGGCCGTGGCCCAGCCTCCCAAGCCTTACCGATTCCGCTCTTTCGTTTTGCTACTGGACCACATACTCCGTACCTATAAACGTATTATTGTAGTTATTTCACTTGCAGGCGCGGAAAATGTAACGTGGGGTAGTTCTAGTAGGGGCTTTTCTCGTGTGGCTGAGATTGTGTTGTAGTCGTCTCAAACAGTTGACTGATCACACAAACTCGAGGGCGTTTATTGGTTCTCTCTCTGCATCATCGTTTCCTTGTCATGACTTGAAAGTACGATGCAGAACCTGCCAGTCGCACATCCGCCAGAAATGTAGGCGATAGAATGTGGGCTGGCAGTCCCGAACCAAGTCGTTGGCTGCGTTTACCACAGTCTTTTCTCTTCCTGCTGGTGGTATCCCTTGGGGTAGTTACAGGCTGATGGGCCAGCTATAGGGCTAAAGCACCAAAACTTTTCCATCATGGTATTGACCCTGAGCCCTGCCAGAGCGACTCCTGGAGCTCTTGCTCACTCTACGAGATGAGGACAATGGTGTAGTAAGATGGGCTAATTCCTTTGCCATGTCAGGCCATCTTGGCCTTGATTCAGGGTCTTCCGTGTCTGGGACCAGTCACGCAGATCCGGTAATGGAAGGGACTCTCACCCATGACTATTGGTTGACAGTTTATACAGATGCCTTGCAGCAGCTTGAAGCCAAGCTTCGTAGCCAAAAAATCAAGACGTGCATTGTGCCCGGTAAAGATGACCCAATTGTCAGCTTTCGCGGTCGAAACAACGGCACACATTGCCCTTCATGTACACATATTAACTCACTCAATGTGCTGGGAAAACCGCAGCCGATTCGCGTGGGTTCAAGCTAGAATCAGTGATTCGATAGGGACTCTCACCTAATTTCCTTTTTTCTCATACCGACAGAAACTGGCTGGCGGAATTGCCAAATTGAGCCGTTCGAGTTGCAACGGCTGCAGCCACAATGATGGGCGGCGTCTTAAATGAAGTTGATAACGTGATCGATGCCCCATAGACTTTGTAAGACTGCAGGTTATTTTGGATGTTTTCTACCGGCGTTAGAATGATGCATAAAAGCCCGTGACGCAATTATGACTGTCTGGAGCCGCTGACTGTTTTGAGCATGAGATGAATGGTCCTGTTGTTGTGATTAAACTTGCTTCTATTTAACTCTGGCGGCAGGTCTCATACATATATATACCTAGCTAGGCAGCAAGTCTTCCACGTGGTATGTCTGGTACATTACTCGCACCAAGTCAACACTTGTCTATAGCAAGATGTTGGGTCAGCCGTGGCACTAGCCGAGACCCGTTGACAGGTAGCATATAAGAAACAAACAAGTTTTATCGCCTCAGTCGGTAGTGAGACACCAATCATCATGACGAACTTTACGCCGCAGTTCAGGGTACATATGCAAAGTGGCCCAGGGAAGGCAGTCTCGAGAAGAGCCCCGAGATGTTGCGTCCTGGCCAATTGTTCTGCTACGTCTAGGTGCATTTTGTCTCTACGCCTTGAACCGAATCGATGGCCTGTAGCATGCTTCTATAACTAATGCGTATGTTAACAGCTGGCCATTTCTGATGAGGGATACTATCATATTTCACCTGCTTAAATGAGGCCACGTACCTGAGACATATGCAAGAGTAGCATACGCCGAGGCGAATAATAGGCTATGTCAACGTTGAATGGCTTACCGTTGCACGGAGAACAGTCTGGAACGCAACAGTGTGAATTTAACCTGTGCAGCTTTCCGAGACTGTGGAAAGGAATTACAGCATCCAGGAATCCCCGCTGTAACATTTTGTTGCTAATTCAGCCAGCCACGGGCATCTTTCCTATGCGGATCAAGCCGTGTCTCGACACCCGCGGCCTCGAAAGGACAGCATTTTCACACGCATATCCGCAATAATATAGTGTCACACCAGTTTAATCAGATTCAATGTTTATTTTGTAGCCGCAAGTCTTGTCACGCTCCACAAGGTACAACGACATTTGCATGCCAGCCAGAACCGGCCGAATCTGACGTGGGAACTCGGCGCTGGGCAGGCTACACCAAATCAACTGGTATCCCGCGTTATGAAGGGGTAAATAATCCAGTTCAATGCCATTCGTGATATGACAATAAAGGTACGTCATCTGCAGCCATGTACTATACAACTAGACGGTGAATAGCGACCGAGGCGTGTTTCGTGGCCGCAAGGTGTGCGAGATGGTCCGTTGGGCTTATGTCAGATTCTCTGCATGACGCGGTGACATGCAAAGTAAATCGCGCTCAACACACAACTCTCCCTATGAACAAACACTCTCGGAATAATTCTACCATCCCACGCCCGCCAAGGACCCCAACCGCACCCGTCATGGCCGGCACCATCGAGACCAGCTTCCAAGCCGCCATTGCATCCGGCACCATCAACGGCGCCGTCATCTGCGCCACGGATTCCAAGGGCGACTTCACGTACAACAAGGCCATCGGAGAACGCACTCTCTTATCTGGAGAGACACGCCCACAGCAGCTGGACGATGTCTTATTCCTCGCCTCGGCCACCAAGCTGGTTGCCTCCATCGCCGCCCTGCAGTGCGTCGAGGACGGCCTCCTCACGCTCGACGGCGACCTCTCGCCGGTCGCGCCCGAGCTCACCGCCAAGCAAGTACTCCAGGGCTTCGCCGACGACGGCAAGACGCCGCTTCTCGAGCCGGCCGCGCGTCCCATCACGCTCGAGATGCTGCTCACGCACAGCGCCGGCACGGCGTACGACTTCCTCGCCCCGCTCGTGGGCAAGTGGCGCGAGATATTCTCCCCCCCGACGCAGGGGCAGCTCAAGACGGTGGAGGAACTGTTCGCCTACCCGCTTGCTCACCAGCCCGGCGCCGGGTGGATGTACGGCTCGGGGCTCGACTGGGCCGGACGCATTGTCGAGCGCGTCACGGGGCGCACGCTGGGCGACCATGTCCTGGAGCGTGTCTTGGCTCCTCTCGGCTGCCGGGATGCCCAGTTTTATCCTGTATCGCGGGAGGACCTGCGCGCCAGGATGGTTGATTTGAATCCCGACGATCCCAATGGCCAGGGACGTGCGGTCATTGGCGGCGAGAGCGACGTGAATCTTCGCTGTAAAGGAGACTTTGGCGGCCACGGCCTGTTTATGCCCGCCGTCGACTATGTCAAGATTTTGCAGTCGCTGCTTGCTAATGATGGCAAGTTGCTCAAGCGAGAGACTGTTGAGAGCATGTTTAAGGACCATCTTACACCGGAGTCGGCGGCCGGTCATCAGGCAGCGTTGGCTGGTCCGGGGGGTGTCTTTTTCCGAGTTGGCGTCGATTCAGACACCAAGATGGGCTACGGGCTCGGCGGCCTGCTGACCCTGCAAGACGTCGACGGTTGGTACGGTTCGAATACGCTTACTTGGGGTGGTGGCATGACTCTGACCTGGTTCATTGACCGGAAGAATGACCTCTGTGGAATCGGCGCCGTGCAAGCTAAATTGCCCCTGGATGTGCCTGCCGTCTCCGAGCTGAAGCAGGTATTCCGAAAGGACATCTATCGCAAATATGCGGCCTGGAAGGAGTTGCCAAAGGCATAGGGGCCGCGGTGACGCCTGGAGGCCGGGGACGGGGCTGGGAAGAGGACGAGGAGGATAGTGTCGATAGTTTCGGCGGTCAATCATGTAAATGCCAGCGCCGTATCACAAGATTGTTTTATTTCACCTTCTTATTTCAAAAGTCTTGGTTCGTTGTATCGCGTTTCTTTGCCGGCTGTAACTCCATGCAGTAGAGACCCTACAACTATGCCGCTCAATTGCCTTTGACGTTGCAGAAGCGTGGCCCGTACGGTTTTCATCCTTGGTTCGTCGAACTATAATATACACGTTACGCATGTGGCTGAATTTATAGCACTGAATGTATGATTTTGGATACTTCTATGGCGTCCGTCCATTGAGCTAAATTACTCCAAGCCTTTTATTGAGCCCTTGTCACCATTATGTATATCGAGTTTACAAGGCGATTATAAAAGGTCCAAGCGTTATAATCATTCCTTTTTTAGGGTTAAAATTCAGGCTTAAATCAAGTGATAGACTGTCGTCCTGCTCTTGTTGGGTAGCCATTCTTTTACGGAATTTCTCTGGTTAGGGGGTATCAGCTAATACTGATGCCCAACATGGACATGGTCAGATGCTTCAGTGTCGGGCAGCAATGCGGTTCAGCTTGGAGTGCAGTTGGGTTACACGACGGTGCGCCAATAAGATAAGAGGTATGCAAGGATGCTGTGACGGTCTGCCGGTGAAACTGAGAACTGAGATCAACTCTTGATAGACTGGTTATACAGTAAAGGGCAAGTCGTTGCTCAATTTTGAGTTGAGCATTTTCAGCGGGAGCCATTTCCTGACTCCTGTGGCCTTACACCGTCGCCTGATGATACTCGAGGCATCTATCACAACTGCCTGGGGCTGAGGGAGAAGGGGAGGCTGCGCCCGACGTCTTATTCCACGCACTCACGGGCGGACATGGTGATCCTTCCGACGCCGTCAATGGACCCTCTGACGGCACTGGGCGTTGCCAGCAACCAAGAAGATGGCGACGGAAATCATGAACGCATTGAAGACACTCGCGGCGCCGCAGGACCAGTCCAAGTGCAAGAGCTTCCTTGTAGCGCTGCGCAGCATTTGCACCAAGCCCAAGGTCCAAGACCTGCTGGATCGGCTCGATAGGTTACAGACGCAAATGACCAGATATATTCAATTCTCGACCAGGCTCTGTCCCCACCCGCGACTCCCGCGAGCCATCAATTGATCGCAATGTGCTGACAGCCAGCAACAGACCAAGTCACGAACCTCTCCGCGACCATCGCGCGGCTCGAAGCCACCAACAAACTAATCCAAGTACAGAGACGGCAAGATTTGCAAAGGCTCAAGGAGGATTTGATAGCGGCTGTGAGCCATTGTTACAACCAAGAGCTCGACTCTGCTCGCCACAACAAATCTGCTCCGGTGACCTCGGGCGACTTGCAACAGCCCCAACTCGCCGCGAAGCGCCTGAGCGAAGCGGGACAGACGACGTCCAAGAACCAACAAGTGCTGGAAGCGCTCTACTTTAGGACCCTGCCGTCTCGAAGCCATCAAATCGCACCAGCACATGCAGAAACCTTCAAGTGGGCGTATTTCAACAATCCAAAGCGTCGTTTAAAGTTCCGAGAATGCTTGAGACGCGGAAGGATGTTTTCTGGATACATGACAAGCCGGGCTCGGGTAAGTCTACCTTCATGAAGTATTTATACTATAACGACGAGACCAAGACTATTCTTCAGAGCCACTGGGCAAGGCAAAAACGACTCGTTCTGGTCAAGTTTCTCTTCGGGAATGCCGGAGAAGCGTTGCAAAAGTCGCAGGCCGACACACTGCGGTATGTGTTCTTTTATATCCTCCGGCAATGCCCGAGACTCATACCTGCTGCGCGGTTGGCAATGCCAAGCTGGCCGCGGACCGTCTTTGACGACGAGTTTGGCGGCGATGGCTTCTGGACGCTCAAGCTGGAGGACCTGACGAGTGGCGATATTTGACGGTACGTCAATGACAAGTTTCACGCGCACACGCAGTTCCGCAAGCTTGTCACCAGAGACGCCACTTATTCCAAGCTCGTGGACCAAGTCACGGACC
Source organism: Metarhizium brunneum (assembly GCF_013426205.1). Lineage (NCBI taxonomy): Eukaryota > Fungi > Ascomycota > Sordariomycetes > Hypocreales > Clavicipitaceae > Metarhizium > Metarhizium brunneum. The sequence continues at coordinate 4,211,430 of NC_089425.1, read as the reverse complement.
GTGTTGAATCGACGAATTCGAAGCGACGATTAAAATATCAACCCCGGGTCACTTGTATTTTTGAGCTTGGGTTTCCTTGTCAGAACGTCGGTATGGGACTTATCGGCGCAGCGCACTACGAGTTTAATTTACTGCTGTATATTATCCGTCGTATTTGTGTTGGTAGCTAGCTTGGCTGATAATCGCAGTATCAATCTCTTATATAGCGCGTTAGTATCATAATAAAATTTAGAATTAAAACCTTTATTGCTTCATATAAATAAAGCCTTTTTAATTAATTGAGCGTCAAGGAAAACCAAGAGCCTTTAATATTGTAAATTATTATTAGTCAAATTGAGTTATTACTCCAAGCTCTTACTAAGTCCCCATCACACTTCCTTATAAATAGCACATGTAAAGATGCACCATTTTTGAAGAAGAAGAATAATCCCTATAACCATAGAAGCACTCCGTCATCAGATTAGACGATACTCAGGTGAAGCCGTGTTTTGGCCGTGCCAAGGCCATAGTACCGTACGGAACCGTGTAGACAATAAACTTCAACCTTGCCATGATGCAACACCCGCTTGTAGCCCCAACAAATTATCTTGCATTTCTGTACCCTCCTTCGCCGTTCTCCTATTTTCCAAGCCGGCAGTCCGGCCCGTCTCAATCATAGACATAGCACAAATAACCACCCACCGTCGACATGACCTCGCCTATTCGCCGAGATTCGCCCAAATCGCCCACCATCATGTCGTCATCAACAGTAGCATTGGCGCTCGGGGGGTCTAGAATCATTAGCAAACCCCTGACCTGACCCTGTGCATCCTGTATATACTCACAATTCTTTGCGGTAAGCGTCCCATCAAGAGCGTTCTGCCTCGCCGACCAATCTCTACTCTGCCAAATGGCCCAAACCCGGTCCAGCATAGCATGATGCAGGTAGAAGAGGGGCTCATTCGGTGATGTGAATAGATTCAGGCTGTCGCCCCCGATAAACGAGTGCCCGCCGGGGTGTACGCCATCTGGCGCTTCCACGGCCGACAGGAAGCTGTGAATATCGCTGCTGTTGATAATCAAGTCTAGGACTCTTGGGTACGAGTTGCTTTCATCGAGAATGGGCCAGGAGAAGTCGCGTGTGAGGCACCGGGGACGGTCACGCAGCTTCAACGGAGTGCTGGCGCCGGCGTTGCTGCCTTCGAGATGCAGAGTCAGGTTTTCAAACGGCCCCGACACACAACCGCCACCCGAACCCGCGGGCCGTAGGAAAAAGGACACGGGGGGCGGGCCGACTGGGTTCGTTAGGTTGATGCCGGCGTGAGGTATTGCTTTGCCATTGCTGCCTAGGGAGGTGTCTGTTCCGTCGAAGATGGAGGCATTCAATGGATCGGCCGCTGACCTGCACCAGTCCCAGTACGGCTGATGGCCCTGGTAGCCGCACTCGTCGCGCAAGGCCTTCTCGTATAGAGAGAGGAAGTATCGATGCCAGGGCAGCAACAAGCCCTGCACGGTCAACAACACGATTCATAGTCGGGGTGTGTTGGAACTCACAGAGAAGTGAATCAGCAGGCTCTGGTCGGCGTGGGCTAGGACGAATTGTTCAAATCGAGTTCGAGCAGGCCCAGCAGGAGCCGTGGCTGGTTTTGATTGCAGGCATCCAACAGCCTTGATGTAATCCCGTCGCTGGCCTGCGGATAGTGCATGCCTTCTGCAGCATCAGTCGTCGTGTATGTAGAATAAGGCCCATCGAACGAACCACTCCTTGCGCAGGACGACATTCTTGTCGCTGCATGTGCCCGTGAGAGAAGCGAGCATGGTGCGCTTATATCGACGGCCAAGCTCGCTCATTAGTCTCGCGTGACCGGCGTCGGATTTTTTCACTTGTAGGTTCTTATCTGGAAGCGTCATTGCCAAGACGCTGGCCACCAGCAGAATCCAAATGGCAAATGGAGACATTCTATCATGAGAAACGAGAAAAGACCAACTTTGGAGGAATTCGCGGACGATTTAATGTCTAGGCTTGTGCTAATATACGGGTTATTTATACACGGCAGGAGTGACAAGGGTTACAAAGAGGACACAGTTTCTGCCGCGGAGCTACTTCCCGTAGAGCTACGTACCGTATTCAGGAATGTAAAGATTTGGCGACACGGAACAGTGCCGTGACAACTTCATACAGGTGTGGTCGTGCAGGCCACGGACGGGTGGAGACGTGGAGATGAAGATGAAGAATGATTGGGCAACCTGTTCCCTGTTCTAACCAGATTGTGGTGTCGGTGATTTTCCTAATTCGGGCTGCATGAATCGATGATCACAAGCCAATCACACACGCACTATGATGCAAACGCATCATGCCGTGCAAACGCACCATGCAGAGTGCAAATGCACCAGGCAAATTTTGGAAGAGTCGTGTCAAAGCGCTACGAGACAGAAGAAGCCGTCTGGTGGCCTGGATGACTGGAAACCAACTGACTAGAAGCTGACTAATAAGGACCCCAAACCAGACGTACTTTCTATTTTTCATCCTTTCCTTCACCTGTTCTCTGTAGCACTATACCAAAACAATTCGTTCCTCATCTTTCAATGTAATTTGCTGCAACTATACATATAACCAAAGCAACTGTGCTACAAACGTCAAGTATGGCTCTCGAATTACACATTCCACCTTGTATTCGCACTCCCACTCATCCTCGCCATCCGCCTCAATTCGCCAGCCCACTAAGGATCCAGATTGAGGGCCCATTGATGTCTGTTCAAAAACTGTTTCCCGAGGTTCCCTGGAACCTAGAAGATCTGGACTTCCCTCAACCTGCTGGTCCCATGTTAGCGAGGCTGGCGTACCAAGTCATTTATGGGCGACAGGATCGGGCAGACGTTACTAACGATCTCATTATGCGAGATGAGTACTTAGGTTGGGTGCGAGAAGAGAGACCTCGAAGGTAAGATGGTGGCCAATCTCTGTATGCAAATAGTATGTATAGGAACTGGATTGACGTTTCTCAATATTCTAGGGTTATTGATTACTACGGCGTTACGTTCGACCACCTTGTTCCTGCTGATGATCCCGATCCAGAGGTGTTGCAAATCAACATCTTCGAGATGGATTACGACGAGGGGTTGTATGCAAACACCTACTTACCCTTTAAAGTCGACCCGTCTGAATACACGGGCCGGAAGGTATTGGCAGTGCCGAGGTGCTGTTAGAAGAGGAAGGGCACAACATATCGTTTAAGAGTAAATGATGGTGTGTCTATGAGAGAGGCAAGAAATGGAGTGCCTTGAAGCTAAGGAGGGAGTGCCTTGGAGAGTAGCATAAATATGAACAAGTGGCTTGTATTTCATCAGTACATATTAACACCTTGCTCTGGGTGTGCTTTACTATGCCGGTGTTACTGTGTTTTTCTTTCTTTAGAGGCGCTGGGACTGGACGGGAGGGAAAGCGTAATTTAACTAAGGGCTTGATAGAGTATTGTGAGCGTAGCTGCTCATAGTTCCCAACTATTCCACTCCGATAAAGCTATTTGCGTACTCGTTTCCTGGATCATACATTTAGCCGTGTGCAGTTGCACCGCAAAAGCAAGCGAAAGTGCCATTGTTACACGGATGTCACGTTGCCATGAAGGCACGGGCCGTACCTTGAACATGACGATAGTTACACAAGGGCTTGAGACCTAACAGAGGCCTCAGGCACCTAGGACAGCCCTTTGACTGCCTCTTGATATAAATAAGGGTCATCGACCCCTAAGGCCTTGAGAAAAACCAAGGACCTTTGATATCAAAGCGAATTATTAGCTGAATATCGAACACTGTTCCAAGCCCAATATCACTTGCCCTTGTCACAGCCATTGCACTGCAGGCCTTGGCTGAGGGTGCAATCGCACAGCACATGTCTGCTGTTGTGACAAGGGCTCGGAAAGAGGGCTTGGAGCAATTTAGCTCAATTCATCTAATAACAGTCTTTGGTATCAAAGGTCCTTGGTTTTCCTCAAGGCCTTGAGGGGCCGAAGACGTCTATTTATACAAGAAGTCGGTGAGGGCCTTCTGCCCTAATCCCGTGACCGTAGCCCTTGTGTTACAGGGCGATTTCCGTGTAACAGATAACCAAGGGACATGGTTGGTTCTTGCGCAACCAAATGGAACGAGGTGTACGTACCACATGGAACATATTGCAGCAGTAAATAGCAGCTGTTTAACACAGCTCATAAATAAATGAATACATCTGGGGCCCCTAAATAGACATGCCACATTGACCACTTTGAATGTGAGGCTTGTAATACGTTTTGTCCGGGAGATTAGGTATATATTGATATTAATGTGATTGTAGCCCAAGCGCTACCTTGCACCTCCACCCCTATGTGAAAAGAACTTCACCTCTCCGCATCAAGATAATTTGAAGGTCTACTTGAGCATATATTCTCGGAGCTTTGCGAGCCCAAAGAAGTCGTTCTCGTACCTCGCAAATTCCATGCCCTGTATGAACCACCCCCATGTACCTGCCTTGGGGCCTAGCTTCTCCCCGTGGTGAGAGCAGGAGTCAAAATCAATTATGACTGGGCGATCACTATCATCAACCATGATATTTGCCGGGTTAATGTCATTGTGAATAAGCCCCAGCGAGTGTAAATGACGAATACCCAGTTCAATTTCCCGCAAACAGGCATCTGTATCGAAAGCTTTTGTGTCTTGTAATCTCTCATCGAGCGTCATCTTGTATCTCGTAAGACAGATTCCTCGAATGCGGCCGTTGGTAACAACACAGCCTATATAGGAGGCTATATTAGGATGAGGGTTTACTTTTAGAATTTCACAGACCAAAACCTCATTTAATATTTCGTTGCTGCTTTGTAGTGCAGCCGGTGAATCACCGTAACTTAATAGATTTGGTTCCTTGATATAGTACTTTGATGAAGAGAGCTCCATTGCCTGCGAGAAGTGGTCTGAAAAAAGCGGCCAAATATTTTCGAGAGGGATTGGGACCATTTCAAGTTGATTTATATCCACCGAAGAGAATGTGCCGATGCGATCTTTTGTAGTAGCGTAAAAATATTGGTGATTTGGTCCCTTGATGATGAGTTTGGTAAATGCGAATTCCAGATCGCCATCTTTTTCAATAAAGGCTTGGCCTCGCTGGTAGATTTCCATGTCGACTTGTGGGAGAGCAAAATAGACTGCTGGCTCAAACACGCACAGTTGAACTTGGACTGAACGGCACAAAAAATATAGTCGCAAAGAAGAGAGTAACTGGCACAGGGGAATTTTATTCCGCTCTTGCTTTTTCCGCTCAGTGCTCGTTGCAGTAGTAATTTGTGACCAGGGTACGATGGTCGGCTTGGAGTCAATAGCTCAATAACAATCTTCGGTATCAACGGTCCTTGGTTTTCCTCAAGGCCTCGTGGACCCAAGACGCATGGTCTTTAAATACGTACAAGAAGTCAGTGAGGGACTTTGCCCCAGGTCCCGTGATCGTGGCCCTTGTGTAACCAACATTGAAGGGCATTTCCGTCAACTGTGATTGACGAATTGCACCTGGCTCAAGCCTTCCCGGCCAGCAAACTCTCTCAAGAGCCACCTACGTCAATACCCCACGCGGAAATTGCTTATCGTTTTGCTCCCGTTTCCATGCGCCAATCGGTACGCCAGTATTACGCCTGGTTGAGACACACCCAGAATCTTCCACCAGAATGACTGCGAGTCGTCGCGTCACAATAAGGTTCAGGAATAGAGGCACAGTGTACGAGATGCCTCAAATGAATACATAGGCTATTGTCAAGACAAGGCCTCTAGACCAGGTCTCGGCCATAGGATGCATTTGGCAGGCTGCTAAACGGAGGTTGGGAGGTCACAAACACGCCAATCAAGGCGTTGGCCCTTTAGATGTTTTCGATTAGGTTCAAGCACATTGACGCCTCTAAGGCAGGAGACATAGTAGATTAGAACCTACCAAAGGGGGTTCTGCCTCCCTGAAGTTGTCTATAAAACCCCACCTTCCACCTTTTCCAGTCAAATATTTCCATATTCTTCTAGCTACGTAACCAAAATTATATTATCAAATACTTACGTCTTAACTTAAAAGAAATAACCATGAAGTTCAATATCGCTTATCTACTTATCTTTGCTAGTTCGGCTCTTGCAAGTCCGCGATATAACAAATGTCTGCCGCATGTAGGTATCGCGAGCTTGGAGCAAGTCTTGTATGTAGCGACATGCAACTAATAGGCTTGGAATCTAGGGAGAGCGATGTGGAGGATTTTGGGACGCTGACTGCTGCTCGCCTTATCAATGCCTTAACGCGCAGTGTAATGTAAGATATCTCCTGAATATGTAATAGCCTTATTACAAGTAATATGCTAATATAGTTGTAAATCCCAGCCCAGGTAGCCAGGTATTAATATATAGTATTAATAGCTGGGCTTTGTGGAGGAAAAGGCTTTTGGCCGTTGTATGGAGTTCTCCGTAGGAGTTTAAGCTCGGCCGGCTATTAGCGGAGTAATTTAAACTTGAATATAACTATAGTTCTCTATCTAGCTTTGGCTATTATAAATATATAGCGTATAGAACTAGCTGGCCTTGAACTAGTACCCTGCTGCTATGCACGTATAGCTTGATTGTCTTCCCTATCAAGTGTACTAACCACTATATTGATGGAATTTGTATGTATAGTTATAGTTTACCGGCTTTTCCAGCACGCCTTGCCAGCTATCTCTAATTATCCACTTTGTTTGATTTATATTTTGTACAGGGATAATAGTGTATAATATGGCTTATAGCTGAATACTGACCCCACCAACTGATATAGATCGAAGAAGTCCGGCTGAGCTTGTCTATTATGACTCACGAAATACGATAAGGGTATCTTGGCATTCCGTTTCGCGCTCCACGTCTCTATTACTAACATTTAGACGTCGCGTACTCCTAGCCCACATTCATCTGGGGGGAGAAGGGAGTGATAATTAAACTCCGCTCTCGTGGGCTGCTATAGGGTTGTGAAGCTATTATTAAACTATTACTAGATAAGGGCGCCCAGAGATCGCCAATTCACACTCGCTCCAGCTACCAGCAACCGAAGAATAGCGCTGGACAACTGGAGGACGATAATAAAACGCAAAGGCTTACAGAATACGAGGTAATACTCGACCGGAGATAAATATTTACTTAACCGCGACATCAGATGAGACGAGAGTGTTGAGAAAAACCAGAATAGACTGACACGTCACTCCAGCGATCTTCGACCACGAGGTAGATGGATGCAACTGGCGGCTAATGAGCGTTCCAGACGAGCAATAGAGCTTCACTAGGGACGTGGCTCACGAGCTACAAGACGACCAGCCCGCCCGAGCGAAAAAGTGACAGAGGGTTCTCTAGCGGAGACGACAATGGTACACTCTATTTAGTCAACTTGATCCCCTCATTGTAGATTGAATGCGCCGTAACGACTACTATATCTATGGTCGCAGGTGGAAACTAGGTTGTTGGGATCCCCCCCAGGAAGCTTATCACCCTTCGGACTGCGTCCTCAACCATCAAGCCCTCTCCTCCGGCAACCTAACAGATGTTCCAAGTGTTTCACCATTTCCAAAGTCCCATGCCCGAACTACGCAGAGACACCTCATCACTCCAGAGGTGGCCCCTGGAAGAAATACATGTGTGAGCCCAGTCTCCTCTCCTTTTAGCCAGTACTCTGCGGCGCGGCAGCTGTATCCGAATCGTCTGGCTTGGGGGCGGCCTTGGCTGTGCACGTAAAGAGGACCTTGACTCGGGTTTTGGGGTTCTCTTTCGCGCATTTCCTAAGAGCTGTCATACACGCCTGACGGCTAGGGAACATGTCGCATGCCTCCCGGTATTGCCTCTGGACTGTCTTCTGGGCCTGGCCAATTGGCTGGAACGCTTCATGTATGCATTCCGAGGCGAATTGATCCGTCGTGTTTTGGGCGTAATAACAACCCCCCACAATATATTTGCAGCCTCCTTCGTCTGAACCCAGGTCGACACAGGTCTGCAGGTGCCTGGTCATGAATTCGGCTGATGATACAGGGGCCCCTCTGTATTCCTCTGCGGCCAGCTCATCCAACTTTGTCTTTATGGCCCGGATCCTCTCTTGTAATGCTTTCCAGTTCTTGAGCCGGATTTCCGATGTTCGCGTCTTTAAATAGTCCAAGACTTCGTCGTTGAAGTCATCGCTGCTGACAGCGTCAACCAGCCCAATAGCGAGGCTTATGAGATAAGCATTGTCGGGATACTCAGGTAAAGGAGGAATAGATGGGTTAACAATGATTGGAGGCGCTGTGGGGCTGAGAATATACTTATTCGTGCGATACTCTTCATCCAGATACTCTATTTTGGCCTCTTCGTATAACTTGCCTAGCTTCATGGCCGCAAGAAGCCGGAACTTGTTCAGGGTATCAAGGTCCTCAACAGGCCAGATTGAATTATCAAAGTCCTCTTCTTTAAGGGAGCCTTGGAGAAATAATACAGTCTGGTGTGTGTGTCGAACCATGGTATAAAATCGGTAAAGTCCTGGTATAGCTGCAGTTGACGCCTCAGCCATCTCTACCTCAAAATAATTAAATAAAGACACCGTATCTGACTGAGCATAGTCGATACCCTTGGACTGCCCGATGATAAAGGCAACATTCAACGCCCGCGGTAGAGCCGGGGGGGTCTTGGCAAGTTGTGTGCCAGCCTCCTTCATCTGAGCGCGAGCTATAGAAAAACGGTCTATAGGCCTAAGAGTTTCCGTGGTAACAGAGTCAATCCATTCCTCAAATCGACTTTGATCGCGATAATTCTCAATAAATTCCTCTTCATTAATATGCTTAATGAATTTCTCATTGACCGCCTTGGCCAACTCTGTCAACTGGAAGGCTGTACCGCGAGTGAATTGGTCCAGAATGCCAAAGAGATACTCGCGTTGGCGACGAGCAACCACATCCCACCTATCCTGTTTGATTTTATAGATGGCCTGTTCGGTCCTGACTTGAACTTCGTCCAGTTCCAAGTCGGGGTCCGAACTGGGAACGAGGTCTGCCGAGCTGGGAACGACGTCTGCTGAGCTGGTCGCATTCAGCACGCCAATTATCTTGGCGGATTCCGAAAGAACGCTCAAAGTGTCAATGGCAAAGGCGCTCTCCATTTTAGTAGCAAAATTCTGTGTTGGATCAAGATACGGGTGCGAGTAAATGTTTTGGTAAATATACTCGAGTTGTTGATCCCAGGAGTCATCGCGTCGTTGTCGGAGCTGCTCGAGAGTTGGTGCATTAGGAGGACGACGAAAGAAGCTCATGACGGCCCGGACAAAGTGTATTGCCAACCCAAACGGAAGCAAAGGGCCGAACAGCAGAGCATCGGCGACGCCGCACAGGACGCTATCTAGCACGACGAGATCGAAATTCTTGTCATCGCCCTTCTCCAACTCGGCCGCGGTATTCACGGCGCAGCCTACAAAGGGTATGACGACCAGGAAGGCAGCGGCCTTGTCCAAAGCAGTCGTGTTCCTCACAAACGAGGACACGATGCCTCCGACCCATGCGACGGCCGCCGCTGCTCCTCCTGCTGCCTTGACTGCCTTAAGACCACTGATGCCCTTTCCGCCAAGGTCAGATGTAAGTTCGCGGGAAGTAGCCTCGAGTGGCTTGTATCCAAGCTTCTCTCTCGCTTTAGTAAACGAATCGATGCCATTCTTCACCCAAGAATTTGGTATTTTGAGTAGACGTTGCGTCGCAGCCTCTTCGAATTCCTTCACAGATACCCTCTCGGCTTGTTCAGCTACATTGATTCTCTCGGGCGTCACTAAAACCTCTTCATCTGTGGTGATGGGCCTCTCGCCATCTAGCCCCTCCACAGGCTCATGATCTTCAAAGTCGAAATCACAGAGCAAAAGTTCTTGTCTCTTGACCATTGCCAGATGCTCACCCGGCAGTCCAAAGTCGGCTGAAATGGAGCCGTCGCCAGAAAGCAGAGACAGTGGCCCTCTTAGTTGGTTTGCATTTGTTTCCTGCGGCGCTCCATGAGTCCCACCTGGCCATGCCAGGTAGAGGACCATGGAGTTTAGAACGAGTCGTAACATGTAGAAGAGTGAAAGTAGTGAAAGTAGTGAGAGTAATGAGAGAAATGGTTTCAGAGTAGGCCAAGGCTGCAATGTTAACATCTACGTGGCGAGAAGAAGCTCGCTTATATATTCATTGTATAAACTGGGCAACTGGCCTTGCGGTATTAATGCCCAGCTATATTCAAGATGATTTCGCACTCTTTCATGGGACCATCCGTCGCGCGACGTTAATGAGCCCACGACCAAGGCCGATTTACAGCCGTCAGACCGACCCTCTTGGTTTCTCTGCTAACGCAATCCTTGCCCTGCTGTCATCCTTGGGAGGTTCGCCACTTGATAACAATGGACGCCTGGAATCATACCGTACAGAGCTGAGGTGACGTCGCCGTCTCCGGCATACAAGGGTTATAGCCAGCCGAGTTGCAAGGTCTAACACTTCGGCATTTGCTTTGCGTCTTGCGGCAAATACTCGTATAATTTTAAAATTTGTTTGCCCATGTACGTTTCACTTTTGTAACAATGCTCGCGACTTCTATATCAGACCCGCTTCTGGAAGAAATGCAATCATTCGATCGCGTCATGCGAGTCACGATATGTACCCAAGATGCCGTAATTTAGATATAGTACGGCATATGTATCTCTCCTAAGCCACTTAATCTCGCTTCGAGCTTAGAATCTGATACCCCTTTCTCCTCGGAGGAAACATGACATGATGGCCCCATTCGATTCAACATCCGTGAAGCACCTCATAGGAGTGCGGGAATATGCCAGTACAATATAGGCCAGGATTGAGTTTACGAGATGGAGAAACAAGCATGATTTCTACAACGGACATAAACTACATAGACCCTGAACACCTGAGACGGCGATCGGTAACGCCTAGGACGGCGAACGCATCGGACGGCGCGGCAAATGCCTGAGTCGGTGATATATCCTATAAATCATGCTTCAATATATCCTATCCACACCAATATCCGTCTAACCAAACCAAGTTAACTTGATTAGTAAATTTACAAACTCTGCGACAGGATCAAGGCGTATAGCCGACAAATAGCCATACGAGGTCCACCTTTGCGCGCGCGTTCAACGATATAGGGCGGGGTGTCCCTTGTTCACATGGTGTTTCAATATAACCATATAGACATGGGTGGGTTACAGAGAGTGTATAGGACGAAATAGACACGCATCTTATATTATGCGTTCGGCAGACAAAGTCCTGGGCGGGGCGAGTGAATAATATCTGTTAGCTATCATTACAAATTCCACGGATAAATAACTTTGTCCAGTCTGACATTTAAACGTCGAGCGCCTAGATGATCCAAGACGACTTGTACACTCACCTTTTGGCCTTTCCTATTGAACCCCGACATTGAACACTATGAGGCCAACCATGGCGCACCAGCGATGGGCTCTCTTTGCCGTATCGGCTTTCTTCTATCTTTTCCTTGCCGCTCTCCCAGGAAGCACTGCCATCGACATAGCACAGGCCCCGAGGTACATGGGGCAGCTATCGTCTGGCACACTCGAATCCGTTTCTCCGTCACTGCAATTCAAGCAAAGCATCAGCTCTGCTCAAGAGCCAGACAGGTAAATCATCCCAGCATCCATTTTGTCTTGGTCGTTTCCTCATGACTTGTAACCTAGCGACCGCCTGAACAAGCGCCAAGGAGGTCGCATAGAAAAGGTTGAAACAAAGTATATCGATCTTTCATTCTACTCTCGCTCTCAGTACCTCGAGACGCATCCAACGGCAATCGCGGATAAAGACTTCAAATCGTTCCACTGGGCGATTGTCAGTCGTTCACGCAACAGCGAACTTGCCGACGCGTTTGACGCCTCGGACAGCTTGAGCGTCCAACAAGGCCCCAAGGTAGTGTCAAATCCCTTGGGAGAAGGAGGGCAAAAGAATTTCCTTTTCCAGTACAAGTATGGTGTCAAGCCTGAGAAGGCCAGCACCCTCTCTGCCAGAGTGACGTTGGGAAAGACTAAGACGTCGACAAGAGCAATCACAGAGGCACTCGAGGAGGTGACCATTCCCAACTGCCAAGAAAGTTGTGTTGATTGGGCCGTCGGCGCTATTACCAAGTTGCAGGAAAAGGGACTGCTGCCCACGTTCAATGTCGGAGACCTTTCCACGAGGGCCTTTGACTATGCGCTCAACACGCGGACGGCGCTCAAGCTCATGCTGGACAGGGGAGAGACGGATCGGTTTTTCCAGAGAAGGCTCGAGATAGCTCAGTACCAGAATGAGGGTGTTTGCAAGAAGAGGACAAAGTAGATTCCGCGGCCACGTACGCGTCGTATACAGCTGGTGTAACTATTCCTGTAGCAGATCGTCTTGAAGATTATGAGGCGCATTTAATAATACCTCGTATTCTTGGCTGCCGTTGCCGGTTAAATTTCTGCCCATTTGGGGCTTCTTTCCATGCTTCAAGTGTCTGGTGAATTGAGCCGCCGCGAGTCCTGTTGATCCAAGCGGCCCATGTCGCGATGCTCTTCGTCGGCGACAACCAAGACGTCAAGATGCGTCGATATCACCATGTCAGACTAGACGTGTCAATGTGCATTCGCTTACAAAGCGCATGTGGGCTCAGACGATCATATAGAGTTCCTGGTATATATGTACGCTCGTCGGTAACACGAGATCCGCTCGCTAAATCGGCTGACCGGACTTAATAACGGGGTTCCCGTAATTGCACTAAAAGTGTGTTCAAGCGATATTGGCCCTGGCGCTATAACGACACGCTGTTATGTCGAATCCCGGGCCAGCGCATATCCTTGCCCGGCTTTGAAACGAGTTATTTATGCTACTGGGACACGGAGCGGTTTGCCTCGCCTACGAAGACAGCTCGCTCGCAAGTATTTAAACGTCCATCAAGGGCGCCCGACTAGAAAGCTTCTACATACTACTCCTCACACACGAAACCGTATCTACTTTTTATTATTTGCCCTCCCCAGCCATCGCCCAGCGGATTAACAGTCACCTGAACACCCAAAATGGTTCGCTTCGCAGCTGCTGTCCTTGCCTGTAAGTGGAAAGATAGATGCCCAACGACAAGACGTATTACGTGATGCCAGTCCTAACCCAGTTGACGAGCGGCAGTTGCGGCGTTATCTACGGCCGTCTCTAATGGACCTGGCAATGCCGCCGCTGAAAATCTCCAGCGGCGTCAGGAGGATGCAGCCGCGCCGCCTGCAAAGGTTCCTTCCGACGGAGAGGTGACTAAAAAGATACGGAAGGAGATTAAAGACATTATGGGTTCTATTGACCTCATTCTTGATGGGCTCGATGACGATAAGGAGGAGTAATCATGTTCAAACAGCACAACACAGTCTAGCATCATGGAATCTATCTTGTACATATTTCTTTAGTACAATGAAAATGTGCTACCCGAGATGAACAACCTCTTGCCACGGAGAGGGATGATATGTCTCTGTGCTCGTGTATTTGTGGCTCTTGACGCCATGCTCAACTTCCCTGCTCAAATACCATAAATGTCCTTTCGGGTTGCGACCCGCGCAACATGCTGCAGCCGCCACAGCCAAAACAACCCTCTCTCGGCAGGGAAACCGGACACATGCAGGTTTTTATTTCAAATGGCGCCCGGTTTCCCGGCAAGGTTGCCCCGGCCGTCCTGCATTATGGGGGCTGTTGTTCCACCGCCGCTGACACAGTCGCATGAGCTTCCACCGGCATTCAAAGAGCCAAGCATTGGCGGCGGGACGCAGCCCCGCAATGGTCAAGTCTTGCATGCGTCTATTTCTGGACGTGGCTTGCTCACCGAGAGGGACCTTGTGTTTCCAGCGTCCGACGTGGTGTGGTGTCTCGGCAAGATGCCTTCAATGTTATTCCCGAGCCTAAATGACCCGGAAAGCCAGCCGATCCACGGCCGGGTGGTCATTGGCTCTTTTCTTGGTCACCTCGCAGTCGAGTCGTGCAGCTGAGACATTCAGCTGAAATCAATGGTTACTACAAGACCATTTGCTCGTTGCCGAAGCCCATGGTGTGTTGGCGACGTGCGCCTTCGGACAAGACGACCAGGACGCTTGCGGGCGGTACGAGTTGTCCTTTTTACATTAAAGGCTCTTTTTTGTGTACGGAGTACGGAGTAGTCAAATCCCCTTGACAGGTCACATCCAGATACTGCGTCCCTGACCAGTCTCCCACAGCCTCGAGCAATTGAAATGCGTTGGCTACATGGTTGTCTTGCAATACCTTCTTATCACAAATGGTGGTTACAGTGCATTATGCACCCCAAGACATTACATTTCCAAATTCATTGGCCTTGGCGGTGTATGGATGAAGTGAATGGTAGTGATTTACTATAAGATGCTGGACTTGAGACGACTATCAATGTAAGCTCTTCCAGCTATACAGCAAAAACTAGGAATACACACAACTCTCCACCCGACTCGTTTTACTCAAGCATCGTCGGTTCATATACATCTGACGTCAAAGCCAAGATGAAATTCTCCACGGCAATACTCATCACCTCCTCGTTCGGCATTGTTGCGTCGTGGTTTACTTGCCAAAACCAGTACGTATGCTAGTCTTTATAGAGTACTGACATGTGAAATTGGATTTGACGCGCTGATGATACCAACAGCGCGGACCCCCATAGGGGTATCGGCAATTACTGTTATTGCGATGTTGATCGTACGACGCACAGGATATGGAAAGATGAAAATGAACTCGCTAACAGAGTTTTGTAGGCAAATGTTATACCCACGGGATAAGAGGAGGTCATAAGGTTTGTGACCCTGTGGGCAAAGAGATACCATGCCCACGCAAATAGCGTGCTTTTCAAGGGTATCAACGGCCGCAACGACAAGTCCATCGTTGGCAACACATGCTTAGATTTTGGGGGCCGGTGGACGAGACTTCACAGCGTGAGGGTTGGCATGGACATCATGATACAACGTAAAAAGCAATCTACTCTCAATGCATCTCTTAGGGCTGTTGAGTATATTGTTCCTTGTAGTATCTGAGGAGTCGTTTTGTGGCAGCCATTAAAAGGTCCATGGCAGTAGAGACCGCTAGCCGGAAAGGGAGACGTTGAGGAAACAATTGATGACTTCGACACATGTGAGGCATGGTGTCATAAGGGCAGGGTGACTGAGCTTGGAACATGGTGTTCAATTGAATCTAGTATAATAATCGACTTTGCGATATCAAAGGTCCCTATAAATAGAAGAAGTCGGCGAGAACCGGTGCCTGAGGCAGCCCTCGTTTAGGGCCAGCTTCGGGCCTCGCGGATCGCGATATTTCCTTTGTTGTTGTGTAACTGTCGTTGGCCCAACGCCCTTTGTTGTGAGCCAACCGTGTGACACTTGGTTCTTAGTGCCAAGAAATGGAGGAGGCTAGTATAAGGCACGCACAATGCATATAAGTTACTGTATGAATAAAAAATAGTAAAAAAATATGCATCAATGTCCCTTTAGATGGGTAATTTGGAACGCGAACGCTCTGCTATCACTACTGGACGTCTACAATCCACAGGCACCGCGATTCATCAACCAATTAATCACAGACCTGGAAACGCGGCGGTCGACTGCTTCAACTCTCACGCTGTCGTTACGTGACGTCTTACATATTTGGGTCTCAAAATTCAAGGGACTTCTCCCTGAAACTAGGTTCATTCAGCCAGTATGCCCTCAATGTTCGTTTTTCGGCATGATTCAATCATTCGGCACCACCAAGTACGCGCCCGTCACAACAACGGTGAGTCTTTAGACACATCACGAGACGTGAGGCATCTGTGCTGGTGTCCTTGCGTTTATCGTGTAATGGCGTCTTGGGCTGAAGAGGCGGAAGGGAGCGAAGATGGGCTGGGTCATAACTTGTCAATATGATACAAGCTTGCGCACGACCAGTAGCTCGCGATTGGATCACCGGCCATTGATTTAGGCGCTCAATGGTTTTTTGACTGTCAAAGGCTGAAAGGTGCCGAGCAACATTCGTGACCAACCAATATGTCATGCACGTTGGTGACGATGCATAATACCGTTGAGTTTATACACTTTCAAGACCGTCCTTTTACTGGTTTCGTGACTGCAGCGTGCGAGCCCCCACTTCTGAATGAGTTATTCGTGATGGCGTTGGTCTTGTTGTGTTGTTGGTTGGCCAAGATGTCTGATGGTGATGAGTCACATTCGACTTGAGTGAGGCAGCAATCCAGTTGGGAAGACGTGATTTGAGAAGCTGAGGTGCCTGTGCCCTCCTAAAGCACGTATATGCAGGTGAATAGGCATCTTTTGATACATACATAGTAAGTGCCTTGTTGGCCTGGGCGGATAAAACCTGAGGAATTACCAACCCTCAGAGCAAGGCTTACCAATGAACCGCTAACCGCTGGTCTCAAAAGGCAAAGTAAGTCTGGCCCAGCTCAACGGTCAACCAATATGTAGACGTTGGTCGGCTTTAGTGGCCAACCATATCATGTGCGAGTCTCCATGCGTCCAAAGCAGCCTTTCTATGCAGGGCTGTTGGTCATGACCGGTCACGGACATCCCAGCCGTCTCTAAATGGCCAAATCTCCCCAGCTAATAAACCTCTCACGAGACAAGTAGGTCGGATCAGATGGCCAACTGGAACAGGTAGGAGCCCGGCCAATACAGTCCCCAGAGCCAACGGGGGTCGAACCGCGTTCAGTCTCCACGCTGTCCCGAATCCTTTTGCATCAGAAAGTGAGGCTAGATCCAAGGACCAGTAATAGACGCTCAGCTACCAAGCTGACGCCCTGAGGGTCAACCAAGCAGGCTGCTTTGCTGATAATTGAAGCAGAACCCTAAGTCCCAAACTATTAAGATAGACGCAGCTACTCTTCTTTCTAGTTCCGTCATCACAGTTTTAGCCCAGCTCTGCTTTCATCACTTGCAAGCCGTGATTAGTACAATGTCTTATAACGTCTTTCTCGTGGCTTACCTTGGAGCCCCTCGTAACCACCATGGCTTGTTTATCAAGACAGACCTTGCTTCCAAATGTGGCATACACCTTCACGTAAAAGGTGACATTCAGAATGGAATGGAACTCGAGGAGAAATCCACCAATAATCCCGAGACGTCGGCTAATTTCGTTGAAATATCACCCCTTGGTTGGGTTGCCGCTGGAGACTTGGATCCCATGCGTCATATCTGCATGAGCATCCCTGCACCGAAGAAGCAGTTCAATAGCTCGAAGCGACTTTACCCTAAGGAGCCACTACGGCGCTGTCAGGAGCGGACAAACGAAGCAATCGACTCCTTGGCCAGGGATGTTAGTTATGAGTGGGCTACAGATGGACAGTCTTCAAGTGTTGGACAGACCAAGAAGCGCAAGGGCAAGGGCAAGGGCAGGGGCAAGGCTTAGAGTTGACATCATGTTTTGAATTTAACAGAGATCAGAACCCATCACGACCATAACTCCCTCCTCATCATATCAAACCACACGTACTCGTTTGGGTATTCATCTAGAATGCTGGCGACGTATTCGTGCCAATCGTCACGCCAGTTCCCACAGGCAAACATGGCCGAGGCGTACTCCCAGTAGCTTGGATACCAGCCAGCTGATTCCCAGTCAATGAGGGACAAGTTGCCGTCGTCTCCAACAAGCACATTCTTTCGCTGCAAGTCCCCGTGACAAAATACAGAGGCGTGATCGCGAAGTACGTGAGGGAAGATACGACGGTAAAACCTAGACTTGGAAGGCATGCCGCTGCTGTACAGATATTTTTCGACCAGGGCATTATTGAGCTGTGCTTCAGTGTCAAATGGGCCACTGATGAGCCCAGGATCATTGCCGTCCTCTTCGCGTGTCCAAAACATGCCTTCTTCCATAGGCCGCCGCCCAATACACCCAAAGTATCCAGGAGAAGGAACGCTCCGTAACTTGTCCAACATGAGGCGCAGCTGTTGACTTGCACTCGACTTGTCTGCAGCACTCATGGTGTCCCAGCAGCTGTCCAGGGACTTGCCTTGAATGTACTCCATGACGATGTAGCTGACTTTGGTTCCGCCTGGATGTATCCGTGAATAAAGGGCGAAAACCTGCGGTACTGAAATATCGCACGCCTCCCGCACGAAGAGCATGTTCTCCCCCTCGGTCAAGCTAACGAGGACGCCGTACTTGACAACGAAATACTGGCCGACACGAACAATACGCCGACCATAACCAGCCTTGAGGACGTCGCTAGAGCACTTGACGGTTGCATCTGTCGGCAGCGGTTCTGGTAGTCGATCTGGAGCGGCGAAGTATGGCATGGGATAACGGCCGGTGGTTGTGCTCAATTCCTGCGCAGTGCTTGGCGAGGGCCCAGTGCATGCACTAGTCGAAGGAGGCGTCTTGAATGAGGAGACGCAGGACATTGTCGTAGATTTCATCGGTAGCTCCGAGGCAAGTCGCGCTGGATCAGTGAGAGCCGTCGATTGAGTGAGGAGACTGGAAGCAATGCTCAAATGAAGATGTGGTCAGGGCGAGACGCTCCATGCCAAGCGACCTACCCTGCACTAAGATATAGATAATAGCTACCTAGGTAGCTAGTAGTTATCGCGGGTTGTAAAGCTACTAATATCGCAGACCTAAGAAAATGACTATATATATAATTTTATTTAATTAATATAATATAATATTATATAATTACAAGTACTTAAAAAGTAAGGGTTTTGGTGTAAAATAGGGCCAAACTCGGAATTACCTGGACCCACTGTATTGTCATCTATACGCCCCGGAGTCGCTGCCATGGCGATAAGCTTAGGGCTTATTCGCCTTGCATGTCTCTGCTGACGTGCCACCAGGCCTCGATATTTGGTTCAAGACCAGACCAGACATGGATGCCGTAAGCAGACCGGAATTTGTCAGACCAGACGTGCCATTCTAGCAGTCGAAATCTGGCTCCTGCCTGACAACACCACTTGGACAGCATCGCTTCATCCCTCGACAACGTCCGACATGACCGCAGAACCAGCCATCATGACGGACACGGCCATGGAGGCTCGTCGCACATGCACGCAAAATGGTGACGCTGCGCCTAACCAAACAGGCGTGAAAACAGACGCGTCGAACCATGCCACCGCCGCCTTGAGTCGTCCAGCGTCCCTGTCATCGCCCTCATCGCCACCAGAGCCCGAGGCAGATGCCGTGGCCAAGAAACCTTCTGCCGCTGGCGCTGCTTTGCTCATGCTCCCGCTGTGCCTGTCGGTGCTGCTGACCGCTCTCGACATCACCATTGTGACGCCGGCTATTCCCACCATTGTCGGCGCCTTCCACTCTGTCACGGGATACATATGGATTGGGAGCGCCTTTATCCTCGCAAGCACCGCCACCACGCCGTTATGGGGCACCGTCGCCGACATTTGGGGCCGCAAGCCCATCATGCTCATCGCCATCGTCGTCTTCTTGTGTGGCAGTCTTCTGTGCGCCTTGTCCCCGACCATGGATGCCTTGATTGCCGGCCGGGTGGTTCAGGGCATCGGCGCTGCTGGCATGGGCACCATGGTCAACGTCATCATCTGTGACATGTTCTCCATGAGGGATCGTGGTCTGTATCTGGGCATCACCTCGCTTGTCTGGGCATTGGGTAGTGCCGTTGGCCCCATCCTCGGCGGCCTCCTGACGACAAAGGCAGAGTACGTCTTTACTGATGCGCGCGCCATCCACCTGCATTTATTTCCCTGTGACTAACGCTCTGCAGCTGGAGATGGTGTTTTTGGATCAACTGTGAGTGGCAACGTAACCCTTGCGCACCCCAAATGCCGCGTACTGATGCGGTGGATGCTGCCTAGTACCCATCGGAGGCGTTGTCTTTGGTATTCTGCTCGTCTTCCTCAACGTATCCAACCCAGGTACCCCTATTGTGGCCGGGCTTAAGAAGATCGACTGGATAGGCGGAGCCCTCATTATCGGCTCTGTCCTGATGGTGCTTCTGGCGCTCGACTTTGGTGATGTGGTCTTTCCCTGGTCCTCGGCCACCGTCATATGCCTGCTGGTGTTTGGCGTCGTCGTCTTGGCTTTGTTCATTGTGAACGAGTACAAATTCGCCACCGAGCCCATCATTCCACTTCACATCTTTTCAAACAAGTCGTCGTCGGCAGCTTTCGGCGTGTACAGTTGCAACTTTTACGTCTTTATTGGACTAGCCTACTACTTGCCGCTTTACTCGCAATCCGTTCTCGGCGCCAACGCTCTTGATTCGGGCATCTATCTCCTGCCGCTTATTGTCGCAAGCTCTCTCTCTGCTGCCTTTGCCGGCATTTTCATCCAAAAGACCGGAAAGTATCTTCGCATCATGTATACTGGCCAGGTCTTGAACTTGCTTGGCATGGGCCTCTTTATCTTCTTGCCGTTCGAAAAAGACTTGGCCAAGCTCTTCATCTTTCAGATTTTGGTTGGCCTTGGTGTTGGCATGAACATTGAGCCACCTCTTATAGCCGTGCAGGCCGTCAACGCAGAGCGCGACACCGCAGCTGTCGTCGCCACCATGAGCTTTGTGCGCTCCATTGCCAATGCCGTCTCCATTGTTGTCGGTGGCGTTATTTTTCAGAATGAGATGACAGCTGCCAACCCAAGGCTTGTTCAAGAGCTAGGCGCCAATGTGGCCCAAAATTTCAATGGCGACCAAGCTTCGGCCAAAGTGAATGCCATCTGGGATCTGCCCCAAGCACAGCAAGTCATCGTGCGAAAGACATTCTTCCACTCTCTCAGGGATGTGTGGATTATGGTAAAAATCAAGTTCCCTTCTGCTTCTTCTTTGTTTTCTGTGTTTTCTCATTCCTCTGTCCCGCTGCTCATATATTTGCATCTCTTGAGTTTCTATGCTAACCCTTTAATTTTTCCATGCGTAAATAGTACGTGGCGTTTGCAGGTCTATCGCTTGTGCTGAACTTCTTTGTGCGCTCTCATCATCTGAGCACCGAGAATCAAAAGGCTGTGCTCGGAGCAGATCGCGAGAAGAAACAAGGCAATCAAGGCACCGAACTTCAAACTCAGGCAGCTAACGGCCCGACAACAGGCTCTGTAAACTAGACAACAAAGGGAGGACCACTGCTGTGGATGGCATTATATGGGTGGCAATGCAAGGATATAACACGGCGTGAATGCAGTTCGGATCACACGTATTTGTTGTGGCGTATATTTTAGCTTAAAAGACGGCTTTTATCTATTTAGTCAAGGCATTTCTATCTGTCTCCGTGTAAAGCGAATATTCATATCGTGCTGCGCTGTCAGTCCATGGTTCACCCACTTAAAAGGCTCCATAGGTGAAATCATGGACATGTCAAATCGGCAGAAGAGCTGTTCAACCTACAGTCAGCTTCTATCCACACCTTTTCTCCTTGTTGTCGCCTTGATATGCTAAAGAGTAACAAGTAAGACATTGGGTTCGTTTTTTGGTATAAACTCACCTCGAAGATAACTTTTCCCATCTCTACGTATGCTAATCTCTTACCAAGACACTCCCATCGCGTGCCCGTGGCAAATACAAGACCGTATATAGCCTCCATCTCGTTGAGCTTGCCCGGTTCAGTATCCAGCCAGCGACGAGGCTCATAGACATCGGCATCGCCACCAAAGATTTTCTTGTCATGCATAATAGCCAAGGCCGCCCACCCGACCTGAGTGCCGGCGGGGATGTGCTTGCCACATATTTCGTCGTCGTCGTCGGAGACTTTGCCCATGATGCCCATACTTGGCGGCCACATTCGGAGACCTTCACGAATACATGCTTGGAGATAGGGAAGGGACTTGGCATGCTCATCGGTAATGACGGGCCGGGCGGCTGTTTTTACGGCCGTGTCAATCTCCGACTGCAGAGTACGGTACGCGTTTGCGTTTGCGGTCAGGAAGAAGATGATGTTCCTCAGGCCGGTGGCTGTGGTGTCTGTGCCCCCAAACAGAGTCACCAGCGCCTCTGACTCGACTTGCTTCCTCGTCAAGTCGGAGTCGACAAAGGTCTGAAGGATGTCGTTGCGACGAATGGCCGAGTCTCCGAAGCGGCGGTCGCAGTGATCCTTGATGACGCCGAGGAAGCGACCGACTCCGTGCCTGTCAGTGGGCTTGGGGAGAAACGGCTTCACAATCCAAGTGCTCAGGATGGCACGAAGGATCGGGAGGAAGGATATGACGTGTACGGGCAGCAGGACGGTTTCACAAGCCTGGATCACGCCAAACATGTCCTCATCCACGTCGAGGTATCCGGCAGCCTGACCAAAGCCAACGGCAGTGATGACATCCTGAGTGAGGTATTGCATTGTGCGGGCAAGGTTGCAAGGCCGGATGGCGTCGGGGGTGGACAGATATTTGCGTTCGAGCAGCTGTATCAACTTGTGGACCTGTGTGTCGGCCATCTCCTCTTGGTTATGCATGCCCTTGCCCGAGTAGCCAGGCAAGAGTCGAGATCGGATGTAATGGTGAGCCTTGTTGTCGGTGAGGGTCAAAACGTTGTCATTATCAGGGTCGAGGCGAGTAGCCTTGTACCAAGAAGCACGATAGTAACCGGAGCGGATGCCCCAGATACGGCGAATCTCTGCAGGGTCGCTGCACACAACCCAATCTGGGCCGACGCGGGCAATAGGGCCTTTTTTGGGATTGGATCATGTTAGCGAGATATCGCAGAAGCAAACGTATTTCTGTTTCCTTACCATATGTCTTGGTGACTTCCTCGAGCCTCTTGCAGAGCCTCCCAGGAAGGACGTGGCGCAAGAGCCAAATTTTGCTCCAGCCGGCAATAGCTGGGCCGGGAATGTGAGAGAGCTTCTTCCACTGTCGATAACGAGGCAATATCAGGCCGACAGAGGATATTGCAGCGAGTAGGGCAACGATATACGTGATTGTGACGAGCGCCATGGTGTAAGGATGAGAGGGGCATTGATGATGGGCAATGACAAGTGTGTCGCCACTAACAATAAGAGACAGCAGAAGACTATAATGGTCGAAAGACAGAGGACGGGCAAGGGGGTAACGGGAACACGTGAGTTGAATGTACGCGTTGCTCTAGTCGTTGCTTACCAGAGCATGTTGGGAATAGAGGAACGGCGTCGTCGAGTCAGATGTCTTAGCGCTGACAGATAAGCACTTGGTAAAAATAACTTTACTTACATCTGGCCTATGGAAAATCGTGTTGGCTCTTATACAATCTATTTCTAATCGTTGCAGCTCTCTCGCCCTCTGCCTCGGTCCCTTGCTGACACACAAGGGTCTGGTGCTGCGTATTGCTAAGGACACGCCCCCCGGTCCTGCAGGGTAGGTACTTTGGGGCACGATGCCGTGCCGCCCCAGGTTTGATTCCATGTGCTGTCTGGTGCACATGTGCGGTCCGCAACCGCGACTAGCGCAGGCCCATGTGGGGCTCATCCTGCCCAAATAGGGAGGCGACGTGTGCCGTCAGCGCTAGAAAAGGCTTCCATGGCGGCCCACATAAGCGGCCAGGAGCAACAACAGTAAGAGCTCGCGTGACTTCGATAAATGTACGTGGGCAAGGAGTCGTCGTTGGGTGACGCTGGATTCGCTTTCAAACCCGCTTACAAGTCGGAGAGGGAGGCAGGGAATAAAAACCAACAAGGCAACGAGAGACGATGGGGGCCATGTCATCCTTACGAAGGCGAGTAAGCTGCGATACCCAAGACTTGTGCCGTGCCTTATCGCGCCACATATAAACTGGGAAACTCCGTGCCGGAGAACTTGACGTTTGGAGATTGGCGTTTTTACGCTCGCAAACAAGAATTCACGATCCATTTGACATCTGTCGGCTGAGATTCGCACTCTAATACAGTCTGCGCCCATACACGACATGGCCCAGCGCCAAGAGGTCGAGTTCAAGACGGTAGACGGGGTCCTGCTTCGCGGCTATCTCTACCCTGCCCAGAGTAGGGGACCTGGCGTGGTCATGAGCCCAGGTGTAGGTTGACTCTCCCCCCCTCCAGCCACATGGTCCCCGTCAGCCTTGGCGCCCGCTCTAACACATGCGTTCAATGTTGACATTCTGGCGGCTAACGATGACGGCTCCAGTTCAATGCCACCACGGAGATGCTCGGTATGCCGACTACGGCGGCCGCGTTCCAGGCAGCGGGCATCACAGCTCTGGCATACGACCCTCGAGGCGTGGGGAGGAGCGATGGCGAACCTCGCAACAACATCAACCCGTCGGTGCAAGTGGACGACATGAGCGATGCCATGACGTTCCTGCTGTCACACCGGTCCGTCGACCGTCGCCAGGGCGTCGGCGTCTGGGGCATGTCCCTGGGCGGCACTGTGGCCATGGCCGGGGCGGCGCTGGACCCGCGAGCCCGCTGGGTCATCGCCGTGTCGCCGGCGACGGAGCCCACGCACAACATGGTCAAGATGCGCCAGGTCCTGGCCCAGGCGGCGCGGGACCGCGAGTCGCAGATCAAGGGCAACGCGCCCTACAACGTGCCCATGCTGGACGGCCGCGGCGAGAACCCGGCCGGCTTCGACCCGGGCCTGGAGCGAGGCAGCGTCATGCGCATGCTGGAGGCTTACAACGAGACCGACGTGCTGCGAGCTGCCCTGGCGCCTCACCACGTCAACCGCACCACCGTAGGCACCTATCGCTACATGCTGATGTGGGATTCGCGCCATCTGTGGAAGCTGATCACGCAGCCGGTCCTGTTTGCTGTTGCGCGGCACGACGACTTGATCGGCACGGACAAGCAAATTGCCCATTTCGAGGCGCTGCCGGCCCCGAAAAGGCTCCATGTGGCCGATGGCGCAACGCACATGGACATTCTGGACAACGCACGCCGCGAGAATGTCAACGAGGCACAGGTGCTCTTTGTCCAGGACGTCCTTGCCGGCCGGGTGGTGGTGTCTCCTGCACCGGCCTAGAGATCACTGGCAAAGGGTGCAAAGTTCAAACCAAGGCCCTTGCGTAGGACCATATGCTTGTAATTACTAGAGGCGACAAATCATAATGTACACGTCATCTTGGAACGAGAAACACTCAAAAGAGAACAAGCCATTTGATAAAACGCGTGTGAATGTGCATGTAAATGGGAGTGATGATCATGAGCTGCAAACACGAAGCATTTGCCACTGGCCTTGTGTGTCTCATTTCAGCCGCTACGCCATATTATGCTGAAATTACCCGTCACCGTTGGTTGTAATGTGTCAAGTAGTTGTACGATTTGTTATAGAATGTCCTGGGTGTACAAGTTGTCAACTGTCATATTGAGCCGTAACTGGCCCAATAGCCACGTCAACTCTCCACGTCAGCACACGAAAGACTGAGACCCCTGGTATCGGTTTCCACACGAATAGCGCTTACACGCACGGTAAATTTTTACATTGGCGGAGGCTCGTTATGACCGAAATTGGGCCGTGAAAGAGTTTGATGGAATTGCGAGCAACGGCACGCAAGGCATTGTGATATCCCGGGGTGTTGTTCACACAACTCGGTTGTATGTGGGTGACATCTGGAGTGGAGATGAGTTTGGGGGTGGCCGTGGTACCGTGGTAGGGTGCGAACAGCCAGGTAGCTACATTGTAGGATCCAGATGTCGTATTTATGCCGGTTTCTTGTTCTTGGTTTGGGCGTGCAGGGACGTGGACAAAGGGAGTGGTGGTATTGACCACAACCACACATGCACGATGCCGGCGTCATGACACATTCGTGGATGCAGTGTACCTTGACTACCTACCTATCTAGGACTTGACGAATAGAGTCTGGTCTCTTGACAAGTCTCCCTCCGCTGTATCCAAATGCCTGGAGAGGCTGATTAAACAAGAAGCAGACAATGGGCAGGACTGACTTGATTTCGTCCCGTCCAGCCGCAAGACATCGCTGCTTCATCCCACAACTTGGCTCGCCTCTTGCCGGCTACACTTGTCGCTCAGAATGCCCATCATGTTCAGGAAGAAGCGCAGCCGGCTGCTGCTGCTGGCATCAAACCTCATGATTCCTCTGGGAATGCTCATCTTCATGACCGGCCTCTTTCGCAGTCGACCGAGGGTCGCCCAAGGTGGTGATGAGGCAATGCACCACCCAGCGCCGAGCCCTTACCGTCATAACGCACCACCGTTTGACAAGGTCATCTTCATGGTCGTTGACGCACTGAGAAGGCAAGTCTGCTCCTGCCGGAGCCCAGCCTGGCGAATCTCAACAACTGACTCTGGAGGTGATAGTGATTTTGTCTTTGCCCAGGAGAGTGGCTTTCCCTTCACGCAGAGGTAAACAAGCCGGCATGACCGTTTTCCACCCAAGATGACAAGACAGTGCTATGCGCTGACATGACGGTATAGTCTCATACGGTCTGGAGCGGCCATCCCATTTACAGCCCTTGCCGCCATGCCGACTCTCACCGTCTCTCGTATCAAGGCCTTGACCCAAGGCTCCAGCCAGTCGTTCCTTGACGCTTGGCTCAACGTGGCCAACTCGCCCGAGGCCATGCGCCTGGACGGCGAAGACACCTGGCTGTCGCGGCTCAAGGCTTCCCGCCAGGACAAGAACAAGATTGTGTTTTACGGCATCGAGATGTGGGTGGACTTGTACCCCGACGTCTTCGACCGCAAGGAGGACTTTTCGTCTTTCCACGTCCCGGGCCTCACCAACGTCGACGCCAACGTCACGAGGCATCTCCCCGAGGAGCTTGCGCGCGACGACTGGGCGGCGCTCGTTCTGCATTACCTCGGCCTCGACTGCATCGCTCACATGGGAGGGCCGAGGTCCGCTCACATGCGGCCCAAGCAGTTGGAAATGGACGCCGTCGTCGAGTCCATCTACAGGACGCTGGAGACGGCAGTGCACATGGAGCGCACGCTGCTTATCCTCCTCGGCGACCACGGCATGACGGCGCAGGGCAACCACGGCGGGCGTCTCCCCGAGGAGTTGGCCGCCGCCACCGTCTTTATATCACCGCGGCTGCGGGGGACCACGTCGACGCGGCGAGACTCTCCGGCGGCCGTCGCACGGGACTACCTGTACTATTCTACCGTCAGCCAGATTGACATTGTGCCCTCGCTTTCTGGACTGTTGGGGTTTTCCATACCGGAAAGAAACGCAGGAATCTTCATACCCGAGCTGTTGTCTGCGATGGGGGACGACGACGCAGCTACCGACTTCTTGGTAGAAAATGCCAGGCAGCTTCGTGGCGCTCTGGCTTCTTCGAAACACGGCATTGCATCACATGCCTCTTCGTCTGGAGACGCAAGTTACACCGACTGTGAGGCGCACAGCAGCGAGTTTGGGCGTGCCATGTGCCTCTGGGATGCTGTGCTGGAGGCTGAGAAGGATTGGCAGACTGCGCCGGGGGATGAGGCTAGAGGAATGCTGAAGAGCTCCATCTACGAGGTATGTGTGCATTTCTGACAAGCCATGTTGTCATTTCTTCTCTTGTTAACGCGTCGAGTCAATTAGTTTGCCAAAGTGGCCCAGAAGCTCTTGAGCATATCCGTCGACAACGTTAGTCTCGGTCGACTTCTCATCGGTATTGCCTTTCTGATGACGGCTGTGGCATTCACATGTATGAGTTTTATCTCGCTCGACTTGACGAGGTGGCCTTTATTTGCCGCCACCGCCACCCACGCAGCGACCATGTTCATCCCATGGCTCGTCGAAGAGGAACATCACTACTGGTATTGGGGCTCGCTGGCATGGCTTGTATATCTTGCGTCTACAAGGTTTGTTTCCTCACGAGGCCTGCCGCTGCCACTTGACAACGAATAACGAGTTCTAATACCGGTATTACCTGGATCTAGGGCCCGCGGACCGGACCGCGCTTTTATTCCCTTTGCAGGCCTCGTGGCTCTCCAGTTCCTGAGTCAGTGCGTCAACCAGAATGGGACCAAGTACTCGATCGCTGAGCGCATGGACGATTTCATCTTTCGAAACCCCGTGGCTCTTTGGATTCCAGTGCTGCTGTCCCACACGTCTGCTCTCATGTCGATTGCGCAAAACCTGCGAGCAGGACTGGGTCGACACGCAGCCTTTGGCGCGGCGCTGGCGCTGTGCGCGGCCGCCGTCGTCTTCAAGCTCTCGTCGACGCATGACTTCAACCCGGAGCTGCTGGGCTTCGCATCTCATCATGCGCAGCACTTCATGGCCACCCTGAGGCAAGACCGTCTTCTGAAGGCCTTTTGGACAGGGCTCTTGAGTTGCCTGGTCTACTACCTGCTGCATCATCGATTTGGGGACAGCCCTGCCCCATCAGGTGAGTCACCAACTGAACATTACCGTTTGCATTTACTTGAGCCCAGGCTTGGCAGCCAAACGTTGACCTGCTTTCGAAGATACCATCAGTAAAGTCGTTGAGCTGTTCAACTTGTACCTCCGATCGCAGACGCGACCCAAAAACCTTCCCTTGTTTTTAATGTTCGACTGGCAGCTTCAGGTCTTGAGTACGTCGTCCCAACTCCCTTGTGTTCACGCACCAATGTAGTCACAAAACTTGAATTTAACTCCGTCTTCTTGCTGGTTGCAGTGAAAATGAACCCGTCACCTATTGAAACGGCAACAACGGTTTTACTACTGGGCCAGAGCGCCTTCTACAGCATGGGGCGAAGCAACTCCATCGCCACTCTCGACCTTTTGAATGGGTTCAACGGACTTGGTGAATCCAGTGTGGTTGGCGTCATGCTGCAAACCGTCTTGAGCAATTGGGTTGGCCCTGTTTGGTGGTTGTTTGCCGGCCTACGTCTCTTGACATCGTGGGCTGAGACGAAACAAGAGCCCTTCACGGGGACACAAAACGGAGACGCCGCGAGTTCCCGTGGAGTACAGTCAACATCAAAGAGACTTGTCAAGTGGCAAGAGTCGGAGGCCAAGATTCATCGTGGCGATACACATACGCCGGCGACATCTGAAACCAAGGCAAATGGAACAATGAAAGCCGGAGCGGAAGCGGGCGAATCTCCGTACTTTGAGTATTTGGCCCTTCACACTATGTTCTCGGGCCTGAGCTCTCTGGCGCTTACCTTGGCCTGCTTATGCACCTGGGGTCATGAAAATCTCTGGGATGTGTTTGCGCCAAAATTCATAAATGCATCTCTATGGGCATTTTTCCACCAGTTTCTGATGAACTGCCTGGGCTGCTCGTGCTTGTGGTTTCTCATCAATGGTAGGCGGTGAAATGGATGCAGTTCAGGAGCATTTCGTGAAGGCTTCATGTGAGCCACATATGTTTTGCTGCCAGTAGTCTTGTATTAGCTGCAGTTTTGAGCTGGTAGATTTTGTAGAAACGCTTGTTTCTCGTTAGACTCAAGGACTCTCACTCAAGTGACGCGAAATTTAGTACATCTGTCCCGGTATTGGATGGAGTTTCAAAGTATGTGAAGGCAGCTTTATTTTAGTCTCTTTCTTAAGAGGTTACATTGTTAAACCTGTTTTCTCTAGGCCGGCGTAAACTAAAGTTTCCCAGTAGTATTATTTCTCCCGCGCAAGCCCAGAATCTCATGTATCACGCAGCACCACAAGCCTTCCATGTTATCCGTAATTTTTCATTTCCTAGTTTAGTCATATTTGGGTCATGTTCACACGAAATGCATGCTACTATCTCCCACAGCAGCTACGGACACCTGCGGAGCGCCACCGGGCAGCCTCATTGTAGACAGACGTAACAAATGCGGGGAAGCAAAAGCTGTGGAAGAGGCGGGTCGTCAAAAGGTCCTGTTGCTCTGGCTGATGTAGGATGCTGACGTGGGATGGGGACGTTTCCGCTGACGTGGGACAACGTAAAGAGTTTGGTGCAACGACATCGTGGGGTTTGCGGCATGGTTTTGTGCGGCCATGTTATCGGGCCGGGATTTGAAGCTCTCGAGAAGCTGGCCATCTAGCAACAAAGCCAATTCTTTGGGATAGGTTGCGGCATATTCATTTGGTGGCGGCGCCCACCATCTGCATCAGCCGAGCGCACCCGGCATCACCGGCTTATTCCATTAAAGCTTCCCCTGCTATCGGGTTGACGGTTGAGCCATGGAGCCAAAAATTCCGCCAGTAGCGGCCCTTGGCGGAATACCCGCGATATCCAGATCTTGGCCACAGCTCAGTGGCGCCTACATGTATCAATGTAGACATAAGTAGCCTCTGCCCCTTGACAGGGTACACATAATACTCCCACCCCTTTCCCATGTTCTCATCCACATAGAATGCATCCCAGCAACCCTGGCTCATCCGCCACCTGATATCCACATGAAAGCTTCCTTTGGCTGCAGTTGAGCGTCTTGGCAGTCGTAGACACATCCTGATTCGCATTGTTGCCGAGAAACGACACGCGTTGCTAGTTTCTGCGCAAACGGCACCTTGGGTATTTTGGCCACTATTGACTTTGCCTCTCTCAATACATGCAAGTCGCTTTTTGCTCGACAGTGAAAGGAAGGTGGATTTGGTCGAGATGGCTCTTGTCAGATATCGGATTACCACCCTATGTGTCCATCAGTACTCTACTTAGTACCGGCACACGGCATGGACTTGTTTATAAGATAGGAAAGAGTTCCCTTCACTTGAAAGAAAGACAGATAGAGGACAGAAATCCATCCTATCTCAACACCGTCCCGTTAGCGTCTACTCTGGCCCCTCCATCCATCACTTGCACTACTCTCAAGAATTAAGATTCCGTCTGATTTTGAGCTCCATTCTCCTCAGTCTGTAGCATCATGACACAGGTCAAAAATATCCAAGCCTCCGTTGCCAATGGCACCAATGGCCAAGCCGGACACATGGACCATGGCCGTTCGAATGGGTCCTATCCCAGCAACGGGTCGAATCATACAAACGGCACAAACGGACATGGCCTCTTGGGCGCCGCCGCAACGAGGAGCGACGGTCATGGTCCCAGGGCGGACCCAAGTGTCCAGACACCAGTAGCAATTGTAAGCATGGCATGCCGTCTACCGGATCAATGCCACAACCCCCAGCAGTTCTGGCAGTTCCTGCTCGATGGCAAGATCGCTATCAATACCCCCCCAGGCACCAGATATGACCTCGCAACACACTACGACGGTTCTCTCAAGTCACAGACCATGGCGTCACCCGGCGGCATGTTCCTTCAAGGCGTCGACCCGGCCGACATTGACGCCAAGTTTTTCCACCTCTCGGGGGTCGAGGCCACTTCCATGGACCCCCAACAGCGACAGCTTCTAGAGGTTGTCTACGAGGGTCTGGAGAACGCCGGAGTGACCATGGAGCAGCTCGATGGCGCCCGAGTCGGGTGCTTCGTGAGCTCCTTTGCCAGCGACTATGGCGACATGCAAGCTCGCGATCCCGAGAATCGCGCGTCGGCCACGGTTGTGGGCGTGGGCAGAACCATGCTCAGCAACCGCATCAGCCATTCCTTCAACCTGAAGGGCCCCAGGTACGTCGACCACGTCGCAGAGAAAGGGAACAAGAGTCCGCAGACCCCTTGAACTAACCCTGCCCTCGACAGCATGACCATCGACACAGCCTGCTCGGGCACCCTGATCGGTCTTGACCTGGCCATGAAATACCTGCACACGGGCGAGATTGAGTCGGCCGTGGTCGCCGGTGCCAATCTGTACTGCAGCCCGGAGCACGTCATGGACCACTACATGGGAGCCAACGGCGCGGCCTCTCTATCGGGCAAGTGCCACACGTTCGACGCCAAGGCCGACGGCTACATCAAGGCCGAGGCCGTCAACATGATCTACGTGAAGCGCCTCGCCGACGCCATCCGGGACAAGGACCCGATCCGGGCCGTGGTGCGGGGCACGGCGACCAATAGCGACGGCTGGACGGCCGGCATTGCGAGCCCGAACCCCGTGGCGCAGTCGGCCGCCATTCGCCAGGCGTACCGCAACGCCGGCATCCGCGACCTCGCGCAGACGAGCTACGTCGAGTTCCACGGCACGGGCACGCGCGCCGGCGACTCCATCGAGGCCAGCGGCATCGCCAGCGTCTTCACCGAGTTCCAGTCTCCGGAGCGGCCCTTGCGCATCGGGTCTGTCAAGAGTAACATCGGCCACTCGGAACCTGCTGCCGGCCTCTCGGGGCTCATCAAGACGGTCCTGAGTCTGGAGCACGACGTGATTCCCGGCAACCCGACCTTTGTCGACCCAAGCCCCAAGATTGACTTTGAGAAGCTGCGTATCTGGACCTCTCGGACCGCCACCCCTTGGCCCGCCGTGTCCCTGCGGCGAGCGAGCATCAACTCCTTTGGTTACGGTGGTTCCAATGCCCACGCTATTGTCGACGAGGCCAAGGGCTTCCCGCGCCATCATGTCTCATCGTATCACGACCAGAGCCGTCTTGCCGTCGCCGAGGAGGAGCAGCTTGACCAGAGGCAGCGCATCATGGTGCTCTCCGCCAACAGCGACAAGTCGTTGCAGGGCCAGTTCTCCGCGCTGGACAAGCACCTCTCGGATCCCAGCGTGTGCGTCCAGCAACGGGATCTGGCGTATACCCTCGGCGAGCGCAGGTCTCGCCACTACCACCGTGGCTTTGTCCTGGCGTCCGACCACTATCTCGACGCAGAGGCCTTTGAGACAGACC
The DNA here is from genome assembly GCF_013426205.1 of Metarhizium brunneum. NCBI lineage: Eukaryota > Fungi > Ascomycota > Sordariomycetes > Hypocreales > Clavicipitaceae > Metarhizium > Metarhizium brunneum. Next base: position 4,178,976 of record NC_089425.1, on the reverse strand, counting down.
ATGTGCGTGACGAGCCACTCTCTGTTGCCTTCGTATTCTCCGGCCAGGGCGCCCAGTGGCCCGAGATGGGCCGAGAGCTGCTGGCAAATTTCCCCGTCGCAGCCAAGACGGTCAAGCAACTCGACGACGTCTTGCAAAAGTCGTACGGGGCCCCAGCCTGGACGCTCTATGACGAGCTCACCGGCCCTCGCTCCCCGGACCACATGAGGCTCCCCGAAATCTCCCAGCCTCTCGTCACAGCCCTGCAGCTGGCCATTCTTTCCATTTTCGACGCCGCCGGTGTGTCCTGTCGCGCCGTCGCTGGCCACTCCTCGGGCGAGATTGCCGCGGCCGTGGCCGCCGGCTTGTTGACCCCCGAGCAGGCCATCAAAATTGCCTTTTACCGTGGAAAGGCCACGTCCGCGGTCGAGCACGCCGCCCCCGTCGGGATGATGGCTGTCGGCCTGGGACCCGACACCGCCCAAAAGTACTTGGATGGCTCCTCGGCCCAAATTGCTTGCTTTAACAGCCCCCAGAGCATCACCGTGTCGGGTCTCAGGTCGGAGCTGGAGCAGCTGGGGCAAAGGATCAAAGACGACGGACACTTTGCTCGCCTTCTGCAGGTGGATTCTGCCTATCACTCTCGCCATATGAATGCCGCTTCCGATGCGTACATGGAGCTGTTGGAGAGACACGTCGAGTGGGAGACTCGATCGGCCCCCACGGGCACGGTTATGTTCTCGTCCACCATAAACAAGCGCCTCGGGGAGTCGCCTGGGGCCGACTATTGGGTCAAGAATATGCTCTCCCCCGTTCTTTTCAGCCAAGCCGTTACAAGCATGGTCCAGGCGGAGAGCGAGGGCATCAACTACCTCATCGAGATTGGCCCCAGCAATGCCCTCTCGGGTCCCGTCAACCAGGTTCAAAAGGCGGCGGGAACGTCTCTTGATTACACGTCGGCGTGGAAGAGAGGCGTCGGGGCCATGCAGACGCTGCTCGAATGCGCCGGCAAGCTCTTCAACGCCGGTTCGGGCATCAGCTTGGCGCCGTTCAACGACGATGGCCTGCCGGACCCTCCCACATTTGTGTCGGACCTGCCCAACTACCAGTGGGATCACTCGACAAAGTACTGGCACGAGAGCGAGTCCAGCTCCGACTGGAGATTCCGCAAGTTTGTGCACCACGACTTGCTGGGCAGCAAGATCCTTGGGACCCCATGGACGCGGCCCATCTGGAAGAACAACCTCCGCGTGAGCGACGTGACTTGGCTCAAGGACCATACGCTGGGCGACAGCATCATCTTCCCCGCCGCCGGCTACATCGCCATGGCCATCGAAGCCATGTATCAGAAAAGCAAGGTGCTGGGGGCCATTCCCGACGATGCCGCCGTCGTGGACCAGACGTATAAGCTGCGCAACGTCGCGTTCCCCCATATGTTGACGCTCAACGAACATGCCGGTACCAAGCTGGTGCTCTCGCTGGAGCCGTGCTCCAGCACCAAGGAGACCTGGCACGAGTTCACCATATCGTCCATTCCCAAGGACGGCAACGGCGCTCTGGAGGAGCACTGCAAGGGCTTGGTGTCCATCGGAGAACATGCCCGCCACGTTGCGACGGCTGACGATGTCGGCCCCTTGAAATTTGGCGTTCCAGGATCCGTGTGGTATAAAGCTATGAGAGACGTTGGATACTTCTTCGGCCCGGCCTTTCAACCCTGCCAGTCTATCGAGGCCAAGGCTGATGCGCGAAACTGCCGAGCCATTATCAAGCTGGACACGCCGCCATCGCGCTATCCCCAGAGCAAATACGCCATGCATCCCACAGCCATCGATGGCTGCCTCCAGATTGCCACGGTTGCTCTCAACCGCGGCCATCGCTCGGCCTTGGACACAATGATGCCGCCTCGTCTCATTGACAACCTTGTCATCTTCCAACAGCCCGACCACGTTGAACGGGGCATCGTAGCCTCAGAGGCCATGTGGAGTGGCGTTGGCCGCCCCGACGATAACAAGAGGTTCTACAGCGACATTCGCACCTATGCCGAGGGCTCGAACCAAACTCTCTTCCACCTGCAGGGGCTCAGATATCACTCCATCAGTGCGAGCGCGGACGCGCCTCACGTCTTCACTCAAGTTCAATGGGCACAGGATGCCAGTTTCCTCACGCCGGAACAGCTCTCGGCTGTCATGTCTGCAGCCGCCACCTCCAACACGGCGCCGATGGCCGCCGTCGCCAAGGCCGTTTCCATCATGGCTCATGGGAAGCCGACGAGCAAGATACTTGAAGTCCTCTACGAGGAGGGACAACAGGACACTGCGCGTAGTCTGTGGCTAGATGGCCTCCGCCAGCTCTCCGGTCCCATAGCTGAGGGCTGCGCATATACTTTATCGGCACCAGCTCACAAGGCATCTCTTGAGCTCAGAGAGAAGTACACTTCTGAAACAAATGTGACTCACGTGGTCCATGAGGCAGACTGCCTTACTGCTTCTGTTGCCGATGACGAGAAGTTTGACATTGTGATACTGAGAGCCTCCACCATCACCACTGCTCTCGTCAAAGCCCTCGAAGGGGCACGACAAGCGGTAGCCGATGGTGGATACCTGCTCGTCCTCAACGACGATGCCGTGGGTACAAAAGTTGGTGAGTATCTGATCCGTGCTTCTTTTGACTTTTTCATACTCCCAGAACGACTGGATAACTAACATGGCATTTCAGACCGGATTAAGGAGGTGGATGTCGCTGTTCCTGGGTACAACACTGTCAAGCTCTCTGGAGACGGCCCTTCACACGTCATGTTCTTTGGCATCGCCAGCAACAGTGCTTCTCAGGCCGAAGACTCGGCTGACAAGGTTGTCAACCTGGTGCACTTCAAAACCAGCAATGGTTCTACTGATGCTGCCCGGGATGCCCTGGCCAAGCAAGGGTGGCAGATTGTTGAGCAAAGTCTCTCCCTGGACGGAATCGTGGACAAGAGCACCGTTCTTGTCTTGGATGAAATGTTTTCTCCCGTCTTGACTGACTTGCTGGATGAGCAGTTTGAACTGCTGCGGGGATTGCTTGAGCGCGAGTGCAAGATCCTTTGGGTCACCAAGGGGTAAGTTTGGATGAAAACGTGCAGCTAGGCACACTTGACTAGTCAGTTCGTTGTACGACTCAGCTAACCGGTACATTGCAGATCGCAAATGGAAGTCAGCACTCCGGAGCTCAGTCTCATGTTTGGTGCTTCTCGGTCACTCAAGGCCGAGTATCCCCGCAATGTATTTGTGTGTCTCGATGTCGAATCCAACGACAGCCATGCCAGTTTTGGCGCCATAGACAGAGCCCTGAAACACTTGCGCAAGCTCTCCGAGGTGTCCAAGGTGGACAGCGAGTTTGTGGAGCGCAAGGGCGTCTTCTACACCAGTCGTGTTGTCTCTGATGAGGCCGTGAACAAACTCGAGCATGACAGTCAGCACGGCGCCGACAAGGTCAAGGACATCATCGGCGGCCATCAATCTACCATCAGACTCATTAGTGACAGGACCGGCACCCTGGATACGCTCACGTACACTGAGATCCCAGACATGCCCCCCCTGAAAGATGACGAGGTCGAGATTGAGGTGCGCGCCGCCGGCATGAACTTCAAGGACTTGGCCAATGCCATGGGCTTTGTCCCCGCCAACGAGCGTCTGTTTGGGCTTGAATGCACCGGTGTTGTCACTGAAATCGGACGAGACGTCACCACCGTCAAGCCCGGCGACAGAGTGCTCATGGTCCGCCGTGACGGTGGCTGCTTTGGCAACAAGGTCCGCAACCGCTGGCACGCCGTCTATCTCCTGCAGGACTGGATCTCCTTTGAACAGGGCACCACTTTTGGCATCGCCGTGCACACGGCCGTCTACGGCCTCGTGACCATGGCCAACATCCAGAAGGGGCACTCGGTGTTGATCCATTCGGCGTCGGGCGGCGTCGGGCTGGCGGCCATCGATCTCTGCAAGTACATCGGCGCCGAGATCTACGTGACGGTGGGCACAGAGGCCAAGCGCGATTTCCTTTCGGAAAACTACGGTATTCCCAGGGACCGCATGTTTTCCTCCCGCTCCGTCTCGTTCGGCCCAGAGCTGATGAGGGCCACGGGTGGCCGCGGCGTGGACTTTTGCCTCAACTCGCTGACCGGGGATCTGCTGCATGAGTCGTGGAGGTGCATTGCAGAGAATGGTAGCCTCATCGAGATTGGGAAGAAGGATATGCTCGACCGCAACAACCTGTCCATGGAGCCGTTTGACCGCAACTGCTCGTACCGACCGCTAGATCTTTCGCGTCCCAGCATCACCGACGAAACGACGCGCAAGACGGGCGAGTACATCATGGACTTGATTGCGCACAAGCACATCAAGCCGCTCCACGTATGCAAAGTCTTCCCATTCGAGCAAACTGTCGAGGCTTTCCGCTACATGCAGCGCGGCAAGCAGATTGGCAAGGTGGTCATCTCGTACGACAAGGCCAGAACCACACCGATTGAATACCGGCCAGCAGCGCCACGGCTTCGCCTCCGCGCCGACGGGTCGTACCTCATCGCCGGCGGCTTCAAGGGCTTGTGCGGCAGCCTGGCCGTCTATCTGGCCCGGAGCGGCGCCAAGAACATTGTCGCCATCTCACGCAGCGGCTACGAAGATGAAAAATCGCAGAAGACGGTCTACGACTGCAACTCGCTGGGCTGCAGCGTGGACCTCGTCACGGGCGACATTACCAGCCTCGACGACGTCCGACGAGCGTTCGCCTCGGCGTCCAAGCCCGTCGTCGGTGTGATCCAGGGCGCCATGGTGCTGCGGGATCGCATGTTCACCACCATGACGCCGGGCGAGTTCCGCGAGCCCATCTCTCCCAAGGTCGACGGAACATGGAACCTGCACAGGGCATCGTTGGAGCAGCCGACGCCCCTCGACTTCTTCACCATGCTGTCCAGTGTGAGCGGCCTGTTGGGCCAGCTAGGACAGTCCAACTACGCCGCTGGAAATTGCTTCCTCGACTCGTTCGCGGCATACCGCATCCAGCAGGGCCTTCCTGCCAACGCCATCAACCTCGGCCCCGTCGAAGAGGTGGGATACCTCAAGGACAAGGACATGCTCGGCCGCATCTTCGAGTCACGCGGGTGGAAGCCCATCAACGAAGCTCTGCTGCACCGCATCATCCGATCCAGCATCCTCCTGCAGACTGGCAAGGTCAACCCGCAGCAGGCCGGGCAGCTCATCACGGCAATTACCCCCGGCAACCCTCCGTTCGAAGCTGTCCACCGCTTCAGCTCGCTGCGGGCGGCCGCGGGCACCTCGTCGGGCTCGAGCGGCACAGCATCGTCGGCGTCTAGCAAGCTGGCCATCCTCAAGGGCGCCAGCAAGGGAGGGGTTGCGCAGGAGACCCTGTTGGCTGCTGCCACGGAGCTCTTGAACACGGTGCTGATGCGTAGCTTGGGCATTGACGAGTCTATCGATCCTATGCGTTTGCTGGCCAACTACGGTGTTGACTCGCTAGTTGCAGTCGAGTTGCGGAACTGGCTGCGTGCCGAACTTAATGTCGAAATCAGCGCTCTGGAGATTGTGGGATCGCGAACGCTTACAACGCTGAGCGAGTCTATATTGAAGAAGCTCGCGCACTGACGGCGCGCAGAAAGCGCGCAGGAGTAGATGGTACCAGATTGTAGATATAGCCTCTTCCGTGAAAATAGCGCTGCTTGTGGTATATAACTCTCAATTTTGCTAATGTACATGGTCAAGTACTTTTCAGTTTACAATTGTCTAAATTCATGCGTGTCACCTATTTCGGTTGCGTTTGGCCAGGTGAGATTAGTCGACAGAACTGACAAGCTGGTTTCGCAAAGGCCGAACAACAGACAACAACGTAGCTTACCACGCGTGCGCTATACCAGCTGTCTGGCAGCATCAACTCGCTGCATCAGTCATTGCCATGTCCGAATGGACCTCCGAGCTGCACGACGACGTACGACGCGGAAATGGCCGACGCGTCGCAAAACTACGTCGGCCCCGCGCTCGCCGCGGAGGAAAAAAGAGTATAAGGGCAAACCGCTATTTATCTGCCATTACTTGGCTATTCTGCTATTAACTTGTAACGCTAATTGTAATAGCAATTGGAGATATAATTCTTCGAGGCAGGTTTACTGCTTCAAGGTACATATGTAGACAAATAGGTTTATCTTGTAAGCCACATAACTTACTGTAAAACTCTTTGCCGGGTCAAGTGTAAGCCCCCTCCCCTCTCCAACAGAAAAAAATCGTAACTTTATTAACTAAACCTTAAACAAGAAAAGTGAAAGTCAAAAGATCCGCAATATTTAGGCTGCCAACTTACCTATCTATTCTGTAATTTGGCTGCCAGCCAAGCAACAAGACAATCTTACAAGTATAAATACACGGCGTAGCCTCTAATATTATACTGACAAGAACTACCGTAAATAAACAGCACACAATACCGCAAGAACTTTCTCTTTTACACCAAATACTACAATATGTATACTGCAAGTATTCTCGCCGCTGCCAGTATTGTGGCTAGCGCTGCTGCCAAGTTCCCGCAATTCAAACTCTTTGCAGATTACAGTTGCCAAGGACATGGCTATCAACATATCGCTCCAGTAGGGTCATGCCGCCCTATTTCGAACTCGTATCTGTCTCTGAGTGCGCCATACGTTGGGCCACAGTGTACTTGTAAGTTTTATAGCAACCCCGCGACTAATACAAGTTCTAGAGGCTTACTTGAGGTTAGTTACAATCTATAGAGATGGATCCTGCAAGGTCCGTAACCGTGCTGTCGAATCCGGAACTTGTGCCAGCCACGACCCTACCGATACTTGGGGTAGTGTGCAGCTAGTCTGTGGCGGCAGTGGAGTGTACATGTAGGAGCCTAGACTTGGCTATAACGGGAACTCAAAAGTAACTTGTAGAGGGTACTTGCAGTCGTTGTATGGAGTTCTCTTTTAGAGTTTAAGCTCGGCCGACTGTGAGTGGGCTTGCACTACTAGTAGTTCTTAGGATTAATAGGTAATATATGTTCGTCGTATATATACCAGGGAACCATAACAGACCGTGTAACATCAATGATGCCAAAGGTAGCCTGACAGTCTGACCGAGAGCAGCAACCAGGCTGTCCAGTTTTCTGTTCAATGTTCTATTCCCAATGTAGTCCGGCCTGTAGCAATTCACTGGCAATCGAACATGACGCCACAAACCATCACCCAGTATTTGAAGCGTTGACCCATAGAATACGTCAACGGTTGCTGCAACCATCAGCCACACGGTCTGCCACAAACGTTATTGCTCATCTTCCCCAAGAGTCACGTTCCGGGAGTTAGACCGCAGTTGCCAGTCCGTATGCCTCGTATGCGACACGGAACAAGCGGAGAATTGTCCATGACGCGCTTGTGAGTTGTACAGGCAGCTGACTTTCGGACCTTATACGGTGTTCACAACTCACTGCCATCAGAATTAACGCCGTAAATCCACGTACAGGTGTAATTGACGAGGTTTATAATGTGGATATTTCATACGGCAACTATTTTCCTGCAGGACCCCACGACCCAGATGACACAATATCCACAGGGGAGACCAACGCTTCCGGCAGAAGACGGGCAATCCTGTTATCAAAATCGTCGATTTTCCGGCAGCAGACTTCAACACTGTATCTCCGGAAGCAACAGCCCCGACGTTTCGTCTGGGCGGCTTTAGTTTGGAGCTGCTCGAGAAAGTAAGCTGCTCGATGCTCTAGCATGTCGAGACCCCGGTCAGTTTCGTCGGGTTTCGGATGTCCTTATAGTTTTAAGTAAAAAAATACAAGGCTAGCTATTACTGAAATAGACTCTAGTTAAGATTATACCAGTAAATCCCTTTATAGACTAGGTTATAAATATAATAAAAGCGCAATGCTAGCATAAGCGTGAACATAAAAACCCACTCGGCATTATTTTATTTGTAAACAGATAATACAAGCTCCCAAGTTCCAAGAAGCACCAGCTAGGCCCGGTCATTCGAGAGTAGGCCTAGGCACTCCCGGTGCCCTCCCTCGCACGTCCGGGTCAAATTCAGGTGCCTTGGCTCCCATTGTCCCGTCCGAGTTGACAGTCGACCCAGGAACACACGTCCCGTTCCTAAAAGCAACCAGCGCCGCCCGTCGCCACGTCTCAGCCACATCGGTGAGCATCTTACTCGTGTAAAATAGCCTACAATTCGCAGCTTGATACTTGAAATGCAACGGGAACCCGTCCACATCGTCCTGCGAATAGCCGTTGCGCAAGTTGACCGACCCGCCGCTGCCGGGCTCTTGCATGAGCGGCAAAAGAGGCGCATCCCGTACGCTGGGGATGGACCGAGCCGACTGCTGACGAGCCTGGCCCGCGCTTTTTCTCACCGCGTCGGCTGTAATGTTTTGAATCTCGGCGTTGGCAAAGACCTGGGTGCCCTTGACGCCCCCTATGGCCTGCATGGGCTTGTTGAGGGGCCGCCCGCCGAGGGCAATGGTGCGAATGCCAAAGTTGCGCACCAAGAGGCCCGTGAAGATGGTGCAGGCCGACGCGCACAGCCCGTCGGTGAGAATGACCATGTTCTCGGGCTTCCAGGGGGGCTCGCGCCTCGCCGCCGTCTCGTTGGGCTCGTAGCCGCGCAGAAACACGTCCGGCTTGATAAAGTAGCGCGTGGACGCGTTCCTGTGAAACTCGGCAGTCATGTTCTGGCCTTGGATGGGCCTGGGTGCAAACAAGGCGTCGGGAGAGTCGATTGTGCGGTTCGCCGCGTCAATGGGTAGTCCCTCTGGCGCGACGAAAAGTCTCAACACGGCCTTGGGGCTTGCGCCGCGCGCTAGGAAGTTGAGCCCGCTGTCGACTCGGTACCGGTCAAAGCTGTCGAAGCGAGCCCCTGGGAAGAAGGTGGTGTATGCAAAGTCTGTGAGGTCGAGTGATCCGCCGACGTTGGCGGACATGTCGATGATGAGCTTGTCCCGGCCTTGCTCCTTGGCTGCTTTGGCTGTTTGGTCAATGACGTCTCCGAACTGGCGCACAAATGAGCCAAGAGCAGTTTCATTGGCTAAAATATCCTCTTTTACGAGGGAAACGAAACTGAGGAATGAAATGACCATGGTGTCGCGCATCTCAGTGTCGTTTAGAGCATAGCTCGCAACAAACTCATCAGAGTGCTTGACGAGGGGCGTTGGATAATCAACAAGAGCAGACTCGTTCCTAGGTGGTGCCGGCGGCGGAGTCTCAGCTGTTTTGTTCCGCGGAGGAATTTCAAATCTCTTTTGGAATTCTTGGCCGGACCGGATGCCTGTGAGATTTACATCTGGAAGAGTAACGATAGAGTTTGTCACAATCCGCAAGGTGCCGTTTTTATGTACAATGGTGTAGCTGTCCGGGATCTCGAGGATGGAAAACCTAGCTGCGCTTCCACCTCCGGCAGCTCTTAATGGAATTGAGTCAAAGAGTAAATTTAACTTGGCATCCGGATCTTGATGACCTTGAGGCACGCCCATGGCCTCCTTCTCCAGGAATTCGTATACCTCCTGACCATCAATTGTGGCAACAGGAGACGGCGTATACGTCTTATTTTCGAGGGCTAAAAGATCCTGTGCGTCGAAAATCTGTGGCATATCGAATCCATCGGTCGAAATAGATCTGAAGTTAAGATCGGGTCGGGCATATCGAAATGCGCTGAATAGGCCCGGTAGGTAGCCAAAGTGATTGTCGCTTGCCGCGACAAACTATCTTGTTGTCAGTTGCGGCTCACCTATTAATGCTCAAAATTCTTCTTTCCGCCTACAATGTTGTGCAAGTCAGTCATCACGTCTAGCTGTGACTCGTAACTGTTGTTCTCAAGCTTTTGCCTCATGGCCTGCATGCCGCCCATGATATCGACGCCAGGGAGCAAGTACTCTGGTGGAGGATCTTTTAGGAGCTCTATGGTGCTCTGAAACTCGATGTATGGCCGGAGGTAGTCCAGAAGCTTGAGGTTGGCCTTTTGCATCACCGGGAGTGATTTGCGACATGCAGTTCCTACAGATGGCCTCAAGTCAAGAATTATAGGCCCATTGGACGTTTTGTTCGTAGCAACGGCCTCGAAAGCTTTGCTAATAATTGCACATGGATCCTGGCTAGCTTGTTGTGAATCTGCTGCGACGACGCTGGACGGGGCATTTGTAACCTTTTGCATGCTCCAGCGTTGTCGAAAGGCGGCATGGGCTGTTCCAGCTACTAAGAGCACATGAATCCTCATGATTTCTACTATAAGATCTCGACAGACATATGGATGTGAGGGATGGTTGGAAAGTTGCATAACGAAGCAGCCAGGTTGACCTAGAGAGCTCTATGTATACAAGAAGTCGGTTGATATGTAGCCCTGGTGAAACATGCGTGGGACAGACTCAAAGCCGAAAAGTCGGTTTCTAGAATATCAGAGGTGAAACACCGGTAGAGTCTTTCCGGCTTCAATCCCCCAGTCCAGTAAGCATAAACAGCGGACAAGTATGCGTACACGACTCGTGGCAATATGATGCAAATATGATACCAATAAATGCTAGGCGAGCATGTATAACACAAGACGAGGATATAACCCAAATGCAGAGCGAGCTCTATTACAAACAATGGCGGAGAAGACCTGAAACGTGACTATCCTTCTCATGTTGATTTCACACCACGTGGTTGGGGAGGCTTTAAAATTTTAAGAGAGACCACATCAATTTTGCCGCAGTATCTTGGGACGTCTTTTTATGACAGATTCAACTCTCGTGTATTTATCATGGCTTCCGTCATCAATCACTCATCTATCACTAGTCGTAATATCGGCCGCATGGCGGATGCGGCCGTGATTTTTGCCGTCACGGGGCTCCACAAGTCAATGATTCCCTCCGAAGCCATCTTGGAATCTTGGGGAACATATCAACCGGGAGATGACATCATTTCGGCCATGTGGAAGTGGAGAAGGGTATCGCCAAAGAGACGCCCGTCCGCGTTTTCTGGGTTGAAGTTGAGGCGCTACAGCACGCAAACCGATTACGCGCCAAGATGAGGCGCATCAATGCGAATCACAAATTTCCAGGATCAGAGCAGATAAGGAGCCCCGTCTGCCCTCATTAGGCATCCGGGAACTAATCGGGCATCTGATGCAAACTTTGTCAAAACATGGCCGGGGTGTACAGTAATGCCAACCAAGGCAGTCTCGTGCTAGCAGCAACTTAAACGAGTAGTGGCTCGTTTATGAATCAAGGGCCGCATCATAATATATATGATACTCTTCAGATCATCCCCGGTTAATGCCGTTTCTCTTGGGTTATTTGCCCCCCACAATATTTCGGTTATCCCTTAAAACGTGAAACCCAACACAGGGAGGCTGTTAGCGGCATGAGACAATCACTAAACTTTAACAGATAGTAGTTAACAAGTCGAGTTAACAATGTGTTTCAGCCAAGGCCACGCTCCGTAGCTTCCAAGATTATCCCAAACCACCAAAGGCTGACATGGATGGTGCGGTGGATTTGTGCCAAATATTGGAATATAAACAGGACCACCGAGAGCAGCTGAAACTGGCATTATCGTCTCAACTCTGCGCGCTTGGGGGGGATTAGACGAGACACACACTGACTATTCTCATACAATAGCAGGCCTTTTTTCCCTTCTTTGCGACAATAGAGGCCACCATAACTAACAAGTTGCTTCACCGGCTGCGATAGGCTGGCCGCCCATTACTAAAATTCGCAGGCACAAAGCTCTGTTGGACGCGGGAAGCGTCAAGTGTACCAGACAATCACTGCTGCTGTACTAATGAACAAAATATCCGGCCATGTCCCTTCCTCGCCACTCGTCATCTATTGACTTACTAGTCCTTCCAGATACATGCCCTCAGAAGGACCTCGCGCGTTTGCCGCTGCGCAGCAACACCATCACCAGCGCCCAAGTTACAATTTGGCCCGGTTCACCAGCTGCTCCAGCTCCCGCAGCACGTCGTCGACGCAGGCAACAGCATCAAGCGCCATGCCATAGCCAGCCTGGAACCCAGTGCCGCCAGCGCCATAGTTGTGCACCAAGAGGCGTTCAGATCCGCCGACAGAGATGCTCTCGCGCTCGATCCTCGCTCCGCCCTCGCGTGAGGGCCGGGCGCCCGCAAACACAGCCAGCACCTCGCACGGTCCGTCGCGCAGCTCCCGAGGACAGAGACCCTTTGTGCGCCTTAAAATCGAGTCTGTTTCGTGGCCATATGTAGACGGGTCGCTGCGGGTGGTGAACAGAATCAGACACTTGGCGCCGGGACATGAAGACTGTGAAGCCGACTTACTTGTTGCCCTTTTGCATGAAGCCGCCCAGGATGACGTTGCCGTTGGACTGCGGCCGCGGGATAATGTACGTCTCGTAGTCCCGGCCGTGGCGCATCACATTCTTGCGCATCGTGGGGGCTCGTGCGAGAACGACCTGGCCCCGGGTCGGGAAGCACTTAGCGTCTTGTACGCCGGGCAGCGTCCTGGCCGCGTTGCCGGTGCAGTTGAAGAGGATTTGGGTCCGGGGGCTGGCGTAGGCCGCCTGGATGCTGGGGAGCTTCTGGCGGAGGAAGCGGACGCCGTAGTGGTCTTTGAGCAGGTCGTAGAGGTATGTGAGGTGTTTGGGCGCGTTGACGGTGACGGATGTGCAGGACACGCCGTATTCGACGCCGGGGGGTAGTTCTTGTTGGGGGATGATGGTGAACTTGCACGAGATGAGCGACTGTGTTTTGCCTGTTGAATGGGGGAGGAGAAGCCTACGTCCTTCATATATCCCGAGATGGATTTGATCTTGTCCTGGGGTGCGTTGGCGTCCCAGTACTCTATGGATTGCGTCCACGACACAAACGACTCGGTGGGATAGTCAGCGGCGAGGGTGGTGAGGTGAGCGTAGCCCAGCTTGTCCCATCGCAGCGCGTTGGCGTCGCTCCCCGATATACCGGAGAAGTTACAGCCGGCCCTGGAGCGGGACAGGTCAGGAGTCGGGACTCATGTTGGTTTGGCAAGGACAGGGAGCATCATACCACGGCGAGGTGTAGGATGGCGAAGTATCACCCGGGAGGTGTTCGGCAACAATGGTGATGCATTGGCCTAACCCGCGCTTGCCAAGGACCAGGGCGACATCGAGTCCAATAATGCCCGCGCTGGGAAAACATCAATGAGCATTTGATGGAGCATCACACACGGCAAGAGAACCGGATCTCGGGCTCACCCCACAATCACGATTGAATCGGAAGACGCCGCCATTGCGATGGGATGAGAGTAGGTAAAATGAGTGATGGTTTTGAAGGAATTGACCTCTGTAACAAGCACTCGAGATGGTGGTTATGCCGATGCTGGCCTCGTGCCGACACCGGGGAGCCGGGGACCAACTCCGCTTTCTGCGGCGCTTCCCCACCACTCCATTAACCGGATCATGTTGTGCGTCATCAGTGATCACAAGGGGATTGCATACAAATCGCGACTTTTCAGTACAAAGCTACGGCAGAGATTTGTCGCCTTGGCGACGCTCCGTCAAGTAAAGAGCATAGACAAAGCCCCTCCACCTCGGCGAATTGGTTGCTCTGATATTTGGATTACACTTTGTCTGGCGCGACCCGGATCGGGCATAGCGCTCCCGCCTTTTGCCACGGCAGCATCGGCATCATGCCATGGAGATAGATGCCTGAACCCCTCATCGGCTTCCTCAAACGAACTTGGCTCTTCCCTGGACGTGCGTACAGATGCCATCTTGCACAACGCAACGAAAATGTCGTCCACGAAACTTGCCACGGCTCAATTCCCGTTGCGCGCCCGCGCCGCATGCACACGACTGGTGCCGCTCGCGGCGACGCGGCCCTTCTCGATGAGCGCATCGCCGGGCATGCCCAAGAAGAAGGCAGCCGCGGCGGCGTCGTCTTCGCAGAGCCACAAACCGCAGCCCACAGAGTCGGAGGAGGACGTCAGCGCCGACCGGTCGCCCGTCGACCCCCTTCACGCGCCCAAGACGGTCGACGGCCAGAGCAAGCCTGCTGGCGCGCGGAAAGCGAAGCCCTCTCCGGGTGGGCACAAGCCAAAGACGACGTCAAAGTAAATGCCTGCAGATGTGGCCAGTACGTGCACGGGCGCGCTTGGGAGGCTCTATCGAATGTTCAATGTTGTTTCTAAAAGGGAGTCGAGGGACGGTATTTCGGTTCGCATCTACCTAGATGTTGGTTCTGACGCGGGCGAGCCCAAGATTGGGGATTTTTCCCAGGAGCATGTACTTTATCGAGTATTTACGTGCTCGCCAGACGATGTTGAGACATAAATCATAGCTATTGCTAGGCTGTCAATGTCTGCCAAATTCTCAAAGTTGTTCCAATCGTCGCCCTGTCGTGTTCCAAGTTACTCGGTGTTTGCTGGTGAACATGTTGGTCTATACGTGTTGGAATTTAACTAGCTGTGCTACAGGGCAACATTGTAAGTGCCTACATGTCAATCTTAGGTAGTAGCTAAAATAGTACTGGACATCTTTCCTCCGACAATACGCTCGTGGCACCGTGATGTATCAGGGATCCGCGCACTATTGTTCAGTTGTGTACCGACGTGTCCTTTGTCTTCTTCCGACTAGTACATACGTAGCACACATTTTTCGACTTTCCCTGCAAGTGTGACAAAGGTTTGTGCGTCTTGTGGACAGCCACGTCGCGGGCGAGTCCATCTCTACAAGCTTGCGCGGGTTAGGGTTTGTAGCAAGAGCCATACCTTGGCGTTGCACGCTGTAAATGGTTTTATTCATATGGCTTGAGGTAAAAATAGAGAATCATCTACGTTTGTTAGAAGAAAATACTTTATAGCAGAAGTAGAGAAAAAGGGAAAAAAGAAACAGGCCAAAAATCTACTAGCTTGAAATAAACACTATGTCTCAGTTTACCTGATTCTAAAGAGTTGGATACTCTTTGCGATAAGATGAAGGATTCAAATCTGTGGGACAAGGTAAACTAGGTCACGGTGTTCTTTTTAAGCTAGTAGATATTGGTGCGGCATCTTTCTGCAATGTGTGGGAAGGTGTCGCCATTCCCGGATTTGTCTGGTATCACGCCGCCTTGCTATAAAGCGGCATGCGGCAAGGAAGGGTGCGCCAAGCGAGGGAAATGCGGAATCGATCGAAATAAAGAGGCACGGCATGGCATCTTCAAAAAGAACAGCGACGGAAAGTGGTGGGCTGCACCTTCCACCACCTGAATTGGCGCCCCTCCCTGGCTCCTTCCCGTCCTCGTCTCTGCCGCCCACAACCCGTTCGCTCCCCGCATCGTGGCCCCTCGAATCCTCTTCATCTGACGTCTGCCATCTACCGGAATGCGCGCCCACCGGACACTGCAGACTCTACCGACAAGACATCCTCGTGTCGATTTGGTCTGCGGCAACCAATCAAAATCTGCTGGCAGAGCCGGCCGCACGCTGCTCTTTTCTTTTCGGCTGGCTTGACCTGCACAGTTGCAGCAGCCACAGGAAAGATGACGCCGCATGCGTCTGCACAATCGATGTCGCTGAATTGCGAGGCAAAATACGGGTGACGGCCGACTGTTGGACCGGACATGCTTCCGTCACCAAGCCACTCTTGCGGCCATGACGTGTCGTTGAATGCCGCCAGGCGCCCTGGACGTCCAAAGAGGAAGAACATCAAGACCAGTTCTGCCTAGGTGTGCAGTGTTACAAACGGACTCCTGTCAGCTTTGTGTTTCGTGGCTCGAATCCTGTGTGCTTGCCCATCCATGTCTTCAATTTCTTCATCCCGTCCCCCACGATCCGCTTTTCTTGTAGCTGCTGACGGCTGAGTGCTAGCCCGAAGAGCTCTGCCGATGGGTGTTTGAAAGTCTTTGCGGCTGATGTTTCCCATGGTGTCTATTAAATCTCGCGCTCGCCTGCTTCGACCTCTTGGCTCTCGCAACATTCCATCATTCAAGGAGAATGACCGCGACACGTATCAGAGTCAAACAACACACAAGTGGCCGACCCCATTGTTGAAAATCGTACGGATTCGCCCAAACAACCTGCTACCATGCTCAACGTCGTTATTGTCGGGGCCGGAATTGCGGGCCTATCGGCAGCCATTTCGCTCCGACGGGCTGGACACTGCGTCCATTTATACGAGAAGTCGTCGATGAACGACGAGTTCGGTGCTGCCATCCACGTGCCTCCCAATGCAAGCAGATTTCTGACGGCCTGGGGGTTGGATCCTGTCCAATGGCGCTGGGTAGAGGCGCGGCATGCGGACTTGGTCGATCCTTTTACTCTGCAGCCGAGAGCTGCCCTGTACAACGACAAGTCGTCTGCTTCTGTTGGCGGCTTACCCCTGTGGTTATCCCATCGTGTCGACCTACACAACGCTTTGAAATGGATGGCCACCAGATCCGATGGCCCTGGTGCTCCGGCCACGATTCACCTAGACTCGCTGGTGATGGCATTGGTATGTTTTTATTCATGGCGCACAGGTATCTTTGCAACGGCTGTTGGTTTTGAGGTTAACAAAGTGTACACGGCTAGGATCCTTGGAAACCGTCAATCACGCTCGCAACTGGGCGTGAAATATGTGGCGATCTAGTCATTGCTGCCGACGGTGTCCACTCCATCGCACCTGAAGCCATCTTGGGCCGAAAGGTTGTTCCCGTTGATCCCGTCAACGCAAATTGCTGCTATCGCTTCCTCATCCCTCTGGAGACGTTGGAGGCAGATCCCGAGACCAAATTCTTTACCGAGGGCCATGAGGGCTACTGTCGACTATTTGCAGAGGATAAGTCGCTACGCAGACTTGTAGTATATCCTTGTCGAAAGTCAGTCTTCGTATCATGGATTTGTCGTAGCACTTGGACTAACAAGATGAAAGTAATACGCTTCTCAATTTCGCAGGCCTTTTTCACGAACCGGAAACCAAATCTGACAGGAAAGAAAGTCGGTCCCATTGAAATCTTGTCTTCGTAATTGGCATCATATTAACGGAATCTAGATTGGCATGCCACTGTTGATATTCATCACGTCATAGATACAATTTCCGACTTTGATGACAGACTTCTCAAGGTCATCAGGTGCACAACTCTGTTTCCCCGAAACCAGAAGAGGACAAGGACTGACCACCCACCAGCAAGGCAACAGATGTCAAGCGTTGGCCGCTGCTCTACCGACACCCGTTACCAACCTGGAGCAAGGGTCGACTGACCCTGGCTGGTGATTCTGCACATCCCATGCTTCCTCGTAAGTTGAACGCTGGGGCCATGGGTTCCAACGCCCCGATGTATGCTCACCATGGCAGATCAAGGTCAAGGCGGTGCCCAGGGGCTCGAGGACGGCCTTGCTCTTGGCATCATTCTTTGCGGCGCCGAGACGCCGGCCGAAATAGAAAGACGTTTGGAGATTTATTACACCACTCGGCACAGAAGAACAAGCGTGATTCAAATTCTCAGCAACGTGGGTGCGGACCAGGCAGACCTGGTGAGAGACCAACTACGCCAGTACATGAGCGACGACGAAATACCCCGTAAGTGTGGTGGCCTGGCTGTCCATATGAAGTCCATCTAACGATGAAATCTTGGCAGGAGACTACCAAGAAGCTATGTCTCATAACTTTGGGTTCGATGTTGTGCGGACAACGTTGACCGCCATGAAAGAATATGACCCGTCGTTCAGACTCCCCGATGACTTTTTTGATGGGCCCGTTATTGGGGTGCCCGGGAGGTGCAAGGATTTTGCAAATGATGGCTTCCCGTCCGCCTGACATTCTATCGGGCCGGTCAAATTGCACTGTTGGCGAAGCATGGTTGCTTTAAAAAAAAGAGAGAAATCGGTCGGTGGATACATAGATTGAGGTCAGGCGATACTATCCGCAAATTGAAGCATTCAGGATCTCTTTCAAGTCAGCAATCCCGTATCCAAGCAACCGACGAAAACATTTGCATGAATCGTCAGAACTGGGCCTCATCTGCACAACGGCAGGACCCCAAGGCTGTCCCCGTCTCCATCCCTCATATCGGCGGAAAAGTCGGTCCTGCCCGGAAGAGCAGCCGCCCAGCTCCATGGATCCCCATCCAGCGTCTCGTAACTCAGCAAATTTGCCTCCAAAACGTCGACTTGGTCGTCGCCGCCCTGCGATTTGGCCTCGTTGATGACGAGCACAGCTCTATTATACAGCTCTTCAATGATGCCGCGGATATCGGTGTAGTGTTCTGGATCAGGGATGAGTTCGAGGACTTTGTCAAAGAGCTGGATTGCGCGCGCAGACAAGATTTCGTCCGACACGGCATCCTCGTGTGTGGGCTCAATGAGGAGGTTCGCCAGGAGGACCATCATTCCCGAAAAGTGAGGACAGGAGCATTGCCTAGAGCAAGTTAGTATAATTTGACCGCTTCTCGCCGGCGACTAGGGCACTTGGGTGGCGGGCATACCAAATGAGACACTCTGTCGGTATACACATGTCGAAGAGGCGCAAACAGCCCCGGCTCACTTGGACCACCTTGTGCCAGCTCCCCGGTAGCAACCTGACTTGCTTTTGTGACGCGGCGCCGGAATCGTGGCGCTCAGTACCCAATACAAGGCTTCGAATCGCGTTGCGGTCCCCGGATCGAATTGCCTGGACCCAATTCGAGTCCTGGTTGTAAATGCCGTACGTCATGACGAGGATGAGCAGGTACACATGATACATCTTGGCCATGTGTATCAGTGCACACTCGCCGATGGACGCGTCTAAATTCTCGAGGTTGAAGGCCGCCGGTATCGTGCTGTACCAGTGGGTAATCATGCGGTCCAGCTGCTGCACGCGTTGCTGCCGCGACTGGCGGGACATCTTGGCAGAGCTGTTTGAGTGAAGCCAGTCGTATACGCGTCCCTGGATCTGGGCGAGGTGGATCATGGACCGGTGGTGGTTGAAGCACGTCTGGCGGTCCCTTGTCCAGAGGACGCCCACGTCGTCGGCGGGTTGGGCGGGCGGCACATCAATGTCAATGTCGCTATCCAGCTGGACGGATGGGACTTGAATCCGGAGAGAGATGTCCTTGTCCAGCACGTAGGCGATCCAGAACAGGCGCTGCCGCTGCAGGTTCTCGTCGGGGGAGAAGAGCTCGGCGTGGTCTCTGGAGTGCAGGCGCATTCTGTGAGCCAGGCGTATGGCTGTGCCGATGATGACGCTCGCCGGGCTGGTGTCGCTGCTGTTCTGGAACAGCATGACGATGCCGAGCAGGACCTGCAGGCCCAGCAGGTCCTTGTCTCTAGTCACCAGGTCCGACACGACGGACTGGGCGTTCTTGAGGAAGAAGTTTGCGCGGTGGTGCCGATCCGACCCCCCGCAGCCGTTGAGCAGCTCGGGAATCGGCGTGCGCAGGGCAATGGCCAGCACGACTTGGATGGCAGCCCAGGAGGCCTTGTTGCGCGTCGACGGGTCCGTGTACCACTGGTAGAGCATGGACATGAAGGATTTCTGGTCGAACAGGGGCATGATGTACGCATACGTGTCAAAGTAGTGGTCGACAATGGGCATGACGTCGGCCTGGGGCGGGAGCGGCAGCTCGTCTCTGGGCGCGAGGTCCATGGCCAAGGGGAACTTGGTCGACGCCGAATCGAATACCACGGGGTCGCGGGACGGGAATGCGACGTCAAAGTCTGCGTTGGACAGCGTCATGGCACTGTCGCCGCCCTGCTCGCACTGGGACGACGACCACGAACCGGTCGTGTCTGCCGGCCTCGAAGCCTGCAGGGCAATGAGCTGCTCCAGCTGTTTCTCGATCCTGGCCAGGCGGTCTTCTGTCTTGTCCGTGTTTGCTCTGCAGTAGCAAACGTCAGCTTCGTGGACCCGGCGGCAAAAATAAAAATAAAAATAAAATACCCGTGTCTCTTGAGGAATCAGACTCACGTTGTATACTGCGGCTGCTGATGGTGTTGGATGGCGGCGGCGCGCACCCTTGCGGGCGGGTTCGGCTTGCGCCTCCCCTTGCCGGTGGTGCACTCGGCCTTGTACAAGATGCAATTCGAGCAGGTAGGCTGCAGCATGTCGCATTTGATCTTTTTGGTAAAACACAAGTCGCATGCTGTGCCAGAGTCAGCGGCCGTGTCGCCGAGAGCGGGCGTGTAGCTTGGTGCTGACCTTTGCGGCGAGGCGATCGGCCCAGCGCATGATTGTCTACGCGGGCAGTCATGATGGTTCGCGAGAGGACGAGCCGGGGCCGTAGATTTATTTTTATTTTCTATCAAAAGAATGAGTCGTAAAACAGATCCAACTAAGGCAATCGGGGATCGAGGACCCGGATCAGCTCAATTGCTGTGGATTTTGGGCATGTCGGTGTTTGTTGGTGACGAGAAATCATGCCTGCTGGTCAGCGTCGGCTTCCCAATTCTGATGACAAATTGGTCAATGCGTTGAAAATCGACCGGGCCCAGGTACTTCACGTGCTTTGGGCGACCAGACCTCTTTGGACGAGCCGGCCCACGGTGACGTATTTAGATGGCAAGGTAATGCACGACCCATTTTAATTGCTCAATCGAAGCTTGCGACTTGTGGCCGTTGAAGTACCAAAAGTGGAGGACCTACAGAGTACATCCGTAGTGAGATGGATGTACAATCACGCCTCCCAACAACGCTGGTCTTTACTGTCAAAAGTTTCACCACCTACACTACAAAAAGCGGAGATTACATCTATAATGTAAGAGTTTAATTTTGCTTTATGCACGTATCATCAGATACTCCGTCCGCCCGAGGGCTCCAATTCGCAGTTTCCCCAGTTCGACAAAGTAACGCAAGGGCACGTCGTGAATCAACGCCTCGTCACCTCCCGCGACGGTCATCTACGGCAATCACACGTCTCAGTCCGGGCTCCGGGCATGCAGGATGAATAAAAAGTATAGGTAAAGACTGTAGCTGACGTCCACGACGGTTCACTCCTCTCACTTCACTTGGGGCGCACGTTTCTTCATGCATCGCATCCACCCATCCAGACTCCAAAATTGGCCAGGGGACACTGTACATGTCGCACCGCAAATCACCTCACTCACAGCCTGTTTTTCCTGTTTTCCAGCAACGGCGGCATCACCCGGGTGGTCACGGCACCAAATAAAAAAAAAGTATCACGCAAAACACACGAGCACTATAGCACTTGAAGAACAACCAAGCGGGCCTGCACGCCCGCGCCCTGCCGGTAGTCAATCAGCTCAGCGCCGAGCAGCTTGGCCCTAGAATCAGCCACCAGGGCAGCAACCTTGGCCGCGTACCCGCCCGTCTCCCAAATGGCAGCGAGCACAGTGGCGACGACGAGGCCCTGTGGTTTCACAACGCGGACCAGCTCGTCCATGGCGCCGGGCCCGACGTGGCCCTGGGTAAAAGTGCCGATGCACACGGCGACCTCGTAGGTCCCGTCGCGCGGCGGCAGCGGGCCCGACATGTCGACGGCGTCGAGGGCGCGGTAGACGCCCGTCTTGCGCGCGACGGCGAGCATCCCCGGGCTCAGGTCGATGCCGTCAATGGTGCGGGCGCCCGCGCGCGCGAGGTGCAGGCCGACGAGGCCCGTGCCGCAGCCGGCGTCGAGCACCGCCGCGCGCGCCGTCGCCTCGGGCCCCAGCGTCCGGAGCACGCAGGCGGCGGCGAGCGCGGGGCCGACGTAGTTTTGCGACGCGTCGGCCATTTCCGCGTCGTACGTCGTCGCCCACTCGTCGTACAGCGCCCGCGTGGCGCCCACGTCGGACGAGGCGTAGACGCGCGCCAGCGTCTCGTGGGCCACGTTGGCCGTCGTGGCGGTCGATCCCATGGCGAGTTCGGGTCTGGGTGTCACGGGGGTCGGGACTGGTGTTGGGGAGAGAACAGAATGGCGGCAGACTGCAAAAAAAAGTTGTGTGTGTCCGGGGGGAAAGTCGGTGAATCGTCGAGTTGAAACGTCTTGCTCAAAAGGCAAAAGACTGCGTCCCCCAGGCCGTATTTATACACGTCAACTGGTACATTGGCCGTCCACTGCCGGTTCCGGGGGTGGAGTCAGCAGCACGCCGTTTTCTCCACGGGCCGTCATGGCACCATCGGACATGGACATGGACACGGACCCACTTGTGGCCGTTGCTCCTTGGCTTCCTTCCCCCCTCTTCCGTCCCGTCGTCTTCCGACCGCCCAGCGGGAGCAGGGCGTCGACGGTGCTCGTCGTCGAAACGAGCGTAGACGAGGCAACGACGTGTCGCTGGTGATAAAAGGCCGTCGCAGGCAATGCAGCCGTTTGCGGTGCGCACATGACGTTGGACGCATGCGCGTTTTTGCGCCATTTTACAACAGTAATAAAACCTAGGCGCGTGGTGATTGGCGTCTAGATGCCGCACCATCGGCGCGGCATCCTGGCCGTTGTGGCGGAGGACAGGTCGTCGCTGGTAAGGGATTGGCCAGCGGAGTCTTTTTTTTGCGTATTATTGGCGACGAGCAGACACGTCCTGCCGAGGTAGGCAACCCGAGGCTCTGATCGGCCAGAGGCTCTGACGCATGCGAGCGTCGCGGGCCAATCAAGGGGTGTCGTGGAGGGCGTTTTGTAGAGGACGTGGGAAGTCTCTTGCGGCCATGATGTAATGCAGTGTGCCTGTCGGTGTACCTAGGCGTGTGGCGACAAGTTTATGTGACGCATTGGCGGCATTCGGGGGCAGGATAGAGGTAGAAATACATGGTAGGCCAAAGGCTTGCAGCTTGGCATGGACTTCAGAGTCTGTTCAATGTCCCGATGTCGTGCTCAGATCAATTGATGCCTGGCAACACGGAACCGGTCGCAGCCGCCGCCGCGGGGCAATTCAATGTTGTAGTGGACGACCGGTGGCCACGGGCGCGCCATGCCGCTGCAGTGGTGTCGCACAGCGCTGGGGCCGCTGCACGTCGCGCCTGGTCCATCTGAACATCAATTTGATGATGCAACTTCTGCGCGGCCGCATCCGGGCAAGTCAATATTCAATATTGCCGTCCATGCTTCCTCAGGCGGGCAGCCGAGTCATCAGAGCCCGTGTCCAAGCTGCCTCAAGCTTGCATTGACGGCCGGGGAGATTGCCCCGGGCGACCCAGGCGCACGCAGAGTCAAGCGTCATTCCATCCATGGACAGTGGCCAAGGATAAAAATAAATGAGGAAAATAAGCCAATAAATAGTCGCCAATAATGTAGAAATAAATACATGCGTAAATAAATAATCACAATGAAATAAATCCGCCGCTAGACATTCTCGGCAGCACTCCCGGCCCTCCACTACACATTACACATGATACATGATACATGATTAAAAACACGACTCCAATATGTACGTTGAAGCAAATGCCATATCCGTCATCATTTCTCATATCCAATACAAAAGAGAAAAAAAATCACGCAAGTCTATCGCTCCCGACCAAAAGGCAGATACCTCGGGTACGACGCATCGCAGGCCTCCGTCGTCAAGTAGTTGCCAAACAACTCCCGTCCGTCCGGCCCCTGGATGCGCAGCGACAACTCGGCCACGCTGCCAAGATTACCCCACATGACGCGGATGGGATAGTACGTGCCGGCCTTGAGCATCCTGTCGACCCTCTTGGGCTCATTGTCGCCAAAGTAGAACTGGCTAATGTCGGCGTTCTCGCGCGTCCACCCCCTGTACGCCTTGGGGCCGAACCACATGAGCGTAATGTCATCCGACCGGTACGAGTGGAAAGTATACCAGCCGTCCTGGCACGCATACAGGAACCCGCGATACTCAATGGCCGCGTTGGCCAGCGTTATATTGGTGCCGTCGTCACGGATGTTGATGCTGTCCACCACGCGCGTTTCCATCGGCCGCCTGCGCTGGAAGTACGACGGCTGGAAGCTGCCGTAGTCTCTGCTGGGGTCGTTCTGGAACGGGTTGTAGTACAGCGCGCTCTCGATGCCGGTTTGGCACGTCGGCGTCGGGCAAGCCTTGGCGAATCTGTCCACCGTGGTTGTCGTCCATGTTGTGGTTGACGACACCTTGGCGGCATGCGACTGGCTGCTTGAGCTTGGCGCTACCGTGCTTGGTGCCTTTGTGCTTGACGGCTGTGAGCTACTTGTGGTGGGAATAGTAGATGAGCTCGTCTTTGCTGCCTTTGTCGTCTTGGTTTTTGATGCCCTTGTTTTTGGTCTCCGTGATTTTGGCCTCCGTGTTCTTGGTCTTTTGCTTTTTGGTGGCCGCGAACTGCTTTGAGCAGTGGATGAGCTTGGTGCCTGCGTGCTTGTAACTGTAGATGAGCTCGTCTTTTTTGAGCTCGATGCTTTGGTGCTTGTAATAATTGTAGATGGGCTTGATGCCTTGCTTCTTGACGACGACTTGGCTTGTAATGTTTTGGAGCTCGTCTTGAACTTGGTAGAACGCATTGTGCTTGAACTTGGTTCACTGGATGAGCTTGGCGCCGCTACCTTGGTGCTGGAGGTCTTGGCGCTAGATACCCAGGTGCTCGACATATTAGGGGTGGAAGCTTTTCTGCTTGATGCCTTGGAAGACGACATCTTAGTGCTGGATACCTTGCCGCTTGATGTCCTAGTAGTCGATGTTGTAGCTGCTGCTGATTTAGTTCTTGATATCTTGGTGGTTGAGGACTTGGTGCTCGATGTCTTGATGGTTGTTGCTTTAGAAGACGATACCTTGGTGCTGGATACCTTGGTGCTCGACTTCTTGGTGGTTGGCGCTTTGCTGCTTGATGTCTTGATGGTTGATGCCTTAGTAGACGATGTCTTCGTGCTAGATACCTTGATGCTGGATACTTTGGTGCTCGATATCTTAGCAGTCGGTGTCTTAGTAGTTGCTGATTTGGTGCTTGAAAGCTTGGTTGTTGATGTCTTGGTTGTTGATGTCTTGGTTGTTGATGTCTTGGTGCTGGATGCCTTAGTGCTGGACATATTGGTGGTGGGCGCTTTAATACTCGATGTCTTGATGGTTGATGCCTGGGTGGACGATGTCTTCGTGCTAGATACCTTGGTGCTTGACGTCTTGGTGCTCGATTTCTTAGCAGTCGATATCTTAGCAGTCGATGTCTTAGTAGTTGCTGATTTGGTGCTTGAAAGCTTGGTTGTTGATGTCTTGGTGCTAGATGCCTTGGTAGTCAATTCTATGGCGGTTGACGCTTTAGGGGTTAATTTCTTGGAGCTTGATATCTTGACACTTGATGCCTTCGTAGCTGGTATCTTGGTGGAAGATACTTTCGTACTTGATATCTTGGTACTTGGCGTCTTAGTGCTAGTTGCCTGTGCATTTGATGACTTGGTGGTTGAAGACTTGACAGATGATGCTTTCGTACTGGATATATTGGTACTTGATAACTTGGTATTAGGTACCTTGGTAGTCGATGCCTCGGTGCTTGATGCTTTCGTAGCTGCTGTCTTGGCAGTCGATGCTTTAGCACTCGGTATCTTGACACTTGACGTCTTGGTGCTAGTTGCCTTTACATTCGATGCCTTGGTGGTTGAGGACTTGACAGTTGATGCTTTGGAACTCGACATTCTAGCGCGTGACGACGTAGACTTAGTGTTAGGTACATTGGTGCTCGACGCCTTGGTAGTTGATATCTTGGTGCTCGAACCCTTAGTTTTCGTAATAGTCAATGAGCTTGATACCTTGCTACTTGATACCATGTTGCTTGATATCCGGGTGCTCGAAGCCTTCGCAGCTGGTGTCTTGGCAGTCGATGTTTTGGCACTTGTCATCTTGGTACTTGACGTCTTCGTGCTAGGTACCTGGGTACTCGACACCTTTGCACTTGTACTAGTGAATGAGGTTGATGCCTTGCTACTTGACATGCTGTTGCTTGATATCTTGGTGCTTGATGCCTGGATCGTCGACGTCTTGGTACTCGACACCGTAGCACCTAGTACCTTGGTATTGGATGCTTTAGTACTCGATCCCTTGGTGCTTGACATTTTGATATCCGATGATGAGGGACTAATTATCGCAACAGACGAGCTTGTCTTTCTTGCACTTGAGACCTTGGAGCTGGACCCTTTAGTGCTGGATACCTTGGTACTTAGTATCATAGTACTTGATATCTTGATGCTCGACGCTTTGCTGCTCGATGCCTTGGTATTGGACGATCGTGAGCTACTTGAAGCAGTAGATGTACTTGTCTTTCTCGAGCTTGATGCCTTAGTACTCAACAGCTTGGTGCTCGTAGCAGTGAATGAGCTCGATGCCTTGGTGCTTGGTGGCAGTGAGCTGCCTCCAGTAGTAGAAGAGCTCGTCGTTCTGGAGCTTGTTGACTGCGAGTTTCTCGTAGCACTCAATGAGCTGGACACCCTAGAACTTGATGTTTTAGCGCTTAATGACTTGTTGCCTGATATCTTGGACCTTGATGACTGTGGGCTGCTCATAGCAGTAGACGTGTTCTCCTTTCTTGAGCTTGGTCCCTTGGTGCTTGTAGCAGCAGATACACTTTTAGTGAGTGATAGCTGTGAGCTGCTAGCAGCAGTAGGTGAACTTGATGCCTTGGCACTTGATGTCTTCTTGCTCAACATCTTGCTGCTTGGGCTGCTTATGGCTGCAGACGTGCTGGCCTTTCTTGAGCTTGGTGCCTCGGTATTCGTAGCAGTAGATGAGCTTTTAGCGCGCGATGGCTGTGAGCTGCTTGTGGAAATTGATGAGCTTGATGCCTTGGTGCTTGACGTCTTCTTGCCTGATAACTGTGGGCTTCCTACGGCCGTAGACGTGTTTGCCTTTCCAGAGGTAAATACCCCGGTACTTGTAGTATCAAGTGAGCTTTCAGTGCGTGATAGCTGTGAGCTTCTTACAGTGGCTGACGAGCTTGATATCTTGGTGTTTGTTATCTTATTGCTTGACGCTTTAGTGCTTGATATCTTAGTACTCGACGGCTCTGAGCTGCTCGTAGCGGTAAACGAGCTTGAGTTTCTTGAGCTTGACGTATGGGAGCTCCTGGAAGAAGTTGATAAACTTGAGGCCTTGTTGCTTGACAACGTGGTTTGTGATGGCTTCGGACTACTTGTAGCGATAGACGAGCTTGTCTTTCTTGAGCTCAATAACTGTGAACTGCTCGCAGCCATAGCGGAGTTTGCCTTTCCTAAGCTTGATACCTTGGTACTTGCAGAGGTAGAAGAGCTTTTTGTGCGCGATACCTTGGGGGTGCTTTTAGTAGTTGATGAGCCCAATGATTTGGTGCTTGACGCCTTAGTCCTTGGCAGCTGCGAGCTGGTCTTGGTTGAGCTGGGCTGGCGCGAGCTCGGGAAAGGAACAGCAGAACTTAGATGTTGTGAGCTCTGTGACAATGATGAACTCGAAGACATTCTTCTTGATGACCGCGGATTGTTCGTGGGCATGGAAAAGCTGCTTTCAAGCGTAGACAGGCGTGAGTTACTAGAGCTGACTGGGATTGATGGGCTAAGCGTCTGCTGGCTTCGAGAGGACACTGAGGAGCGCGGATTATGCGAACTTGTAAGCGACATAGAAGAACCGGAAGTCATGAGACTTGATGACTTCAAGCTATCCACAGGCACGGATACACTACTTGTTGCCATCTTTGAGCTTGCTTTCCTGGAGCTAATTGGAATAGATGTACTGGCCGGCATTGACGAGCTAGACTCCTTCCTGCTTGAGATAGATACCCAGGAGCTCGGGGTTTGTGAACTTGAAGGTGTCATAATTGATGAATGCGAGCTGCTTGAAGGCATAGGTGACCTACTCGCCGGCACTGACGAGCTTGCTTCACTGGGACTGGCTGAAACTAATGTTCTGGGCTTTTGCGAGCTTGAAAGAGATGCTGAGGAGTGTACCCTTGTCGAACTCTTTGACAGAGTAGATGAGCCCGAGCTTGAATTCATTGTACTTGATAACCCTGGAATGCTTTGGCTCATGGATGAGCTGGCTTTGCCTGAGCTCGGCTTCCGCGAGCTCGAGAGAAGTGCTGAGGAACTTAACGATTGTGAACTCTTTGATGCCACGGACGAGCTGGTAGGCGTCACGCTTGATACATGTGAGCTGATTGTAGGCACAAAAGAGCTTGCTTTATGAGAACCAGCCAGAACTGATGAGCTTTCTGACATTGATGAACCTGATTTCTGCGAGCTGGAAGGGGATAGCGAGAAGGGAGAAGAAGTCGCACTGAACGACTTCGAACTGCTTTTCGGGAGAGATGAGCTTTTTATACTTGAATTGGCGGGCATCGAGGAGCTTGGTGTCTGCGAAGTTGAAGAGCCCGGTCTTTGTGAGCTTACTGGTGTCTTTGAGGAAGCAAAAGAGTGCGCACTGGATGAAGGAGAACTGCTTAAAGGCATAGAAGAACTCTTCTTTCTAGAGCTAGGTTTCTGTGAGCTCCATAAGACTGTCGAGCTTTGCTCCCCAGGTCTTGATGAATGTGAACTTCTCGCTGACAGATATGAGCTTGAACTGGCGAAAATAGGGCTGTGTGAACTTGATGGACTTGCTGAGCTTCGTTGTTGAGAGTTCTGAGCTAATATCGACGAGCTCACTGGTACTGATGAGCTTGCTTTGGAGAAATCGATTATTTTCGTTGAGCTAACTGGTCTTGTCGAGCTCACCGGCTTCAATGAGCTCGCTGGCATCAATGAACTCATAAGCGTTGATGAGCTTGCTTTTGTCGAAGTAGTTGGTTTCGTTGAGGCAACTGGCGTCGTTGACATAGTTCTGTTAGAGCTGGTGGGTTGAAAACTTGATAGGTCCACGGAGCTTGGTTGTTGAGAACTCTTAGCTGACATCGACGAGCGCACTGGCATCGATGAGCTCATCACATTTAATGAGCTTGTTTCCCTCGAATTCCCTGTGCTAACTGATACCATTGACCTTGCCCGACTTGAGGAGTTTCGCGAACTTGACAGAGTCGCGGAGTTTGGTCGTGGGGAACTCTGAGCTAATATCGATGAGCTCACTCGTGTTGACGAGCTTTCTTCGCTCGAACTCATTGGTTGTGTTGAGCTAACTGACATTGATGAGCTAACCCTCATCGACAAGCTAGCCACCACAGATGAGTTAACTTGCTCTGATAGGCTTGCTTTGGTGGAGCTAATCGACTTCGTTAAGCTGAGCAGTATTGACGAGCTGGTTGTAATCGATGAGTTTGCCCCGCTGAAGCCAGTATGCTGCGAACTTGATGGTGTCACGGAACTTGGCTTTTGAGAAACCCGAGTTGGTACCGACGAGCTGATTAACTTCGATATGCTAACTAATATGGAGGAGCTAAGTAGCACTGGCGAACTCAATGGAACTGATGAGTTAGGTGGCATCGTTAAGCTTACTTTGCTTGAAGTTGATTGTCCACTGGAACTAGCTGACATGGATGAGCTAATGAGCATTGGCGAGCTGACAACCATAGTTGTGCTTGCTCTGCTTGAGCCGGCACCCTGCGAAGTTGATGGAGTCCGGGAGTTTGTCTGCTGAGAACCCCTAACAGGTGTCGACGAACTGGCCAACTTCGATGGGGTGACTGACATTGAGGGGCCAAGTAGCGTTGACGACCTCACAGGTATTGATGAGCTCACTGGCACCGACGAGTTAACTGGGGCCGATAAACTTGCTCTGCTGGAAGTTATTGGAGCCTCTACGCTAGCAGGCGATGAGAAGCTCAATAGTTTTTCCGAGCTTACTGATATTGATGAGCCAATTGACGTTGACGAGATAACCGGTATTGGTGAGCTCACCGGCATTGACAAGCTTAGTGTCCTTGACGAGTCCAACGACATCGATGAGTTAATTAGCATGGATGAGCTCACAGGCGTCAGCGAGCTCGGGAGTTTTGCTGAGTTAACTGGCGATGATGAGCTCAATGGTTTTGACGAGCTGCCTGATGTCAATGGGCTCACTGGCGTTGAGGAGCTAGGCAGCAGGGATGAGCTCACTAGTATCGAAGAGTTGCTATGCATCGACAAGCTCCCTGCTATCGACGAGATAACTGGTATTGAGAAACTAGCTGGCATTGATGAGCTCACTGACATCAATGAGCTAACTGGTGATGAGGACCTGATTGGAACCGACGATCTCACCGACATCGACAGGCTCAGTGTTTTCGAGGAGTTTCCCGACGTCAACGAGCTAGCCGGCGTTGCCACACTAACTGACATCGACGCACTTGTTCCCTCAGAATTAATTGGTCTCCTTGAGCTGGGCTCTTGTACGCTGGATGAAGCCGCAGAGGCGGACTGCTGAGAATCTGAGGGTCGCAAGCTGCTCAATTGGATAGTTGAACTTGTTCCAATTGAGCTGGTTGGCAGCGATGAGCCGACCTTCCGAGAGCTTGATGGAGTCTCCGAAGATCTTTGCTCCCGATAGCTCTTTGGCAGTGCGGATGAACCAGGTGACTCCGTGCGGGAGGCTACAGTGGCACTCGAAGTATGAGATGAACTAGTTTCGCTTGAAGAACTCGGCTTCTGGAAATTCACAGACAGTGTTGAGAAGGTCGGCTTTTGTGAGCCTGTCGGCTGCAGTGATGAGCTGGAAGGCAGCGTGCTTGAAAACCGTTGGCTGCTCGCCGGCTTCAGTAAAGCTGTGCTATTCCAGCTCACCTTGGAAAAACTCATCAGCGGCGCAGATGTCTCTATGCTTGGCCACGGCTTTCTACTTGCAGGCTTTGAAACGTGGCTTGACGCGCGCAGCCCGGAGGAAGCCGTAGAAAATGCGGAGGAAGTGGTCGGTTCCACGCTGGAAAACACCTTGCTCGCGGGCCCTGAGGATGAGAATGCCAGCTTTGGTGATGCAGGGCTCGGTGAACCGATCCGCTGCGACGAATTGGGTAGCTTTGAGTAGCCAGATGTGTTGGTGCTAGAATAGTGATTGTTACTCTCTGACCCTGGTAAAGATGCCTTGGTTGAACTGGCAGCCACAGAAGTGCTAGGTCTCTGTGAGGGGTTCACGAGCTGTGATGACGCCGGTTTCCTAGACGACATGGAGCTGTGTGACCTTGGTGAGCTCGACGAGGACCCAAATGAGCTCTGACATGCCCTTGTGCTTGATGGTTTCATCGGCAACGCTGACTTGGAAGAGGTTGTTGCATTTGAGACGTTTCCCCGTTCCTTGGAGGATGAAGCTGCCCCGGAGTTCTCAGTCAAGCTTGGCGTAGACTGTTGCGTTGGTGGTGATGCTGCCACGCCCGAGCCCTGTCGTGAGGATACATGCTGAGAAGAAAGCGCG
Organism: Metarhizium brunneum; assembly: GCF_013426205.1. Classification (NCBI taxonomy): domain Eukaryota; kingdom Fungi; phylum Ascomycota; class Sordariomycetes; order Hypocreales; family Clavicipitaceae; genus Metarhizium; species Metarhizium brunneum. The sequence continues at coordinate 4,147,917 of NC_089425.1, read as the reverse complement.
GGTATGTCAGGAATCCTTAGCCCATTTGTAGATATTGAGCTGACATGTGTTTCTAGCCTGGGAAAAGTCTCTGTCGTTCCCGTCGTAGTGCTATATGTAGTCTTGGGGGTAGTGTTCTCTGTGTAAGAAATGGGAGGTTGAGTGGGAACCCATTCGCCATGGGAGGACCTGTGTGGCGTTTGTGGCAGCGTTTTGGTTTCTTTCAATGCCGTTGTCTTGGGTGTTGCAGGACTCCCAGTGGGAGCGGTCTTGCCAATACCCTCAGTGGGAACAAGCTCTTGAATATAGTCATTCTCCTTCACCACTTGCACACAGCAGGCTCCTGGGCGACATGCTGCTTCGGGAAGTTGAGAGTTGCCCGGCTTGGGAAGAAATAGTGCAGCGCAGCGGTGCTGCTCGTACGGCAAGTATGTAGTAACGGTGTGGTAAATTGTTGTAACCGACCATGCGTCTTGTTCTGCGGAAACCGATGCCCCCAGCAGGGCAACAATGAAACAAGCACATGGCTTCATGATGGCAGCCGTAAAGCCTGCTAACGGCCGTCGCCTCGCAGTGTATCCAGTACCTTGCGGGAGAGCTTGTTCACATTGGAAACAAGGAAGAAGGACACAGACAAGATATAATCTATGGTTGGGGACCGATAGATATCATGGAACCGTGGTTCCTCGGTAACAGCCTGGTGTTGTGCTTCATCTCAGAGCAAATTTCCGGTTTCACAAAGTCCATTTCGCTCACCTTTGTGATTTTTTTGGTCACAGCACCGAGTCAAATCTGTTTCCACGCTTTCATAGATTTGGCAAGAGTTACGGGATTCGTGTGGATTCCCGATGGGTCTCTTGGCGTAGGATCAGGGCCGGCTGCAAGGTACCGAACTCGGGGATCTATTGATGTAAATGGTCATGTTCCAGAATATCTTGGCTTCGAATAGGACCCATCGATGACGTCCGTTTAAAAACTGGCAGAAACGGTTTGTGGATTTGTCCTGCAAGCACAGGTGTTTAAGACCAGTATTTGATTTGATGAAGTCGTCGACGTTCACTCTTCATCCTTACTCGAAGCCGAGTACAGGTACGAGCATTGTCCACACTTTGCCGTTTACCAAGCAGTCGCCTCAGAGACGCTTTCGATAAAACAGTCGAAATCAGCATAGCCCAGGAGTAACTGCTCCTTCTTCAACGACGTGCCAAGCTGTCACTACCACTAATCTCCGAGTACATCAATAGCCCCGGCTGTGATGCTCCTTGGGGAGGATAAATGCAGGTTCAGTAACCGTCGTAGATACGAATTGATTATGCCATTCCCGTTTTTGGCCGACCGTAATGCACGTGTTCCTCCTTCTAGAAGAAATCTTTTCTTCGAAATGCCTGAAGGAACAGACATGAGTATTCGAAGCCTGTTTAGCCCCATAATTGACCACTGGGAACCCCATGGCCCATGCTGGTATCGTGCAGCACGCCACCACGGTTTCCAGCTTTCCACATGGTTTTCTATGGAGACGTGGAGATGGGCGGGACTTGAAAGTTTTCGTGTCGAGATATGGGATTTCAGAATTGCGAGGCTGTGCCTCGACGGGTAGGTAGTACTATGGAGAACTAGACGACACGTGCGATAAGACACGCTTCCGTGGGTATTTGCGGACTCCCCGATGATGGGTTTTTCTCGAACGCGTGGAAATGGAGACGGCTCGGGTCATTAATGAATCCTTCGCTCCGTAGTTTTGTGTAACAAGGTTGGAAAGTTGGCCGCGACGGCGAAGATTACTAAGCTCGTGGGACAAGCTACCCTACAGCATTCTGGCTGGTGTGGGCGACACGTTAACCTTGAGCTGTCTTTCCCTCCACATTAATTCCTGTGCACATGGCATCAGTGCGAAGCACGGTGGCCCTCATGAGCAACAGCAACCACAAGCAATGCGCGTATCGGGTAAGCCAGCTATCGCCGCCGTCTTGCCTCGAGGTTTCTTTTGGAGTCGACTCGCCTCGTTGCTCAGATTTTGTGCGCTATGGATATCGAATCTCATCTTCCCTTGACCCGACGACTTGGTCCTACCATAAGACCACAATCCACATACAGGGCAACCCCGACGGGGGTGTTGGACCAACCGCCAATTGTTCTTCTCCGGCAAGTCGAGTGACGCAAGTATCGGGTTCCACCGCAGCGCAAGTCGCTGTCAATATACCGAGAATTGTATGGAGGCACCTTCAATGTTGGCCGACTGGCCGTATCGTCTCAGGTCAAGTTAGTTCATGCTTCATGCCGTGTACCAGGGCGGCTCGGCACCCGCTTATCTCGGGTTGTCCTTTGTCTGGCCTTGACCGACTTTGGCCTCGTCTGGGCCCTCGTCTGGCTTGGCTGAGCGCCTCTGCCGCTGCCGTTTCTGCCAGTTGACCCTTTTCTCTTCCGCCCACGCGCCCGCCAGCCGCACGGCTACAAAGGCTGTGACGCACAGCTTCACCGTCTTGTGACAAGCCTGCGGTTCCGACCAATAGTCATTGTGCATTGAATCCCCACCATCAACTCCATTGGCTTTGTCAAAAGAATGCCTCCCTCAAGGTGGGTTGGTTGATCAGTCCAGTTTCCCCAGAGCTCGAGTGTCGCTCCACCGTCAGTTCTTGGACGATAGGCAGAGCCAGTCTGTCGTGACAGGCGATTGCTGCGTCTTGCTTGATCGCATTACTTGGTCGTCAGAATGTCGTTGTCTGACTTGGCTAACGAGCTGCTGGTAGCCGTGGCCCAGTTCCTGGATGCGGAGCGAGATATTGATGCCTTTGCCAAGTCTAATAAGCGACTCTATAGCCTACTCATCGCCCATCTATATCGATACAATGCACACAACTCCAGCGCATCCGCTCTCGTGTGGGCAGCCAAGACTGGCCGAGTAGAGACCTTGCGACGCGCTGTTTCCACCGGCGTCAAGGTCCACGAGTTTCCGCTTCTACCCATCGCCTCCGACAAGGGCCATCTCAACTTTGCCAATCTGCTGCTCCGTACACCCGGGGTAGATGTCAACGTGAAGGATGAAGACGGCTGGACGTCCCTGGCGGCTGCCTCGAGGCAAGGCCATGTCGACCTGGTCAACCTGCTTCTGGCTGCGAATGCCGATTTGCAGACCAATGACGCCGGCTGGACGCCGCTCAGTGTGGCTGCCAACGATGGCCACCTAGAAGTGGTGAGGCTGTTGTTGAATAAAGGGGCAGATGTATCTGTCCCGAGCGAGACAGGATGGACGCCTCTCAGGTCCGCTGCCTGTAATGGACATTTCGAAGTGGCCAAGCTTCTTTTAGCCCACGGAGCTGATGTACACGTAACCTCGGAGCGAATGTGGACGCCATTGCATTCAGCCGCCAACTCTGGCCATGCCGACATCCTCGAGTTGTTGATAGACTACGGAGCGAACACGGCTGCTGCAACTGCGGATGGCTGGACCCCTCTGGCATTGGCAGCCGACAAGGGCATGGTAGAGGCGGTAAATATACTTGTAGCAAAAGGTGCCGATGTTGCTCTGCCCTGTGGCAACGGATGGACATCCATGACACTGGCTTCAGATAGTGGCCATGTGCCTGTTGTGCAGATTCTGCTGGAAAAGGGTGCAAGCGTAGACGCACCATGCATCAATGGCTGGACTCCCCTGACTCTCGCTTCCGGAGCTGGCAGCGTTGCTATGGTTGAGCTTCTGCTGGATCATGGAGCCGACATCAAGGCAACAAATGAGTCTGGCTCGTCCTCTCTCCTCATCGCGTCAGACAGAGGCCACTGCGCCGTGGTCGAGTCTCTCCTCGCCCGCGGCGCCGACGTGTTGTCGACAAGTCGTCGCGGACTCACCGCTTTGCACACTGCATCAGAAAACGGTCATGTTGAAGTAGCCGAGCTGCTACTCGCCCAGGGCGCAGACATAGCGGTAGGAAATTTCAGCGGCTGGAACGCTGTTCACATTGCGGTGCAAAATAAACACCCGAAACTCGTTGAGCTGTTCCTTGGAACCCCTGGGCTTGATGTCGACTTGAAAGACAACTATGGACGAACACCATTGTACCATGCGGCAATGGTAGGAAACGCGGACATGGTGGATTTGTTCCTGGCAAGGGGTGCGTCACCAACTATGTCGGATTCTTACGGCTCGAAACCCATCTTCACGGCAGTTAGAAATGGCCATGAAGCAGTTGCGCGCCGATTGTTAGCCGTGAGTCCCTACCCTTCGGAGCAACTGGATGGCTTTGGACACAGTTTGCTTTGGTGGGCTCGGCGAAGTGGTAGACCGGGTCTGCTGCAGCTCGTCCGGCAACACATCACGATGCACGATCCTGGCGCCGAGATGGATGAGGAAATGGAGCCGGAGACAAACCCCGTCAAGTTCATCGAAAATGCTTGCTGGTGCAAGGTCTGTACGCGATGCACCGTACTCGGCACTACGTCATACGAGTGTACGACCTGTGACGGTGGTGAGTTTGTTATTTGTGCTGAGTGCCATGACGCTGGCGTGCGTTGTCGAAAAAGCAATCACGACCTCATTCCTCATTCTTGCAACAGAATAGCTTAGGCAAGAGCCCGACCGAGTCAAAAGCTCAACTTTATGCCGCGTTTCGAAGATGGATGTCATTCTCGTTTATCATGTGTTGTCGTCGCCAACTTGCGGAGGGGACTTTTATCGATACCCCAGCTTTCGGATGTATGTTGCTGATGACTTTGAATAGAGGTGGCTATGATTGTTGATGGAGGTGTCGTGGTGGCTTGCTTGCTCAAAGCGAGATTCCTGTAACGAGTGTTGAATTAGATTGGCAGTATTTGGACAAAAGGTAAACAGAATGGTTTCACATGTTGAGTAGGACTTGGGATCCTACGGTAGCTTATTGGAAAAGTATCCAAAAAAAACATTGTCATTTTCTCGGCGTAGTGTGGCACAAATGTGAGTGAAGGGTGAGTCACGAGGGATGCGGGAGGGGAAGGGCACTCAATTGCGAAAAAATGGCAACAACGTCCCTGGCACCTGCCGCTTCCGCAGCAAGTTTGTACAGAAACTGGCAACCGCGCGTCACCGTGTCTGAGACGGGGAAAAAATGTTCGCAAGGGTATGTCACCTGACACTTTACGACCATGGGACCTGGGAATCGCGATCCGAACTTGTTGCATCACCATGGGAGTAGCACTCTCAATTACAATATTACCAGTAGGGCATTATACTTGATACCAACTATGCTCAACATTCCCTTCAGTACGCCATGCCCAAATTTCCCAAACCCTCCGAATCTTCTTTTCCGCGGATATCATAGACGCCAACTCGGCCCTCGCCATCACCCACAACCAGCGATTTGCTGTCCGCCGAAAAGGCCAGCTCGGTGACACGGGCGAGGTCTTCAAACTGCTTCAGGCCCGGCCTCGGACCACTATCCATTGCCGTTGCATTCCGATCAGGCCAGCACCACACCTCTTGGGACGACATTACGTCGATGACGGCAAGCGTTCCCCTGGCACCAATAGCTGCTCCGCTGGCGTGGCAGTAGGCCACATATCGACAGTCTGGGGAGATGCATGATGTGCAGTTGGGGATTGCAAACGTTCTGGTCGAGTTTGCCGCAAGATCCCAGACCAATACATGGCGAGACGGCACCTTGACCGGTGTGAGGTTATAGCTGTACCCGGCTCCCCCACGAGGGGCTGGCGCTGGCACGGCACGGAACGTCGCAGGGATCCATATTGACACCACGACGCTGCCATAGGTCGTGAGGTCCGAGGGAATCGCGGTGTCAATCTCCCTGTGCTGCCAGGGTCGAGCCACCCGATATGGTTTGCTTCCGACAAGCCCGTTGTCATGCGTCTCCCATGCCACGAGGAGGGTTTCTTTATCGGGTGGCGGGTGTCCTCGTCGCGGAGGTCGAGGGCCTGCCGCAGCAACAAGGAGAGGGCTCGTTGGCGACAATGCTAGTTCGGGGTATTGTGGAATGAAGGGCAGGTTTGCTTCGGCAAGATTGATGCATCTCATCTTGACAAAGGGCTTCTTTTCCCTCGTGGCCGCAAACAAGTCAATCACGCCTGTTTCGCCTCGATACGTCGCCAGACGTCCCCACCCGTGATCGTACACTTCCATCTTCCCCACGGACCAGCGATCCGCATTGTCCAGGGTTTGCAGACATTTCTTCTTTTCCCAGTTCCATATTTCGATGGACCTGCCGAACCGTGTGGCAATGGCAATCAGCTTACATGTCTCGGATAGGATGGCATGGCTTCGAATGAGGTAGTCACGCGAGCGCGACTGTGCCTCTGTATATGATGAAAACTTGATGACGCTTCCTATATCGCCAGTCTCGAGAGACCAAATCTTGACAATGTTATTGCCGTGTTTGGTCGCTAGGGTTGATGATGTGGAGGATACGTCCAAGTAGTAGACGCTGTTGTTGATGCGCTTATCTTGGGACACAATCATGTTCCTGAAGCAAAGCTCCAACGAGGAGAGTTGTGAGTGTTGATCTCCATGCTGGAATTCGGACGGGGCTGTATATTGGGTAGATGTTGGAGACTTGAAGGAGAAGGATCCGCTTGGCCCGGCCGCAACGCTTCCCGATCTGTCCGAATAGTGCGACGAACGTCCGCTGCTTGCTATAGATACAGATCGTTCGGATGGGGGACGTCCAATGGATCTCGAGGCGCTGTTTGTTGCCTTGGGAGGTAAGGCGGGAAGGGGTTTCGTCGGCGCAGGATATAGGCTGGGAGCTGGGTAATACGTGGAAGATGCGTTGGATGAAGCGCGCCTATTGGATATGGGTGATTGTTCGTATTCAGAAGCACGTCGCCTGGGTATCGAGTCGCTGGTGCTCGTCCTGGACAGTCGATTGCTGGGGATGCTCGAAGAAGACTGACGCGAGTTTGTTGTCGCGGCCGCTGCAGAGTCGTCGTCTTGGCGCTCCTTGTCCGTCGCGGGCGCGATGCTGTCGCCCTTGGCTCCCTTGAAGCGGCGCATTTGTTCGCGACGGCTTGGGAGAGCTCCCAAATGCACGCGCCTCCCGTTTTGTCTGAGGTGGGAAGGTTGCGAAGTCAGTCGTCTCTGTTTTTGGATTCATGTAAATGAGCCCCAGGGGCGGGGATTCATGCGCCATCTCACTCACAGGAGCTGCTGCAGCCCATCATCAGATGGACGGGGAGGGGGATCCATCTGGGGAAATCAAGGTCGAAAGAAACAGGGCCAGCTGCCAGGTTCCAAGTTGGAGGTTCCACTGCGGGATGGACATTCAGGAAACAAAGCTCTCAAACGCAATGCTCGAGGAGGTCGAGACGCATGGTATAAGAGAGAGAGGCTACGGGATACAACGACCGCCAGGATGACATGTCTCGGGGCGCAACATGTTCTAGGCGACATGATCTTTCGCTTCACTGCTCATCCATCCAGCCTCGCCAGAAGGAGTGAGAGGAGAGAGAAAGGACAATACTGTCGACTTTTGTGGAGTCCTCTCAGCCTCCAGCGGATGGAATCAACCCGTGTTTCAATGCATCTGCGCGAGCATGGCACCAAAGGCGCAACCCGCATCAAGCTGAGGCCCCCAGAAGGCCCGAACAAGTAGGGGCTAAGATTCCGGGGCTTCAACGTGTGGCGATGGGGGAACATGGGTCTGAAAAGGGCCCATTGAGTCCTCGCCTCGTCACTCGTCCAATTCATCTCTCGTGAGCTTTCACCAAGACGCCACTGCGCCACGAGAACTGGGTAGAGGTCTCCATTCAAGCTGCGTCGGCTAGGTGGCCCTGAGCCAGGAAATTTGACAAGCGGCATTAGTGTTTTCTGGCTTGCCAGTCATAGTCTAGAGAAGGATGTCGGCTTTGGAAGTTTAACTTGGCGTCGTGGTTTGACAACGGTGCAGCCCCGGAGTCTTTTGATTCCATTCTCTGTATCTCTTGCCATGTCGAAAGCAGCCCACGGTCATCCGGTTGGCTCGCCCCGTTGCTGGCGCCGTTGCAACCCTCCTCATCACAATCACATACTACTACTACGTGCTCGGTACGGAGTACTGTGAGCTGAATGAGGCAACGGCGCAGAACGGCGAGAAATGTCTCACCCAAGCGGCGGCTAGTCCCTAGCCAAGTTGACGCCACGCCATGTGTCAATGTTGCGACGATATCCGGCATGTCAGGGGATTCTGAGTCAAGTCATGGGTCTTCCTTGGACCGAGCATGTGTGGGCTTTGTTGATACAACCTCATATCGACAACGCTCCACTCGGTCACAGCAAAAACACAACTTCGGCCAAGGGGCCCCCCGCCGCGGCTGAGATGCCCCAATAAACTTGAGATGAATGAGTTGTTCAACCCTGCGGGTGTCAAGCCTAGAGGGGGATCTCCTGGTCTTGTGGTCACTGAGGCGCTCAAGGTGATGATGGATGCCTTCCATCAAGACACGGCACAGGTCACTCCCGGATACGCGGCAGGTGGCGCATCGAAAACTCCTGCACATCAGACCCGCAGGCCTTCATGGGCCGAAGTTGGCTTCACGGCCAACGAAAGTGGCATAATCTGGGGTTTGCCGCGAGATTCTCACGTGGGCATGGTTGTGGAAAAGTTGTCGCTGCGCAATTTTGCCGACATTGATTTGAACCCCATTTGAACCCCTTGATGGTGATAGGACAGCAAGTGGTAAAACGAAATTCTTGGCAAAAACAGACGCAACAGGGGCTGTGGAAATTGAGTTACAGTTACTCCGTAGTCTGGTGGTTGCTCCACGTCAGTTCGCGAGATCTTCACGGCGCTGCGGGGGCCGTTTATTCACGATTGCGACCGACGCGTATGCGACCGACGTTTTGATTCCCCATACTATTTATTTTCTATTAATTACCCTCTCAAGATTTTGAATGTAAATATTCTCTCTCGCCTCAGCGCCATTTCGGTCTGCACAACGAGCCGCCAAGATGAAGGAATCTGGCCCAGCAAAAGAGATTTCCTCGTGAGTCACATTCCCTCTTGTCTCTCATTAAGCTCGCTTCGTCTTGCCGTGTAATGTCACTTTCACGTGCAGTGTATGAAACCATCATCGTGGGTATGGCACTGGTTTCACAGTCAGTGCTCAAGCTTTGTTTCAAGTTCCGAGGGAGTAACAAACTCACAGACGCCGCACTCGAAGTCGTGCCAGTGGCCGCGGGCACGGTCGTACTTGTGCCAGACGGAGACGCACTCTCCGCGGGCGGCTTGCCGGTGCAACCGACGCCAGGGGCCGCAATGTCGTACGACCAGACATCAATAGCGAAATACTGCAGCGCGTCCGTGTCGATGCCGCTCTTCTCTGGATCTTTCTTGGCAAGCTCCAAGACTCCCGCGTACCCGTGGGAGTAGTGGTCCACGATGCCCTCGCTGATGGTGGGGACGTGGAATAACCTGTGCATCAGGTCCGTGGCCCAGTACGTGTTGAGCTTGGATCCGGTGACGGTATACCCGAGATTGCAGACGGACGAGAGAGGTCGACGGATCGCAAAGGATAACGGGCAGATGACTGTCTCGGTGGTGGCGTTTGACCCTCGCCAATGTCCGGCCCAGCCTAAACTCTGTCAGTTAACCATGCGTCTCCAATAACAGTTTGCTGGATGGCTCATACCCTTTTGCGTCTCGCAGTTGCGGTCGGGATCATCACAGCGGAACAGCATCTCCGTCTTGTCGGCCGCGATGATGCGGTCGTACCATCCGATAGCGTGCGCGGTCGATCCGTTGCCAAAGTACTTGTCTACAAACTTGGACGTGTGCCCCCATCGCAGGAGATGGTTGCGCGCGTGCTGAGCCAGCTCGACCGTCTCATCTAGCCCTTGCTGAAGCTGAGCCCTCAGCGAACTGTTGCACGACTCGTGGATGTTGAAGGAGGGCTTCCAGCCCGCTGCCCACTGGTGTGCCGAGGATGGCGACTCGGTGGGCGCGGGAATCGCCAGCGTTGGTGTTTCTGCCCGGAGACCGACGGGAGATGCCCAGACAGAGGGGGAGAGGAGCAACGCTGCGAGGACGGGATACATTGCGAACAGCTTGGACTATTGAATCAAGCATACAATAGATGTGACTGGAGCCTGGCTTTTCTCGCGTCTCTTTTTTTCTGCGAAAAGGTCCATGTCTTTATACGAGTTCGCTCCATGACATGCCAAGGCTTGCGATGGCAGGTAAATCGCTCAAAATCATCGGCCATATGACAAGGTGGGCAAAGTGTCGAGTCTAGATTCTTGACATCCGTTGAATTCAACAGAAAAATTTGATGGAAAATTGGAATTGGTGCTGTTTGTCCGGGTCATCAGGGTGCCTTGGGCGTCCAGCTGAAGGCTATCAGGGTTGCAATAGCTCTTTGCCAAGGCTGGATTTGCCGTCATGATAGGACCATGAAGGGCTTTTGAGGGTGCGTCGTCCAGTGAGAATCCGTCAAATATGCTTATTATTTAACCGTATTCATAAACCTTGAATCCCGATGGGCGCTGATCCTGGCCTTGGTGTGTATCGCGCATGGTCCAAGTTATAGACCGCATATATTACATGATGCGGTTGGTAACGCTTGTGGCGGCAGCCTCAAGAATATTAGACGAGTCTCATGTTTTTTGATGTCTAGATCATGCTTTATGTAAGTATGGGATTCTCTCCTGGAATGTATTAAATGGAAATCGGGTAGCTACCCTGTAGAGTAATCGGATTTTAGCATCTTAGTAAGCTAGAGTATACTATATACTAATACTAGTTAGTATTTATATTAAACTAAATAAATATATTATAATAAATAACGCTTTATAATAAAAGGAAAAATTATAATATAAAATTACTACTTATATATTAGCTTCTTATTATTTATAGTTATATAATACTTTTTAAGCTGGTATATTTGCGTATTTTGTGGTATATTTACGTATTTTATAGTATATAAGCTATAATAAATAATTTTTGGCTTATTACTAGCTTATATGTTTATAGAAGAAGAATAAGAAGCAGATCCAGGTCTTATTATTTGATATAGTTTAATTATTAATCCACTGCAAATCCTTATATACTAATACAAGTAGAGCAACTCACGCTGTTCGCGGGTTCCAGTTGACCTTCCAGTTAGTTACTTCGAGTTCGTTTCGCGACTGTGATAGGAACTCAGTAGCGGATGTGGAACTGTGTCCGTATTTACCTTGACAATCTGCTTCAATATTGGAGCGACTTGGTGTTCGTCAAGGACTTGGCCCCCAAGATGCAGATTCTTGCAAAGAGTGGGCATGAGTTGAAAGCCCAAGGCAGCCGTTGGGCCAGAGATCTGTGGCCTTGTAACCTCCTTGTCTCGTGATGCGTCGTGTAACCGTTGGGCTCAACCCGGTGAGAGCAACTGCTTTGGACCGCGGGCCGCGCCGTGCGTGACGGGCAGTCAGAGAGCGGGGTTGCTGCCTGATTCTAAACTGTCAAGTCGTCCTCCACGGCTGCTGTGAATATCTCTTCAAGACTACCTTCTTACAAGAGACGATTGCCGCAGGCTCTGTATGTGAGCTCGAGCAAAGATGGCCAACAGAAATAGTACCACGTTGCGGCAGGTTCTGACCCAGCAGAAACCGCTGCTACCTTGCACGTCGACATCGAACAGGAATACTACGCACGGGAGTTGGCCAAAGCTGGACGAGTATGTCGTGATTTGGGACGAGTTCAATCTGAAGACGCTCAACGAAAGCTACGGCCACCTTCTCGATGCCGCAGTTCCAGACACACTGCTAGCATCCCCCCAAGCTGACGAGGTGCTGGCAGGCCTCGTGGTCCATACTGCCGAGGACATCAATCATCTCATCAGCTGGAATCATGGGCTGATGGAGCCGACTCTCCGGTTCGCCAAGTCGCGTCTTGGACTTCACCCGGGCCTTGCCCTTTACCAGAAATACTCGACCCCCGACAAATCGCTCATGGTCAGCTTGCCCGGTGCGGCGGGAAGACTCACCGTGAATCACATAGTCGCGCTCGACGACTTCCCAGGGGGCCATCTGGTCGTCGGCCTTGGGAGAACGAGTTCAAAGTGGAGTGGCAGGACGGTTGCGCACCAACTCAACAGCAGCACAAGCGTGAAGAAGGAGCTTATTTGGCCGCTGAGACAGCTGGGAAATATCTGCAAAGCTGCCCAAACCCGCTACGGATACATCCAGACAGACGAAGAGCTGGTGGTTTGCTGCTTTAGCAAGATCGCCCAAGACGAGTGGAAGGTGGCCCTGATGCCGGTCCCTTGGACCAGGAGCGGCGCCGACGTGCTCACGACGGATCTTGCCTTGTGGTGGCTTTGCATGCTCGCAATGTCGGCCCAATGTCATCGAGAAATTGTCGACGACGGAGAAATGGTCAAGATTGACAAGTGGGACGAGGCCTACCTCGACGAGCGGCGCGGATGGGGGCGTATTCACCGATACTCCGGGTTCGAGAAGCCCACGAACCCTCGTCCGGCTTCGGCAGGCAATGTCGCCGCGACGGTTGTCTACTCGGGCGTTCACGTGGACCCTTTGTTTGGTATCAATCCCGCCGCCGTTGACAGGAGGGCTGACGTTTTCGGCCATGGTACTGTCAACCCTAGTGCTGTCAGCTTGAATGCCGTCAACCCTAGTGCTGTCAATTTTGATGCTGTCAACCCTGGTGCTGTCAACTTTGATGCCGTCAACTTTGTCAACTTTGATACTGTCAACTATGCTGCCGTCCCCCATGATGCTGTCAACTATGGCGCTGTCAACTTTGATGCCGTCAACTTTGATAGTACTACCAACTTTAGTACTGTAAATCCTAGGGCTGTCAACCAGAATGCGGGTGCTCGTACGCGCCTTGCTCCCGGCGAGAGGCAATGAGAAAGACATCAGGCGTGTGTCAACTTGTCAAGGTGGCTAGTGAGGTTACAGCCTGTGGCAGATGATATTTGCCGACTCAGAAGTATACATGAGTATATTATTATCGTGTGTATTCGTTATAGTATACAGCGTGGTAACCGGGCACCTGGCCTGGTCAAACGCTTCTTGCCAGTCTGATGGATGGCTCACACAAACACAAGCGCGCCAAAAATACTCTCCGTCTTTCCTCTTCTCCCTTCTCTTTTGCTTGTTGCTGTTTTCGTTGCCTTTCTTTGTCAGGATGTTGGTTCTCCCAATGGGTACGGATTGCAGAATCGATGAATCTATATCGACCTTGTGTGGCTTACTATTTTTTCCGTGGAAATATACGACCATCTCTAAACTCCCATCTGAGCGAGGTGGTCCAACCACGACCAGCTGTTCCAAGTTTTAGATTAGCCGTCACTTGGTCATTACAATCCAAGTACCACTTGGGCGGCTTGGCATCGAGTCGGACGCGGGTCTTTGGATCAGCCCGTCTGCTGCCCATTTTCCTTTTTCTTTGTCGATCCGATGCTCGCGTCGCTTTATTCCCGGGACTAGCAGCAGGGCGTCTCCAGTCATACAGCCTTGGGTCGACAAAGGAAAAGACGCGCTCCCGAGATGGGGTGTTTCTTAGGTTATATTTCGTTGGATAGCCTCGGCTCCCGGGGAATGCGTAGACTGCGAGTTTACTCTTTTGGTCCTTGTGCTCCGCGTTCCAGAGTTGCACCATGTCGTCAAAACTCCAATAGTCGCTTATACTGAACTGGAACGTCTCAAACTCCATGGCCGGTATCCATTCAGGCGCAATAAGCGGGTTCAACTCGGGGTTCGTAACATAATGGGGAGTAGTAATAGCCGTACTAAAGTCACAGATTTTGTGGTTGATGAGCTGTCGGTCTGCCACATCCACGTAGATTATGCCGAGCTGGTGCAACTGAGTGACATGCTGGAGTATCCTGCGCGCATCCCTCGTCCGCAATGCCTGGGGAAGGTGACCGAATTCTTTGACAATACCACGGATAGGCGGGAGCCTGCCGCTTTTGCCCAGAAAGCGCGAGCGCAACTCGTCTGATGCGAGAGGACCGTCAACGTTGCCGTTGAACCTGATCCTATGGTGGCTAAACTGATCCGTTATGGCTCGCTCGTGTTGCTCGTCTAGAAGCAGGTAGCCGAAGCACCGGACTGCTAGTTCCTCGTGGCCGGCCTCTTGAAGTCGACCAAAAGCACGACATTCGCTGCTGAAGGGCTCCGAGTACTCGTAAAAGGCGCTCATTGCTTCGAGACTCGCGGTAGCGTAGAGTCCCTCGTAGTCTGGACTCATCCAATCCCCATCATAGACGAACCTGAACTGAACAGGTCAGCTAGTAGCTCATGATGAATATTGACGTGGTTTTGTCTGTGCTTACAAGTTTCAAGGCGTAAATTTTGCCCATGATTTTGATCTTGAAGACGTGTGCATGCAGACCTTCACCAATGTAGTCGAGAAACTCAATCTTCTGCGGACCCTGGAAGTCGAACGGTTTCAATTTCGGGCCATGGCAACGCGGCAGTGGCACCAAGTCAGCATCAGATTCGGGCCAATCAGGGTACATGGCGAAGCCAAAGTGTCGGAGAATATGCAGGACAGGACTAGTTGTTGGAGGCGTAGCGGCAAGACAAATGCAGAGAGGTCTGGTCGATTCAATTCATTCAATAACAGGCCGGGCACCTGGGCCATTTTAACTCTCTGGGAAAGACTCAGATGTATGCTCATTGCTTCTTGGGTTGAGAGGCGGAACGAATTTCATTAGTCAGCAGCCGGTTGGCGCACCGTCGAGACTCGAGACTCGAGACTCGTGTCTAATTTTGTCGCAGAGGGACATTAAACATGGAAACTTTTCCTTTGCCGCTCAAACAAGGCGGCGTCAGGCACGCAGGCGCTTTTGTTAAACCCTTTTGAACCAGGTCAAGGGCTCAAACAAGGCTTTGTGTGTCATGTATTTGATGCACCCAGCGGGCCTATTTATACACATGCCCCGGGACCGCACCGGTTCGGACAAAGAACAAAGGACAAAGGCGCCCTTGTTAAATCCTTTTGAACCAGGTCAGGGGCAAATCGTCCCCCTCCATCCTCATGTCCATGCCAAGCATGTCGGGCTTTCCATAGGGCCCAACAACGACCTGCGCTCGGTAGCAACCGGCCGGCCTCGTCACCGTTTTGTAGTCGTCGACAAAGTACCAAGCCAGCCACTTATCCCCGGCCACGTGTTGCAACTGAAACGAAACGTTTTTGCCAAACAGCTCGGCCCTGGGAACAACGATCCGGCACCCATCCGACGTGAGCGACAGCACGCTGGGCGACCCATGTGCTGCCTCCCAATCGTCACACCTCACCGTCACGTTGGCATATCCATACCCGTCGTTGTAGTAGCTCCCTACCAAGTCTCCCAATGCCATGCCCGACGGCAACGCCGCGCCGCCTACTCCAGGATACAGACGGGCCGAGCAGTTGCGCAGCCCGTCATCCAAGTCTCTCAACAAGTCGTACCACCTGCCGCCTTGTCAGCAATATATCCCCAGTACCAAAGAAGCGCGTGCTCGCTTACCCTTGTCGAATATCATAACGGTTCGACGACGCCACCTCGAAATAGTTGAACAGCGTGGTGGAAAAGATGGAATCGAGCGCCGCCACACTCTCCGTGTTGAGCATGATAACGAATCCAAACTTCCGAGCCGGAACAAACGCCATGTACGACAGCATGCCGCTGACTCGCCCCGAATGGTACCACACGGCCTCATTCTGCATCATGTTGGACCCCCAGCCGAGCCCGTAAAACTCGGTCCCCGAGTATATACGCCTGTCCTGCTCCGACACCATGTGCGGCGCCTTGAGAGCAGCGTGGCCAGCCGCGGAAACGGGCCCCGACTCGGAAATCATGTGTCGCAGATACCGCGACCAGTCGAGCACAGACGAAATGGCCATGCCCGCGCCCGCCACGCTCCCCTCATCGTTCCACGGCAGCTCGCCAAACTGCCGCGTATCGTTGTTGTAGTAGTACGCGTGGGCGAGCTGGCCGCCGCTGGCGAGCGCGTCGTCCGGGTGCAGGAACGTGTTCAACATGCCCATGGGGCGCCAGAGCCGGTCGCGGAAGAAGTCGGCCAGTCTGGTTGCACTTGTGCGCTCGACCACGTATCCAAGCGTGCCGTACATCATGTTGCTGTACTGCCATTTCACACGGGGCTCCTGGGACATGGGGAGGTGGCGGAACTTGCGAACCATGTCCACGGACGAGTTGAACGGGCCGGAGAAGTCGTGTCGCGGATAGCCAGTGCGGTGACATAGCGCATCCTCGAGCGTCATGTGGTCGGTAGCCCAAGCGTCGGATAGCACAAAGTCGTCCTTGAGTATGCTGGAGATGGGCGTCGTCCACTGAAGATTGCTGCCGTTTTTTTGCTCGTCGATCAAGATGGACAGGGCAGCAGCCGTCACGGACTTGGTCATGCTACCGCAGTAGAATAACGTCGACGGCGTGACGGGCTCCGAACCCAATGTTGCGTACCCGAAGCCCTGTCGTCCATGTTAGCACGGAAGCAGAGTGGTACATGGCCGCGACAACCTTGGCCCAGGTTTTATTCCCTTCTATGACGGCTATCGAAAGACCCGGAACGTGCCATTCGTTCATTTGCCCCAGGATGAATTGCTCAAAGGCCTCGTTGGCGAATGCAACCTCATCTCCACCGTGCTGGCCGTTGGGCACGCCTCTGGTCGGAGTCGGCTGCCGTTTGGCCCCGGCTGCCGCGTGAAGAATTAATGTCAAAGCGAGTACGAGGGGCTTCATTGTCTCGTGATTTGAAGAACAAATGTATTTTGCCGGTGTCTTGAACCCAAGGGGGATCGGCATTTTATATCACAGCTTTGTTGTCTGAACCCCGGCCGCCAAGAGCAGAGAAATGCCCAATGCATGAGTTTCCAATTTCTGTCGTATGGTCGCCATTAGGCCTATTATGGCAGCTCGTTTGGAAAACCCTTGAAAGAATCCTTCGTCTTGAATTTGACCGTGCCACAAGGTGAGCTGCAAATTCATTCGTCAATGTCAAGTGTCACAGCTTCATCCACCAAACCCGGCGACCGTCGGCACCGCTCGGGCCCTTCTTGTCCGATCCCGACGTACACCGAGGAGGGGATCACATACCAGTTGATGATGTTGTAGTTTAAATGAGTGTTGACTACAAGCAGAGTTGGTTCAAGTCAGTCGTAACGTGTGATAATCTTTAGTCTTGGTATTGTAGTCGCGCAAGTTATGTATGTGTAAATACCGCGGGTCTACCGAGATTAGAAACACGATTCCTAATATCACACCCTTCCTATGAAATAGCAAAGTGGAGGTGCTCATATCCGGTATATAATCGATATAGCGCTTAGTTGAATGTATATACGTATAAACTAGCTGCCGTACAGAGAGAATTACTTATCTGAATTCTAAGCTATGTTTTATCGAATGTATCATTTCTACTAATGTAGTTTTCCCGAAATGTGTAATTATTACAGGTATTTTAATAAATTCTAGTCTGGGGAGCTTTTGCTATTTTTTTGCGACAATGTCAATTATATGCATGTGTCTATCCTGCTGCAAGATGATGATGAGACTAAGGGCAGAAGGCTTTCAGTACATATAAATAGAAGATCTTAGAAGGAGCTTTATACCAAGGACGATTGTCCCAACGCAGGAGCTTGTGTAAAGTGAATGTTGACAATGTTTATATTTTCCTGGCTGACTTCATAGCCAATGGGTACTTCATCCCTGACTACTTTGTAGTCCACCTGACTCTTGTCGCTGAATATATCAAAAAGTATGCCTCTATTCTTGATTAGTCCCACAAGGTGCCGGAATGCCGCAAACATGGCCAAACCTGAGCCCAAAATGGTTCTTCCCAACTTGGCAGGAGCTAACCCTTGGTGAAGGACAGTTGGATATTGAGGGTCATCGTCAGGGGTCTCAAGGGCCTTCCAGAGGCCTCCGCCATCATCATCAAAACAAGGCGATTATTTCAGGCCCCAAAGAGCCTCCCAAATATAGTCATTTTCCACTGTGCAAAATTGCTGTTGTTGACTCAACAATTATCGCGGATACTTGTTGGTTTGAATCGCCACCATCGAGGTAGACGACCCTTGCCTTACATATGTAGTGCCTAGAATCGATCCATGTCTTGGCCCAGTATTTGCTTACAGGCATGTTGGAGTGCTGCATAATCCCGAGTGAAGATAATCAGCACTTGACCCTCCGATCAACCGGATACACGAGGTGTAGAAGCCGTCCTGGCCCGCAATCGTCTCCTGGCGATGGCCAGGCTGCGCCATGATGTTGTGTAACCTGTTCCCTCCGTCAGGTCAACTATCCAGTGCACATATGACGATGGGTGATGGTCCGTTCATGGGATGGAACAGGCCGGTTGGTATGAGCAAGACACCAGGAGAAATCGACACATTATATAGGGCCGCAAGCACTACACACCAATGCTAATCAAAGTACAACCCTTTTCACATTGGGTCGCCTGCGTCCGCGTCCGCTTACATGTGTGATAGTAACGGGGACCATGATATCTACACCGCCTTGGAAATAGGAATCCGCCTTGCAGGGTTGGGACATGGATACCTGTCGATGACGCATCGTCAGGGCACCCCGAATACAAGGGATAAAACTCGGCATCTAAAAATACGGGCTCTTGTACGACCATCCGGGCGTTTGGGGGCGAAGGCCCCACGTGCACCTGCTATTGGTGACGAGGATTTTCGATACAATGTAGCATCGGGAGGCTTAAAAGTGATGCTAGAGCAAGGAGACACCCCTACCAGACGCATATCCCAGGCGGAACACCTCGACAATTTCATCCTGATTCCATCGAGAGCATGGTGAAGAACTCTCTAGGATACTAGTTGTTGCTGGTCTCGAGACATCTGCTCACTCTAACATTTCTTGTGTTCTTTTCGCCTTCTCTGTCCACCACATCCCTCTTCAAGTCAACGGCTCCTATTTCTTGTCGACAATGCGTCTGGTTCCATTTACCACTTGTTTCCGCCAGAAACGGATTTCTGCCAGGTGCCGAGCGGTGTTCCCCCGACGGACTGGTCCCCGACTTTGGCAACGCCAGTCTGAAACCTGTGATAATATCAGTGAGCGTGATTCTAACAACCGTCGCCACCGTCTTCGGGCTCGGCAGGCTGTACGTGAATGCGCAAAAGTTTACTTGGAGCGACTGTACGGCCATTCCTATCAAGGCACGCACACGTCTTGCGACAATGCTCATGACAGTCACCTAGTGTTTGTGACTCTGGCTGTCCTGTCAAACATCGCGGATACCGTCACAATGATTGCCTGTACTTTTTTGGCACCCCCTTTCTTTTTTCCTATCCCAAGCTTTCATGACAGTTCATTCCCGGCATGTCTTGGGCCTTGTCATGTCCCGCCGCAACGAGTCACCGCATCTGCTGCAAAACCGCCATGGGACTAATCGAGTTTATATATATATATAATATGGTTTCCAGGCTTTTCCGACACTCGTGGGACATGCCTCTGTGCTGGGTCAATGAGGAGCACCAAAAGGTGGTGTGACGGTCCCAGCAGCCCAAAGTTGTTACTAACATGAGCCTGAACAAAAAAAATCTCTCCTACGAGTGGGAGAGCCTGCTGAATTTCAGCCTTCTTTTTGCCAAGACGGCCACCTTGCTGCTCCTTCTTCAGCTCTTCTCCGTCTCCAAGGCGATGAAGATTGCCATCTGGGCCGGAATAGCTTGTACCTTTGTAATATACACATCAGGCCTGGCCGTCAACTCGTACTTTGCCGCTCTTTACCTAGGCAAGACGTGGACGAGCTCATTGCCGAGGCCCTCTGAAGCACCCTGTTTCCTCTATACTGGGCCGTCGGCCAAGGCGCAGCAAGCACCCTGCTCGACGTGTACATCCTCATCCTGCCCTTGCCCACCATCTACCGGCTTAATCTAAGCCGGCGGGAAAAGATCTAAGTAGCAGCGGTATTCCTGGTCGCTCTCTCGGGAGGAGGAGTCACAACAAGCCACGGTGCTGTCTACGTCTGGCTAACCTGGCTTTATAGGGCCGTCGTAGCGAGCGCCACATCCCTCGTGTACAGAGTCAAATCCATCCAAGATGAAAACCCGGACCTGATGTACGACGCCGGGGTCTTGTTGCTCTGCAAGTACGTATCGCGACTAACCCCCCCCCGACGCTTCCCTCATCATATGCTCGGCCCCGGCCTTTGCCAGATTCATGCGCGTCCACGTCTTGGAGACGCGGATTTTGAAAGCCCTCCAATCTTCGTGGGGAGGCAGCCGCAGTTCCAGCAGTCGTTCCGACATGGCAAACAGGAAGCCGGATCCGAATCAGCCCAGGACAGGGCGTGAGAAGCGCCCCAACTATAAGGGTCGAAACTACATGGAGACGGGAGACACGTGGCTGCTCAACAGTGGCGCAAGGGCCGACGTTGAAGCCGTGAAACAAGAGCCTGTGGCAAGCAACGGTGTCCCTACATAAGCGAGGCATGATGGGTTTTCGAGATGGAAGCTGGTGGTCGTACTCGCTAGATAGAGGTGGAGGACGCCATTGCTCGATATTAGATTAGTCTTGGACAAAGCCTTTGGATCTGCGCATGGCATATTTGCCGTTTTAGGACGCATTGCAGGCAATGGGATAGAATGGGCGCTAAGATTAAGCTACAGTAGTACATGTTTGCTGGACAGTCAAGGAAGAGGCTTCCAATGTTGCTAGCATAAATCGGCGAGGATGTGATGGGGCCTTGGAATCGCCATACTCGAGCAAGCCCCCGATATACTGCTCCATGCCGTAACGGGTAGCCGCCGATGCAAGACAAGATGAAAATGTTGGGAAACGAAGTGTTTGCACTCGGCTGCATCAACAATGGGTTGCAATGGCAACCTCCCCCAAAGTTGGGGTCGGTGGCAGTGGCTCACGCACCGTTCTGCTTTCCGAGTGTAAGCCACCAGGGGGATGCGATGCAGAGCTCCAACAGAAGCTCCCCGGGGCTCTACTTTTGTACATGACCAGTAACCAATAACCGCGCCGGAACGATGTAGAAGCTGCAGCTGCAGCATCGCTTGGAGGTGGCGAGGTGGTGCTACCCAACGACCGAGTTTTTCTCGCGTCCTGTATGGAGTAACGGGGGGTCATCGGCTGTACAACACGGCAAATGGTGTTGATATTCAAAAAGAAACAATGATATTCCACGGCCGGTCGCGGTCAACTAGTTGCAGACTCGGCTCGCAACAAACACGACTGGCTTACCGTTGTGAGATAATCAGTCAGTCGGGGCCGTTGATTACCCCATGATGAAAAGTTAAAAACATAGACACAAAGAATAAGTATGGACACTGCATGTCTCGTATTGTGTAGCTGTGGGAGGAGAGTGGCTATTTGCGAATCTTATAGAGTTGGTTCCGCTTGATCTGTGTCTGGTCCTACAAGCAGTCGGTCATCTAGGGCATATGCGAAAGCTGATCAGGCCGGTCTGATGTGACTTACAAGCATGCCTTCCCAGCCAAACCAGCTCAGGAACCAGGCAAGGGTAGCCAAACCACCGGCCCATATGACGTGTTTGACCGACGGCCGCATCAGCTCGCCAACAACCTTGTTTGCGTACTCCTGGGGGCTCATAAACTGGGCTCCGTCGAGCATGTGCCGCCCCTCGACGTAGCTCCTGACGGGCTGATACAGGCTGTCTGCCGGCAGCTTAGTGGGAGGCGCATTGTCGAACAGAGGCGTGCGTACGCTGCCCGCCTTAAGCGTGACAACATGAACTCGCAGCGGCGCAAGCTCGGTGCGGAGCGTCGCGCCGAGGGCCTCAATGGCCGCCTTGGACGCGTTGTAGATGCTGAAGAAGCAGGGCCGGAAGACCTCGTTGACGCTGCCGACATTGACGACGAGGGAGCAGTGGTCGTCCTGCGCGTCGGCGGCGGCCATGAGCAGCGGCAGAAAGGCCTTGGTGACGGCAAAGGCGCCCAGGACGTTGACCTCGAGCACTCTGCGCGCGGCGTCGACATCGGTGTCGGCAAAGGGCATGACATGCATGAGCCCCGCATTGTTGATGAGAATGTCGAGCTTGCCGCCTGTCGCCTTGGCCACGTGCGCGGCGGCGGCTTGGATGGACGAGCCCGACGTGACGTCGAGGATCAATGTCGCGATGCCCAGCTCGCCTAGGTGGCCGACGAGGTTTTCGGAGAGGCCAGAGGCAAAAACCCGGTGGCCACGCAGATGAAACTCGGTCGCGAGCGCCGCGCCTATCCCCGCGGGACCGCAGCCGGTAATGAGAACGGTCCTCGGCATTGTGCTGTTTTGTGGTTTTGTGTGTGACGATTCTCACGAACAAAATGCAGATGGGCCATGGAGTTGTTGCCAGCTGGCAGACGCAACGTTGACACTTGACAACAAGGCCAGGCGTCAATGATAAAAATGCACCAACCAACCTCGCACTGTGATTGCATTGAAATGATATCTGAGACATTAATATGCAACCAGACCAATGGGTGCTGGCTGCATGACGGTAGCATTTTCCGGCCATGACACACTCTCTCGCGTCGCCAATCCGGCGTGACTGTCATTCATGTCCATGTCCACGTCTGCAGCTACAGGTCATCCATCCTGGCACCGCACCGGCGTTGGTTCAAATCTTGACGCCTCTGTCAGCCGCGGATCCTGCTACTCCGGCCGGTTCATCATCAATTCCTCCATGACATCTGGACCTCCAAAGAGCCACAACCGCCTCGACACGCAGCATGCCTGCCGTAAAGGGCACACTTGTCGTGACAGGCGCCAACGGTGGCCTCGAAAGCGCCATCGTGCCCAGTCCAAGATTATGTCAGCTGATCTCTTCATAGAACACCAGACCGCACTGTTTTATTCACCGGCTCCGTCATGTCCTTTACCAAGTCTCTACATTCAACTTTGTGCTTCGCTGGCCGTATTACAGGGCCTTGGCCTCGTAATGAGGCTTAAAGACTTCAAATTTCTCATTTCTTCATGAGTCTGACATTTGGAGTTACACAGAATGACATGGCTGCCCTTCACAAGCCTGGAGCAGGCATTTGGGTCAAATGGTGCAGCATCTGCCTCAACGTCGGTCTCTCATTAATACTTAAAGCCCTAGCTCATAACTCTCAGTGTCAGAAGCCTGTTGGTAGTAAACACTACTTCGGTTAGGCTGTGAAAGATGTAGGCCGCTGTGACCCATGTCCCATGTAACCCTCCTTATGCATCAAAGTCAAGTGGTTGCCTTCGATTAAACTTTTTGGTCCTCCTTGCCCACACCCGCCCAACCAGCTAATTGCAAATTATTGATTGTATTCATGCACGTGTGGCTCTTGTGTTAACCAGCCCACCCTGTATGCCCTGACTCACTCGCCCTGATGCATATACAACGAATCTTCCCTTCTACCTAGAGACAGGCAGTTGAAGACGGAGATGGGGGACCTGGGTACGTTGAAAGAATTAACAGATTGGCAATCGATTTTTCTTCTCTGTTACCAGGAAATACTATAAGGCGTCTTGTATACATCTCAACCAAGGAAGCACAGGAAAAGACCCTCACGCCTCATATGTAGGTAGTAGGTTTGTTTTTGTGAGCATCACGAAAAGTGTGCTTACAAAACAGGCATAGTGCTGACTACTGACCTTGACTCTCTAGTGTTTTTAGTGAGGAAAGCCACATCTCTGAGAAAGATGTATGTGGCGGCCACGATGGCCACAACGACAACAATTGAATAGTAGATTTTGATGCTAACTGAGAAGGCCCAGCTTCATAGAACAGCAAAGTTAGAAAAAGCCAAGAGAGACATCTGCAGGTGAAAATCTGTATTGATGTGTGAATGTAAAACGTCGGGGAAACTGGCGGATTCCCAGCGCTGTTTAGCTGAACAGCACACGTGAGCATTGACAGCTCCCCCCCCCCCCACACACCCCCTGGTCGACTGCATAATGTAATAGTGCGACCATTTATACGATAAAATGCTACACTTGCCCCTCTATCCAACCGTCTCTCGCTGTGTGGGTTGGTTGTCCACATTTGACAACAACCCTGACCCTGCCAATCGAGACGATGGAACGGACTTCGAGGCCGAATGTGTTTGCTCCGTGACAACATTGACAATAAAAGAAGCCTTGCAGTTGACGACACTGCGCGCCACAGCGGGATTGACTATTCACATGTGGATAGGACTGGATAGTTCTACTGCCCTGGAGTTCATCACCTTACTACGGAATTGCACTGATTAATTGCAGTCCGCAGTTGTCATGAGTATCTACCAAGCATACGAGGCAATGTATGAGGTGAGGCACTAGTACACTATTCTCCAACCAACAGCCCGAGAAATTCGCAACAGGCCAAAACTAATACCTTTTGGTGATTCAGCCCATCTTAGGGATTTCACATGGTAACAGTCCTGTATAAAAGCCGTCAAATTTACTTCGGATTCGGCAGGCCAACGATGACTTCCACCAGCTCGGCTTTAAAAGAACTAACCGGGCCCCCACGCCCGACTTTCTAACATCTATGATCAACCCGACAGAGCAAATCATCCATAGGGGCTTTGAGAATGAAGCCCCCCGATAGCCAGATGAGTTTGCTACGGCGTGGAAGTGTGGCCAAGGAGCACTTGGGCTCGGCACAGGCATCAAAGGCTTCAAGATGGAAAACCCAATTCCTGCCCGTAAGTGTCCAACTCAATGAGGATAAGGGAAAAAGCTGAGGTACGCAGAGAATCTCCAAAGGCCAAGTATTAGGTAAAAGGGCTGACT
This sequence comes from Metarhizium brunneum, assembly GCF_013426205.1. Classification (NCBI taxonomy): domain Eukaryota; kingdom Fungi; phylum Ascomycota; class Sordariomycetes; order Hypocreales; family Clavicipitaceae; genus Metarhizium; species Metarhizium brunneum. Next base: position 4,123,314 of record NC_089425.1, on the reverse strand, counting down.
CGGACGTCAAACAGCATAAAAACTTGGACATATGCCATTTCAGTTCTCCCTCAGACGCTTAACCATCTCCATAGAGAGATGCAAAGACTGTGGAATCAGCCTGCAGCAACCATAGGCTCCGTCATTGCGAATGAATTTCTCGCTCTCGTGGTCAGCAGCATCTACTACAGTCTACCCGACAGCTCGGATAATATGGACAGAAGTGCGGTTCTCATGTTTTTCTCCCCCGTAATCACGGATTATTTCCCTGCCTTTGAGGTTCGTCCTTACCTGCTCATCGTCTCGCATCATATACTCGAGCTGATAATGATCAAAGGTTATTACCATTTGGGCTCAGCGCCCAATAGTAGGGAAACATAACCGGTATGCCTTTTATCATCCCTTTACTGACGCTGCTGCCTCGATGATTTGTGACACACCCGACAAACTTGCCACAGCTTTACTATTCCAGATCGCACTCTATTTCATGCAGCACCTTGGCGAACCGCCGCCACATTCTTGACGTGGTTCCTCTTCAACTTTGTGCTTGTCGTAGACATGTCAATGTGGCTTCGCTTTGTGGGCTCTGTATCTCGAACACGAGACCGGTCCAGGCTCCAATATGGAACATCCTGCTGTGCTGGATATTTCAGTGTTTCTTAGAATTGAGATAATTACATACATTACACACACTGCCCAATAAATTGCTTCGATTACCTAACTAAACCTGCGCGCCGTCGTTTCTCTTCCCTTGCTTCATAATATCGGCCTGGTTTCACAGCACTTGGCGCCGCTTTCTGCGTAAAACGCGGTAGATGCGAGTTGTGAATATGGAAATCTAGTGACGTCATAATACGCCGACGTTGGTACTTTAATGCCCTTTCCGGCTTAGTGCGTACCAGACCGTTGCCGGTTGCCCCACAGAAAGCCGCCGATGGCTCTCAGACGTTCTAGAACTTGGCCAGAACTTTCGACTCCATCACCCACCCATGTAAACCACGACATCACCAGTTGCCGCAAGAACATGATGGCAACATCCCGTACTTTCCAGTCAGAAATGCAATACCACGCTGCCCTCTATACGAAGTATAAATCAACCACTTGATCTTTCACATTCTTTCCTCAAGACTCAAAAGTTCAGCAAACCTCTCACTCTTCAAGTCTTTTACACGTTCTCAAAAACGAGAAAAAACAAGCCCATTCTTCCCCCCAATCCTTCAAACTCACATAAACACAATGGCCTTCTTCCCACGAGCATTCTTTGACAACTCTCACTCCTTCACTCCTCTCTTCCGCCTGCTCGACGACTTTGACAATTACAGTCGCCAAGCCACTCCATCCAGTCATCACCATGACAAGAAGCGAGCTGGCGGCGCCCTCTGGCAACCCGCATTCGACGTCCGTGAATCTGGTGACAGTTACGAACTTCACGGCGAACTGCCCGGCCTGACCAAGGAAAACGTCCACATTGAATTCGCGGAGCCTCAGACCTTGATTGTTCGCGGTAGGTCTGAGAGATCGTACACTTCTGGAACTCCACACGCCGGGGCCCTTGAACAATCCATCAGCAAGGGCGCCATCGCCGAGGACAGTGAATCGTCCCCACATAAGGCGACTGTAGAAAATACCGACCAAGCAGACGCCCAAGGGAAGGAACCAGCTCAGCAAGACGAAACTGCTGTTCAAAAGTCAGACCAGAAGGAATCTGAGCAGGGCGTCAAGTACTGGCTCTCTGAACGCAGCGTCGGCGAATTTTCTCGAACGTTTAATTTCCCCACGCCAGTTGATCAGGGTGCCGTTACGGCAAGTTTCAATGATGGTATTCTGAGCGTTGTCGTGCCAAAGGCCAAGAAGCAAGCATCTCGGCGTATTGCTATCAACTAAAGCGCCTTTCGATACCAGGGTTAATATTTATATTTGTTATTATATGTAGGGTTCGTTGAATGTTACAGGAATTGAAGAATTGAAAGATATCTATTATTATTATTAAGGCTAAATAAACTAGTTTAGTAACACTTAATACACGCGTTTCATCACGACACGTTTGCTGATAAGGAAAGTTTTGACAACCTAGCGGATGTCTATGATTGTGAGACCTTCTCCGAGTCACCAATGACCTATGAACAGCAGCTCAGCCGTCGCAGGAGGCTTCCAGGCATAATGGCAGACGTGTTTCATGTAGCCAAGTGTTGGAATGCCTGGGGGCGTCTGGGCTTCGAGGAGGAAATGTTCAACGTGCCCGAGACTATACTTGTGTCTGAGATACGTGCCGTCCAGAAGGAGTTGGACGCAAGACTTGGCCAATTTGTTGACTCAAAGTATACCGACGCGAACCGGACGACGATGGGAATCAGCCCCCGCCAACATAATAAATATAGTCCAGAGCAAGGTGTGAAGTTCAATTGGATTGTAATACACAGACCAAGATGCTCACATTCTTGGCACAGCAGAGAGGAAATTACCCGACTACGTGTTTTGGGTTGTGGATGTCAAAAGCGCAGACGAAGGAAAATCCTCCAGTGATTCCTTAGCATCCATGCTCTCGGCCGGTTCGCTTCGGTATAACAAAAAGCTTATAGTCATTGTCAGTAAGATGTGTGTAACTTTACTTCAGCCCGAGCTTATCTTGATGTGGTACTAAGCCAGGAGTCTAGGGATTAGATGGACTGGTCCGAGGCGGCTTTCAAAGCGATTGCGAATAAATTTTCTGCTGTTGTGTCGGTGGCGTCAAAGTAAGCAAGTCCCCAAACTACGCTACCAATCATCCTAATGGAACTTTACCAGCGTGAGCATCGTGCCCGTTTCTGCATCTCAAGGCGATAACTTTTTGGATTCACCAAAGATCTGTTCGTGGATTCCGGGTACATATGTGTTGAATGGCAAAGATGCTGAGATGTTCTTAGATCAACCTCTGACGTGGATGCTTGAGCAAGCCGGACATCAATAGTCATCAGCTACCATTAATCTAGCCTTGAATCTCTTTCCAGGCGAGAAGTCAGTCAACGAATGAAAGGACATTGGGTTAGTAACGTTGCAAAATATGAGAATATGGATGGTGAAATACTCTCATATATTTCTATTTTAATGCTTGGCAATTCGGACCTAGTCAGAAGGAACTACTCGATTGTCGCCACTGTAGTTGCATCATCTATGACTGCCGGAAGCTGCGTTAGGTCCAAGAAGAAATTGAAGCAACAGCAATGGTTCACGGTTCGTTCACCTTGTACGATAGCAACTACAGCAGCCCCGTCTCAGCTTGCAGCATATTCACAAGGACTATAACTCGCCAGTCTAGCGTTCACTGTGGCAGTTTGATTTCGAGCAACAATGCTCAAGGGAAGTAGGTCCAAACTAATCGGTTTCCCATTCAATGCTATACTTTTTAAGCATATCTAGCAAGTCATTTCGCCCGAGCCGTGTAGCTGTGCGTATCGCCGATCCGCCTCCATTTCTTCTCGAACCAGGACTGGCTCCTGCCTGCAGAAGCACCTGCACGACAGGCGCGTGTCCGCATTCAACCGCCCAGTTCAACGCCGTCCTTCGGCTACGGTCCGTTCGTTCGATGTCGACACCTCCGTCTGAAATCAGAGTGTGGATAGTCTTTGGCGAGTCTTTCTGAATAGCCCACGCCAGAGGCGTCCATCCTGCTGTATCTTCAACGTCTGCACCGAGCTTTCCTTTGCCAAGGAGATTAACTAGGCAGTCACAGTGCCCGCCTCCCGAGGCCCATGATATTGCGATTCTCCCTGTCTCATCGACGCTCAATATGTCCACGGCCGTGCTCTCGAGGAGTACGGCAAAGCCGTAATCTGCGGCCCAGGAAAGGGGTGACTTCCCAGTTTTGTCTTTGAGATTGACGTGGATGCCTGGAATTTTGAGCAAAAGTTTTAACGTGTCATCCATTCCATCCCCGGCAGCCCACGAAACAGCCGTGCGTCCGTTCTTATCCCGGTGGTTAATATTAACGGCCGGCTGCCTTGCCAAAGTTGAGATGATGGAGTGATGTCCTCCTCCTCCGGCCCAAAAAAATGGCGTGGCCTTGGAATCGTCCGTATGGTCGGCATTGCAGTCCCTCCGGCCCAGCAGCTTCTTCACAATGCCTTCGTGTCCATTGCCGCATGCGAATGATAGTGCGCTCCTACCTCTTCGTCCCCCTGCATTGATGTCAGTTCTTTCGAGTGCCATCACGGTCATGACAAATTCCAAATGACCATGTTGGGAGGCAACTGTAAGTGCACTCTGTTGTTGAACTTGCCGGGAATTTGGATCAGCTCCTGCTGTGAGCAGAGTAGTAACGACGCTGCCATGGCCAAGCTGACACGCCCAGAATAGGCCTCTATTTATTACGGCCAGAGGTGTATTCCCGCTCCCGAGCAGATCCTTGAGCGCAGTTTGCAGGTTAAATAGGACGCGGGTGCTGGATGAGTATCAGATATGTTCGGATACATACAGAAGGTAGATAATCGCATCGTAGTCGAGCCGTCCTGGAGGTCTCTTATTTCGATTAGGAGCCTCCGCGCGAAATCGTGCACCCGTGCGAACGATTCGGAGAAGATTTGAGAGGGGTAGCCGTAGGTGTAGACCCGGCATCCTGGCAAAAAGCTCGGGAGGAGATCACGCAGCCATAGCGTCCTAAAATTAGGGACAACACGATTAAAACATACTGTCCATTGATGTCAATTGGGCATGTTTGCAGCTATTAGTTAAAGCTGGTCTACTAGTTGGATGTGCTGGCATATGCTCGAAACAGCGTCAGAAATTCTTAAATTTCGTTTATATGGTAAACAGCCGGTCAGTACAAGTATCTCATCCTCGGGCTTATACGAGGGCTGTCCGTCATCCGCGATGATTGATAGAGAATCATTCCTTCAGCATAGGACTGGGATGCAAGTTGAAAGTCTCTTGTCTATGCTTTGCGCATACGCCCCATATTTTGGCCTTGGAATTGTAGCATACAAATACCGCGGGTAAATAAGAGCTATTCTGGCCGAATCCAAAGGGGGTGCTGGAGCATGCTTCAACGCCGTTCTGACCGCTACCGCCCATTCTTGGTGTCTCCCCGGAAACCACAAATGCCGGTTCTGTTTCAAATTCTCATCCACATTGTCGGCTCAAGTGCGATGTACAGGAGAGCGCGCTCAAGTGAGGGTAAACTGTAGGTGCGGGAGTGTTCCGCGCAACAACACACAAAAAAGATGATAATTGCCCGCGCGTTGCCGCAATCTAAACAGCGTAGCATATACACTTAACTTGCAGAGGAGGTGGAGATAATCTGCAAGAACGCAGCGGAAAGTTGCCAAAGAGAGCGCGATATCTGGAAAACAACCTGGGGGGTGTCGCGACTCACCCACGCCCGATGAGAGACATGCCAACGCATTGCGTTTGACATTCTTCAACGACATGTACTTGTGTGCTACGGCAAGCTTCAAAAAGGCTTCTGTACAGTGCATCAAGAGAAATAGACATGAGAATTCCTATAGAGTAAAGCACCTAGCTTTCATGGCGACTTAGAGCGCGGTCTCCTCGGCAGACGAAATTTTTGGCCGTGATGGGCAGCCCAACTATGAGAAGCGCAGAGCTGCATACCACTGTTCAACTGTGTCTGCTGCTTCATGAGACCCTTACATGGAGGGGGCTTGGAACAGCGTCTTGAACACGGCTCGTGGAATGCAATGGATCCGGATCCGTGGTGTGGACAACAAGTCTACCCCAGAGCTAGCAACACGAATTATACACGCGTAAAAATCATTTATATCAATAGATTGGTCTATTTGCGAAAATGGCCTTGACGGCGAGTCCTACACCTCACCAATAACACCCACGATGCTCAACAAGCCACCAATGCAGGGAGGCGGAGGGAAGCGACATGTCGTCCTCGCTCTCCTAGTTTCAGCCCTATTCAGCAATGTCGGTGCAAATCCATCGCATTATCGCATCGCCTCGTGGCCTCGGGCGGTTCAGAGCCGATGGGCCATGATGCGGGACGAGCGCGTGTCCCGTGGTCACTTGACGGCACCCAAGACGGACGCAAGAACCCATGGCCACGACGACCTCTCCTGCGGGATCCCGGACGAGAGCCAGCGCATGTGGTTCACCCAGGGAGGTTGCAGCATTGCAAGCCAAGACCTCACCTACGTCGACACGAGCGGCGAAGTGCCCGTTGTCCGCACGGCCGCCGAGGGCCATCTCGTCAAATTAACCTGCGAGGATGTATTCTGCCCCATCCCCCCTCGACTAGACTGCTACGAACAGCCCGGCATCTGCTCAGCAAACGAGTGGTGCATGATCGATATCCACGAGAGATGGGGCCCGTGGGCAATGAACCGCGACGGGTCAACGCCGCAATGGGAATACTGCTACAAGGCCGCTGACTTCGTCGGCAACTCGTCTGACCAGGCCTTGATTGACAGCTACTATTCCGAATGCGTCGCCAGCACCATAGGCGACTATGGCATCAAACTGGGACCCAAGATCGAGGCCTGGAAGCCCATCAGGGGCAGGTGCGTCAAGTTTCGGCAGGCGGAGCAGAGTTGCATCGGCAATCCGCTCGAGTTTGGCGCGTACGAGCGCGAATTCGGCTTGAATTACAGGCGGGAACAAGACGGCGCGCCGTTCCCTCGCCCGCTCGTCTGCGGCCCCGAGCTCACCTGCACCGGGCCCGACTTTGACGTACGGCCATCGACCTGCGTCCACCAACGGCCCCAGGATATATGCTTTGCCGGCCCGTGGTGGGATTCCACGCAGTGTCCGAGGACGGAGCCCGAAGCGCCAAGGGGCGGTCTGACACGGGAGCAGACGGTGGAAACGCTCCGGCGCGCCGTGCTCTTGTATCCGGGCGAGATTGCAACCGCCGCCGACTGCGCGTACTGGAACCGCTCCAGCGCCGTGGGCATCAGCGTCCTCGCCACGCAGCATAGGTTCTATAATATCGCCGCGGTGTTGTGGCCGACCGATCTCTTTGGGGAGATTCCTAGTTTCGACGAGCTCATGGCGCTGATTCCGGATCCGAACCTGTTTGGAAGTCCGGCGGACTGCGTCGCCCAAGCTGATATTCCTGGATCGGAAATCAATGAGGCTCTCGCTGAGGGGGGCACGCTGTCCAACCAGCCAAACCAGGTGTGGTCGCTTGTACACTTCCTCATGCACAATCAGCCCATTGTCCTTAGTTCCAAGAAGATAGCCGCCTCACGAGCCATGGCCGCGCACCTCTCGGAAAGCTTCTGGTGTGACGACTGTCGGGGTTTCTTCTCAGTCGGCGTCATCGAAAGGTATGGACTTCCACCCGAGAGTTCGAATCCGGATGACCAGGCGCGTTGGTGGTGGTGGGGGCATAATGTCGCCTCGGAGCATGTCGCCTCGACACGCGGCGGCCACCCTTGGATCCATGAGCTGGGAGATGAGGGGGTTGCTTACTTCCAGAATCCCTACTTTATGACGTGGGAGGATGCTGTGGCGGAGTGGACTTATACCATATAGGAGAAGCATGGGCCAGGTTAGGCCTTGGTTTAAAGAGCGTGATGGTGTGATCTGTGTCGTAACTACCCTGAGCAACCCTCATGCAACTGCCGGGACCATGTTGGGTATTCAATCTTCAGTACAAACTTGTACGCGTTTCTGAAATTGCTGTGCAAGATAATTCAAACCGCAAGTTCAAAGCGCACTTCAGTAGATTGCATTTAAAGTCTCTCAGTCTGCGACGTGGCAAGTCATTAAATGCCACAGTAGGGCCTCCTTCTATCAATCTTTCTCGCACTAACGGGTTATAAGAATACAGTAATAGCCAGCCCATCACTTTAAACTACCTTCGAGGTTTATCTGGCATAATACCCAGTGGTATGATATTGCTTCGTCTTGGGTCCTTTACACATACATACATATCAATGTACGCACGGCAGAAGACGACTGCTGGGACTGGTGTGACAAGGGCCTGTGTTTTAGGGGCTTAGAACAGTGTTCACATCCAGCTAGTGCTTTGCTTTAATATTAAAGGTCCTTAGTTTTACTTGAAGCTTTAAGGCCAAAAAAACCTTTATTTATATTAAGAGGCGGTGAGGGACCTTGCCCTTACTTAAGAGTTAAGACATTTGACTTCCAGATTTTCTTAGTTGCCTGACCGGCTGCATTCTGCCGCACTGTAAAACAGAGAGAGCAAATCAAGAAAGGTAAGTAGTAAGGTTTTAATACCTAAGAGCAGGTCAAATGAACACATTCGAGGATGACCAAGCTTATTGAATAGGTTAGAAATGGCAGGAGTGTACCTGCCGAATTGCATTGATTCACATCATTGACCCAGATGTAAGTGTAGTAAAAAGAAGTGTCTAGATTACATGGTAAAAAACGCCTTGATTATGCGTAAACTTGTCCCGCGACGCAGGCAAGTCGCTAAAATCAATGCCTTTCAAGATATAAAGTCAACCAATTGTGCTCTACTGGCGACTTTTAGCGTAGTTGACGTTGACAACTGCATGTTCCTCTCCCTGTAACCCCAACGCCCCATAGGATATGTCCGCAGCAGGCTGATGTTGTCGTGGCCAACTGGCCCGGGATGTTACACGGATGACACGTTGCCATGAAGGCATGGGCCGAACCTTGAACCCGACGATAGTTACACAAGGGATCAAGACCTAGTTGGAAGCCTTTGGCGTCTGCGGCATCCAGCCCCGAGTGGCTCACGTACTCTGTAGAAATAAGGGCTTCCTGCCTCATGGACCTTGGAAGAAACTACGAATCCTTGATTCCCAAGAGATTTGTTGGTTGAATTTCAACCCTTGTTTTCAAGACCTTTTATCAAAGTTCTGAAGCCCTTGCCACACTTCCACTGCTACTGGACGAGGGCACGAGACCCCCTCGGTGCTTGGCGCTATCGCTCCCTAGGAGCATTCAAGGTTTGCAGCAATCTCTTCATTTTGACTGGTCGAATGTCAACTGAAGATCTCAGTTGTTGTTACACGGAAAAGGCCCAACAAATTTGAAACCCAACAAAGGGGCTTCACCAACAAATGACCTATTGGTTACACAGATTGAACACATGACCGGGCAAGAGCCCTAGGCACAGACGTTCCCTTCAGGTATATATAGTAGTCACTATTCCCTTCCTTCCTCTGGGAAAATTAAGGGCCTTTGACGCTATTCGACATTACGTCTGCAACTGAGTCTTTTACTCCAAGTCTTCTGTATTGTACCCTTGTCACAGCTGTAGTGACTTCGCAGCATCGGCACCACTATTTATGCGGAAGGCTGGCCAATGCCACGTACTTGAGACACGCAGTTGATGCCCAACCTAAATCTTCAAGTATTCATTGGAGTATTGTCTTATCAGTAACCCCGCTCTCTTCTCTTCTTCTCCTCTTACCTCTGGACATTAAATCCTTTATTGGAGCCGAAGATACACGAAAAAGATGAGGACTATAGCGCTCCAATCCCCCGAGCACCGAAACCTGCTCGATGTAATTGACAAGCTACGATCCAGGGGACTGGGCAAGTATGTTGACTTGCCGGAAATCGTGGTCTGCGGAGATCAGTCTGCTGGGAAAAGCTCTGTTCTTGAGGCAATCTCCGGCATGACTTTCCCAACTAAAGATAACCTTTGCACTCGATTTCCTACTGAACTGATCCTTCGCCGTCATGCTCAAAACGCTGTTAAAATTTCCATCAATCCTGATCCGGAGAGATCAGCCGAGGAGAAAGCACAGCTTAGAGGCTTCAGCGTCGACACTCAATCTTCTGAGCCCGACATTGGTACTATCGTTGAAAAGGCAAAGGAAGCCATGAACCTTTCAGAAACAAGAAAATTCAGCACCGATGTCCTACGAATAGAGTTATGTGGGCCAGTTCAACCACATCTGACCATGGTTGATCTTCCAGGGCTGTTTCGAGCAGGCAATCGAGACCAATCCGCCGAAGATGCACTCATAGTAAGCAAGATGGTTCGCGATTACGTCAAAAGACCTCGGAGCATTATACTTGCTGTAGTGTCGGCAAAAAGCGACTTTGCTTTACAGGAGATCACCGAGATGGCTCGCGAGCTTGATCCGCATGGTCTCCGGACCCTTGGCCTCATCACGAAGCCAGATACATTGGACTCTGGATCTGACAGCGAGGCTGCCTACATTCGACTGGCGCAAAACCAGGATGTATTTTTTCGCCTTGGTTGGCACGTCTTAAAGAACCGAGACTTTAAGATGAGGCACGCCAGTTCGAATGAGCGAGACGAGGCTGAAGAGGCATTTTTCTCAGCTTGGCCGTGGGCTGCTTTAGATAACAAATATCTGGGAGTGCAATCACTAAGGCCAAAGCTCAGTAACGTTTTGAAGGACCAGATATTACAACATCTGCCAAGTTTTGTTCAGGACATTGACATCGAGATTACGAATTGCCGGAACCACTTGAACCGACTGGGTACAGCGCGTACTACGCCAGCGGAGCAACGCAGGTATCTATTTCAAGTCAGCCGAGACTTCACAGCAATTATGCGGGCTGCTGTGGATGGAGAATACAATAATGTATTCTTTGGTAGCGCCAAAACTGATGAAGGTTATCGAAAGCGCCTCAGAGCCCGTGTGCAAGAGACTCTTACACTCTTCGCCCAAACGGTACGTCAACGCGGCCAGAACAAAATTATAGTCGACTCTGAAGATGAAGCGAAACTTTCTGGACGTCAGATTACGAGATCTTCATACATGGGCGAGGTCAAGGATTTAATGAGACGAAACAGAGGGCGTGAATTGCCTGGCACCTTCAATCCACTCATCATCGGAGAGCTCTTTATAGAACAGTGTCAGCCGTGGGACGGCATTGTTGCAGATGTGAAGAGCGATGTCCTCAGAATCGTCTATGAAGTAGCAAAAACCATCGCGGAGCACGTCGCAGTTGAAGAGACGGCAGAAGGAATCCTCCAGGTTATTAATAAGGCTATTGACAGTCTCAGCGACGACCTGGACTCCGAATTCCAGAAACTGCTCCTACCGCACCGTACAGTCCATCCGATTACATACAATCACTATCTGACAGACACTGTTCAGAAGATCCAGGAGGACCGACGCCGACATAAGCTCAGAGAGGGATTTAGGATGCTGTTGGGAGACGACGAAATAAGCCCTGTGGTTCAAAACGTGTACATGAATCCCTCTGCATTAATTGCTCAGTTGGAAGATCATACTGAAGTGGACATGGAATCTTATGCGTGCAGCCTGGCAATCGATTACGCGGAAGCATATTACAAAGTGAGCATTCTTCCTACTGCTTTCTAACTCGTCTGTTTCTAATTGTTGCTGGGACATTCAAACAATATGCTAACACGAAGTTCTGTTTGAAAGCTCGCTAGTAAGAGGCTCATAGACGACATCAGTGTGCTAGCTGTCGAATGTCGTCTTATTAGTAGACTTCCGTTCATTTTTCAGTCAGACGCAGTATTTGGACTCGATGATGAGGAAACTCTTTGCTTAGCTGCGGAAAGCGAATATTCGGCTTCAGAGCGAAGGCGCATTCAAGAGAAGCTTGCAGTTCTTGAAGGCAGCAAGGCTGAGCTCAGGAGGCACAATGTTCATCATTCGCCGGCTTGTCCTTCAGGCGGCTCATACGAGGACACAATCACCGAGGACAGTACACAAAATCTAGGTGAGCTTGAGGTTGAGGATATCGATTCGGGAAAGATGGCAGCGGACCAGACCCAAGATGGCCAAGTCGAGACCGAGACCCATGTAGACTCGCTTCAAAATGATGTCCCTCCCGAAAGCTATCATCCCGATGACACAGGGTATGTATTCTCTGCGCAAGATACGGTGGATAATCTTTCGAATACTTGTACGCCTGTAAAAAAGAAGAAGAAGAAAAGCAAGAAGGAAAGGGTTGTGGACGATAGACAATGTGCACAGAGGCTGGATCTTGGAGACGTCGCACATCAATCAAGCCACCTACTTGGTGATATAGATTAAAATGGTTGGATTTCAGGTAATACAAGAGCCAGACACGAACGCGAACGGCATATTTTAGTATTACTGTGAGGAGATAAAAATAGAAACAAAGAAAATAACACTGGACTTCATGCCTAATATCCAGATAGATATCTGGCCAATACCCTAACTCACATATACTTCCCAGTATTACTAGCCGAATAAATTCTTGGTGTCGTCTTTCATATCCGTATCAAGAAAGAGAGGAATTTTAGAGCCTTTCATAAAAAGTTCAAGGTTAGGGTTTTTAACTTGCTTTTAACACCGGCGATAGAGAATCTTAGTATAAGAAACTTCACTTTAAACACGCCATGTTAAGTGGTGCCAGCCGCAGAAAGCTGCTGTTCTATATCAGAAAAGTGGTTGTACATGTAACATGTTGTCGCCTCTTCTCTTTCACATGGCCAAAAATTAGCTACTGCATCTGTTGACTGTACAGGGCACATGATAAAGACGATTTCGACAGCTGTATCGAGAAAGGACCTTTCACAATCACTGACGGCACCATGCCGACTCAGCGATGATGCAGTGCAGATGTTTGTGTAGAAATCCATCAACTCGGACGTATAGCTGTAAATATTCTCCGTGTGCCGAGTCTGAAGAACAAGGGAAATTTTCAAGTACTCGCCGAACGGTCAGATGGAACAGGCAGCACATGCCAGTTCACAGCACAGAACAGGATGAGCGTATCGGCAACTGCCTGCAGACAGACGTACTAAAGCCTCTTTTGAGGGAGGGATGGACTTCTCTTGTAACCCAGAAGTTACATGGCGTAATGTGACAAGGGCAGGGCAACTGGGCTTGGAATAGAGGGTTCAATTCAATCTATAATAATCGACTTTGGGTTATCAAAGGTCCTTGGTTTGGCACGAGGCCTTGAGGGACCAAGGGCCCCTATAAATACAAGAAGTCGGTGAGGGCTGTGTGCCTGAGGCAACCCTCGCTTGTGACCGACTTCGGGCCTCGTGACCGTTGCCTTTGTTGTTGTGTAACCTTTGTTGGCCTAACGCCCTTTGTTGTGTGCCAACCGTGTAACACGTAACATAAAAGAGCCTAGGTGCCGAAGGGGAGCAGTTCAGAACCTCAGGATACATGGGATTGCTCAAATCCGTGACATAATTTGATTCACTTACCTTGAATACATGCATGAACATGTTATATGAATATGTGGTTCTCTGGATAATGGTAAACCCAATGTGATATGAATGTAAGAAGGTCGGCGTTCATATTCATGTAGCTCTGCCTACATCGAGTGCCGAGAGGTGGTTGGCAAAGGAGCCAAGATTAGTCATAAAGTTGCATGTGTAGGTTACGTGCGTAGATGAACTAGAATTAGTCAGAAATGATGAGCCAATAGGCTCATCAATTCCCACCCGATTTCTGCCTCCGGTCTTCCGGCAACAGTCCTGGATTGGGCGATGCCTCTGCCATTCAGGTGACGAGCCGTGCAGATCTGACCAGATTCGGAACTCTACATTGACCGAGTGACGACTCAAGCATAAGAGGATAATATACCACACCCGTCGGCATGCGGTGAAATCTCGAAATAGAAATGGTAGTATTCGCTGCAACGTCCAGAGGTCAACCGGCGTGCGGGGAATGGTGCCCCCCGAAGAACAATCCTAAGTATAGTTAGCAGATCGTATAAAGAATTTGTTTCCCGGGAAAGTCTCCCTATTTCGTTATATCGCGGGCTTCAACTCTTTTCTTACACTGAGTGAATCTCTTCTCAAAAAATATGATATAAGGTGTGTCTACGTGACTACGCCCATAGATGATAGGCACAGACCCGGCCATGAAGATGATGGACCTGGATGACCCTTCTGGTGGAACGAGCATAAAATATGGTGTGGTGTCACAGACTCACAGGTAAGCGCGCATTCCAGTGTGTGATAGTGGAATGAGACAACATAAACTGGCCATGCTGTGTGATCAAGCTGGAGGGTACGTGTACTCATGGCCACAACTCATTATGCAGCCTTGGGTCACTTTTGTTCCTGCGATAGTCAAACTGGGATTGAAACCAATTGCTCGCGCCGAGTCGTCAGCGAAGTATATAAGCCGAGGACATCCGCTCTCGAAACCGCCTCTCATCCTCATCAGAATCAACCACACACACTGACACTCACACTCACAAATCACTTACACTGCTTGGTTCAAAATCCAATACATCGCGGATATGCAATTTTCTATCGTCCTGTCACTCATTGCCACCGCTTCTGCGGCTGGCCTTCTCACCGGAGACGTCGCATGCCCTACCACGAAAGGCTCTATGTGTGGTGTCGCTAATAACGGCGGCATTGAAAATATCACCTTCCCTGCATGCAAGTGCAATGTTGGATGTAGGGGTCAGGTCAAAATCCTTGGTGTTCCGTTCGATGCTGTATGTACTCCTCATGCTCTTCATGGTACTGCAATCACGAACCAGATATGACGCTAACTTGAACGTACTGCAGTGGATCGGCGTAAGTATATAAGCAATGCGAAATGAAGTTGAGAGAATGTCTGCTAACGTAGTCCCTTGTCGGATCGTATAGAAATGCGTAAGTGCTTGTATCTTAAGAGACACCGCGAAAGTTGCTGATTTGATTGTTTCTCCAGGAGTAAAGGGAGTTTGGATAGTAAAGATGCCGGTGGTGTTGCCAGATCTCAATTAGTAGCTGTATGCAGCTTACTTAAAACCGTGGAATGACGCCATTTAACAATCTGCATAGCTTCCAGTAAAATACCAAGCTCATCGTCTTACTACCTACAACTAGTCCTCTGGTGATATCATGGCCTGTTGCATTATGACGTCAGGTCATGCATAACGTGCCTGGGATAGATGCATAGCAAGTGGGCTAGCATGACGAGAGGGCTTCTGTCGCACTTTTTCGTCCTGGAAGAAATAGATGCTGAACAGTTCAATTTCTTGTGACTGATTAAACCTTTTCCATGCATCAGACATTTGCGGTGTATACAAGCGGCAACTCTGGCTTCTGCCTGGCTCACAGGAATGTGCAATTCCTGGCGGCACTGTCATTGATGCTACAAGACGGTCACAACAGCCAACCACGCGTTTCCCTGTGAGGAGGGATTGCGTCGCTAAATTAGCAATACACAAGACCCAAACACGGCAGCGGTCAGAATACACCTCCCCTTCCTTGGGGTCTAGTGACTGTTGTGGTGGAGGATTATTAGAGCACGTCGGGAAAGATTGGTGATATTCCGGTCGACTATAAGCTTTGATCTGTTGGGAATCGCTTCCCTTAGCCTTACCTCCAATATACTAGAAGGTAAGATACTAGCAGCACTCTTATCTGGCAGCTTCTTGTGCCGAACCTTATATTAGTAAATAGAGTCTGCCCGCTGGAGTGACCAGCCCGCTACGGCACAATCAGTGCGTTCTTATGCGTACAGAGTAAAATCATGATGTCGACCGTTGAGTTTTATAAAACGATTATATGAAAACTATCGACATCTGAAATTTTATATACAGGAACAAGATTTTCGACTTGCAATAAGCTTATATTCGAGGTGTGCTAGTAGAGACTGCACATCCAACTTGCAATACATGTAGCAGCATCCCAAAAGCCTGCAGTGATCTGACAAAATCTAATGGGCCCTCAACTTGTTTATCCACTCAGTGCCAATTTGCAAGGCCGCCAGCCAGATGGATGGCCAGCCTAGATATAGCATAGTCTGTCAGCACCACAGAGGGTGGTTCTTGAGCCACAACATTGCCTGACACAGCAGCGATTGAGCGGGCAGCAACGGCCGCTGCAGTAGAAATGATACCCTGGTTGGCAGAGTTGGGCGCCAGAGGCACTTAGACCGCTTCGAGCCGAAGGTTGTGGTTCGCTTGCATCGTTGACGTGATGAGACATGTCCCCTTCAATGACGGGAAGGCTTTCCGCCGTCTCTCTGTGGCTGATGGAGACGGTAGCACTGTAAAACGGCAGCAGAGACACGAGTACAACAGCGGGCTTCATTGTAACTTGTAGATGGTATTAAGGAAGCAGAAAAAAAGCTTTAAGCATTTGAGTGGAAACGATATGTGGCCTCGTTCCAGATTGCATGCGGCGACTGTTTCTACTGCAAGAAGAAGCAGTCTTGGCAATGTGAGAAGACGAATGCGGATGCCAAGGCCAAGGCAATCTACGGGGATAGAACCGCGGGCATGTTTGGCTATTCGCATCTTACCGGGGGCTTTGCAGGTGGGCAAGCAGAGTATGTGCGCGTGCCGTTTGGACACGTGAATCTTCTCGAGCTGCCAGACGATGTCCCGGACGAGAAGGACAACTCCAACACCATCGTGGCCTAGTTTGTCAAAGTAAACTGGAATAAGGAGCAGGTTTATATCTCTCTGACGTCCTC
This sequence comes from Metarhizium brunneum, assembly GCF_013426205.1. Lineage (NCBI taxonomy): Eukaryota > Fungi > Ascomycota > Sordariomycetes > Hypocreales > Clavicipitaceae > Metarhizium > Metarhizium brunneum. The sequence goes on along the minus strand of NC_089425.1, from coordinate 4,107,028 downwards.
GCAACATCCTACCATTGTGTCAAGGATACCGGCGTCGAAAAAGGAGACAGCGTGGCCATATTTGGCGCTGGTCCCATCGTCCATATGGCTGGTGTGTTTGCTCTTGACCGTGGCACCAAGCGAATCATCTTTGTTGATACGGAGCCGCGTCTGTCTTGTATCAAGAGCCATTTCCCTCGGGAGTACATGTCTCGAGTGGAACTAGTTGATTTCAAAACAGTATCAAGCGGCATTCCAAACTCCAAAACGGTAGTCAGCCGACTCAAGGAAATATGCGACGGCCGCGGCCCAGATGTGGTGCAGGAGTGTCCAGTCGGAGAGTACGCCAAGGGCTGGCTGCACTGGTTGGACATGGCCACGGGCGCGGAAACAGACACCAGTGAGATTGTGAATGAGATGATTGAGAGTGTTCACTCCTTTGGGCGCTGTGGTATTACCGGTGTTTATGTTGGATACGTACGCTATTTTGCCTCTTCTCTTTTCATCCCACGGCTACCACAGGGAAGTGGGCTAACGGACTTGGACAAATCACTTTAATATAGGATCCCTCATGCAGCCCGGCATTAGATTTATTGGAAATGGCTAAGCCCTTGTTCACGTGTACTGGAAAGACCTCATTGTCAAATATATAATAGACTTTATCGAGTTCCTCAAGGCGAACCCTACAATAAGGAGGACAGCATGCAGAAAGTATCAATTGATTTGTTGAGACCAAGTTTTTGGCTCCTGCCGCAGAAGGCTCGCCGCCACTTACCCGGTACTGATGTTGTATTTGTTTCGACACGATAATAAAGTTGTAGTATACTGCATAAAACGCAAAAAATGTAATCAAATCATGATTGTAAAATTAATCATTTGCCAATGCCCCGGTGAGATAAAAAATACCATGGAAGGCACAAAAACTCGCGAATCAGGATAAGTGCGCAACTAGAACGGGAGGGAGGCCGGGCAGCCGCCAATTCTGCAGTCTTGAGTTACAGGGTTGAGTGGAAGCAAGGTGCAAGTATGTAACATGTCGAAATGTTCTGCCTTGACTTCCAATCTTGGCATCCATCGTACTGGGCCAAGGTCATGTTTATTTAACACAGGGTGACTTATACTGTGGTATCGGGCTTGGCCGATTTAAATGTATCTTTTTGCTCCATGACCCAAGGATTAAATCTGAAAACTGTCGCGCGGTTGAATGCGACTTGTATAAAACAATTACTCACCAGGACAAAGGGACAAGGGACAACTCCCCAACAAACCCCAGACGGAAGCTAATTTCATAGTATTCGTAAAGCGGGTCTCTGATAAAACAGTCAATAGGTAGTTTCAACACATTACGCTTAGAAATATAGATGTTCTGCTTTCGGCCTTCATGTTCCTATTTAATGAATTTTGCTCTTCAACTTGTCATAGAAAAGACCTTGCTGCGTTTCCAAATACATCTTGGCCTTTCTAGCTTGTGATACCTTTCGGGGGCCGGCTAAAGCACCCCCAACTACCCAAGTACTTACACCGAAAGCTACAAAGGCCTATTCCCGAGTCAACATTTAGGTTAGTAATTGCCAAAGTCGGACTTGGAATCAGACGACCGAATCAGGTAGGTCGTTTTTATTCTGAACAGTGCCAATCACAGTCTACCGCTGCACGTGCGCGGCAGGCTGAAATACCCATCTAGATTGCCCGTGTCCAACTTTGCGGCCGACCGAGACACGCCACGCTTGCCAGCCTAGCTGCTTCCTTGAGCGGTATATTCCAACGCCATACTACGGATCAACGCCACGATCGTTCCTGAGTGAAAGAAATCAGCATGGGAGCGAATGTGGCGGCTGAACGCCATCAGCCTTGGCCGGGATGAGATCCCGTTGTGACAGGATCACGGGGCGCATATGGGCAACTCAACCGCAGCCGCACAACGCCATGCCGTATAGTGGCACACCTTTAATTGTAAGCTAATTTTCACATCCTGGGTTAGGCTGACGGGGCTGCATGAGCATAACTCGCAAGCCCAAGTGGTTCACGCGGTGAGGGACAAGAGATTTTCGCAAGAGCACGATGGCGGTGGGAAGCGGTACGAATTTAAACGAGACCGTTGTCCAGTTTGGGAAGCAAATCGTCACGTCACGCTTTTTGGTGTTCCATTGCTCTCGGGAGACATTTTGATCGGCTTGTCTTGTCATGACCAGGATGCACTTTGGTACCATGAAGAGCCTGTTTGTCTTGGCAAAGGTCACTTGATGTCTCCGAATGGGCAAACTCTCTCGGTTGGTCTTGGGCTCCATATTAGTCTTCTCCCTTTGGCAAATACGCTGACTGCAGGTACATACAGCGGCGATATTCGACAACGCCATCGGCTCGAGCCGGTTCGACATGGTCGCTCGAGCACCCAAAGGTGGCAAGGCGGCCACAGTGGCGGTGATGGCAGCAGCGGCAGCGGTTCGGCCTCTTCGTCTGGTTCGGGATCTGGTCCCAGCTCAGGCTCGGGATCATGCAGCACCTCGCCCAGCTCTACTACCAACTGTCTGTCGTCCGAAAAGGTCTGCGGTGATGCTTGTAACCACTCCTCCGCCACGTGCTGCACCTATGGGAGCAATCTGTACTCGTACTGTTGCTTGTTCACGGAGCGCTGCGTGTCAACCTCGTCTAGCAGTTTGTACAAGTGCTGCCCGTCCACCAGTTCATCCTGCACATCAACTTCGCCAAGCGCCAACTATGCCACCGCCGGGACATTGAGACGCGCAACAAAAACATGTGCCTCTGATGCTGCTCGTGCGGGGGTGAATGCCTTTGCCATATTTTTGATGAGCAGTGTCTCGACGGCAATGGTTGAGGCGACGTTGAAGGGATGGCTGCGATGGATGACGACATATTGACGACGGTTGACTACGCACGGAGTAGGACAGGGACGTTGAATGTGAGAAAGAAGCTGGGGAATGGCCCGCTTGAAACTGGGGTTTGGGGAGGGAAGATGGACGTCGGTTTGATGCTTTGAACTGAAACACCATGATTTGTATCCTGTTTCGTGTCACATAAATGAACTGTCGACGGTCGCCTAGTTGCAAAAACAGAAGACCAGACATTTTACCGGTGGAAAATAGCCATTACAGTACGTACCGTGCCGATATTGTCTTTTAGATACTTGATTGTGTCTGGTGTTAGGGCTAGGGTTAGGGTTAGGGTTTAGACACCGCAGTCTTTGTTCTGCGTCATGCCGTGGCCGTGGTGAGAGTTACCCGGGGGAGGCTGAGTTACGGCACCTGGGAGCAGCTGAACTGCAGCTGAACTCGGATGAACACGTCCACACACACCACATGCAGCCTTCAAGTTCAAGGTCTCAATCAGGCCAGAATAAGTGGGGCGCACCCGTGACCAGGGTTCCAATGTTATTTGTCAACCAGACAGAACATTGAAGGGCCGGCACATGTGTGAAAAAGCTGGAAACTTGGCATCTTCAGAGCCCTCACACACGGCGTCACACAATATCATGGTGAGACGACTTGTTTCCAACACCAGCTGCAGCACCAAGAGTTTGACGGGCCGCGTCACCGACTGTGTCTCGAGATGGGACGACTGGGGAGCCATGCGCGGCTCTGTTCATTGTACGACATGGGGGATCTCGGGCTGCGTTTTCGACACGACGTCGGCATACCGCCAGTTCACCACGGGCATGGGGTTTGACGACGACGATGAATGAAGCGAAAAATCCGCATGGTTGGCTATTTTTTTTTTACGCATATGCAAGTGCTATTTATTGAGACGACCACGACGCAAGATGCGCTGTTTGTGCGGGCGTAGTGATGGATCGACTCTTTGCTGCCTGAGGAACGGAATTTCTCCATCAGCCAAGCGCGGCAATTTCGCGCCTCTTGCGCAAATGAAATCCTATTTATTTATCAATCTGGCAACCCGAATGGCGCACGACTTGCCGTCCTCTCGGGAGCAGCAACCGCGACACGTCTCATGATTTCCCAGCAGAGAATGTGGATGAACCGGTTCACATCATGCCGGGCCAGGTCGGTCTTTGGCGGCAAACGCAAACCGTGGCAACTCCGCATGGCTTGCCAGAACAGCGGAGATAAGACCAAGGACAGCAACCGCAAGGCCTGCGGTGTAACGTCCAAGCCAAATCTAGGTTCGCCATTCGCATTAGACTTCTGGGCGTCCAAGCCTACGTGGCGCCGGGCCTCCGTCAACACGCTGCGGTGCTTGGTCGGGTGCACGGCAGGAGACTTTTCGGCAATGTGGTATCTCCAGGCATCCCAGCCGGACCTTGGGATGGGGGCCATCATGGCCATCTCTAGTACGTCCGCTTGCATCTCCACCAGAAAACCCCGTTGTGCGCTCCAGAGACCTGGGCCATCGTGCTACCTCGGCTGACCCGCGTTTCCGTGTCTGTGCAGTGGCGAGCGGCATAACCACCTCGCTTGCCCTCGAGACGGTTCTACTCCGCAAAGGTCGCGACGGCATGTCCTGGCCGGTTGCCGCGAAAACCGCCGCCGGCATGAGCATGATTTCCATGATGACCATGGAGCTGGCAGAGAACGCCGTCGACTACCACCTCACCGGGGGCCAGGTTGCCGTCGACTCGCCCGCCTTTTGGGCCGCCGGGGCCGTGGCCATGGCCGCGGGATTTCTCGCGCCTCTGCCCTACAATTACCTCCGATTGAAGAAATACGGCAAGGCCTGCCACTGAGGCATTTTGAGATGGTCTTGTGCCATTATCGCCATGCCGAGTGGCACCATTGCGGTGTAAACGGTGCCAAGGCTGCTTGTGCGAACATGTCATGGCGCCATTCAGTCACACGCATGGAATACAGGTTGACATGTGTGATGAACCTGGAGATTACGATAATAGATGAACTCTAATTTTCACTTTGGGCAGTCGGCGCCGAGGGCGGTAGATATACACCAAGGTTGTTGTGCTGCGTTACTAATACACTCTCATCGTACGTGTTGGCATATGTAGGCACGTTTCACATTCGTCGCAAATACCAAATTGGTCCCTTGTATGGCATGATTTGGAAACTGTACATCTTGCTCCGCTCCGTGCGACTTGTTTCGTACTGTGTCGCAGAGGCATATCGCAGAAGCTTGTTCGCAACGTCTTCTCTAACAGTGTGGCTGTTCTGATCTCCCACAGTCAGTCAGACGACGTCTTGGGATGGAAGGACCATTAAGTAGACTGCCACAACCTTGCTGTCAGCATGAATTAAACAAGGTTAATTCGTCCTCTTGCCAAAGGATGTGCACCGGGGTAGGCTGACACTCGGATGAAACGAAGGCAGCAAATTGTACATTGACCCCCTTGGCCAACCCCCCGCCGCATAATTTTCTTCTTCTTCATGTTTTAAATAGACATCTGATAAAACCGCATTCGTGGCAAAGTGTCGTTTTTTGGCCTTGGCAACCGCGTTGGGTGATTCTGCGGTTTGCATCCATTTCAGATCACCACCAGCCAGGACTTGGCGATGCATTGCGATATTCACGACTCTGGTGTCAAGATTCGGCAGTTGCAAGTTTTTGATAAGAGGAGCTGCATATGGATTGATAATGAGAACATCCAGCGTGCCATTCCGATGGGCTGCTCTAGTATATGCTGTTGGTACTCCACCATGCTCAGAGTTGATCCGGAACGAGTGTAACCTTTGATACATGTACTTGGAGAACACGTGCAGACGACTACTCGATATCGTCTTGTGAGCAAGTTTATGACGATTAGCTTCCTGCTCTGCAACTCTGCTCTGCACGCTCGCATATGCACAAAGACCAAACGACGCCGATTACGTGGTGTTGAAGAAGGCGCAAATCGTGAAATCTCGGGCCATCATGTGCGTGCAGAGACGCTCGTTTGGCCAGTGGGCATCGGCTAGGAGGTTTCCAAGACGGTGGCTAAACGACACAGGTCAACTTGGCGTTTGCAGTTTAACCGCGCAGTGGACATGTCCATGACTGCATGTGACCCTCGGAACTTGCGCGACTGTCCAAGAGCAAACCCTGGGCCCGATTGCTGGGGACATCTAGCCAAGAAGCGGGGGATCTGGATTGAATCCAGATTCTTGCCCTTGTTGTTTCTGGGGTCGTGGAGAGGGCATAATATGTGTACGATACGATAGATGGATGGAGGACCGGGGGACCAGGGGTCGGTGACATGTGTCGCAGCAGGCGAAGCCCGCATGGGAGTTTCATCAACATCAATCAAACCAGACGGGTTATGCTGGAAACAACAGTCAAGTCGCCAGTGGCCGTCGACGCGGCGGCGACAAGGCCGGCATCCCCCACGCTGGGCATCTGCATCCATCTGTGTATGCGGACGGTCTTGACTCTTGGCAGCCCGGGTGGGATCGTCGAGGGAAAAGTTCTCGACGGCCGGTTTCAGGCGCAATCGGAAGGTCGTGTGCCGCTCAGACGACGTAGTCAGGGAGCGCACGGTCGTGTCATGACCCCCAAGGCGACATCTCGACGACCATTTGTCACGACGGGGTCTGACGTACGGGGGGGCGCCCAAGCGCCTCTGCGTACGGAGTATGTCCTTTTGCAATACTACCCGGTGACCGCCACCGGTGGTCCGTGGATTGGCACCATCTGCCCAATCGGCAATGGCAAAAGTCTATCTGGCTGTCTAAATGGGTGGCGTCAGCCGTTGCCGCAGGCAAACCTCAGCTCAGGGTCCTGCCGGCCAGCATCATGGCACCCAGTGCGGTGTGGTCAATGTAATCTGGTCAATCTGTTACGAACCCTATCAGCCACGCCTCATGCTAAAATTGGAATGCGAATTGTAGACGGTGTGCGCATCAGATGGAGACTGATAAACACGTCGGGGCCGTGAGCCTCCACATGTGAACACACCGCATTTCCTTTTTAATACCGGCTGGTACTACGCCTTGGCGACGTTCCTTCATGTTCGTGCTCATAAATCGAGTAGCATTCGTCGTTTGAGTCGAGGTGGCTGGACCATCAACCCTCTGTATTTGTTTCTCCGTCTGTGAGGCGTCTACCTGCGATAATACGGCCGGCGGATAATACATCGCCTCCTCTTGCCGTCCGACCTCGCAGCCGAACAAGAAAAACACTGCATGGTATCCGCGTATACTGGTGATTCGCGCGTATCATGGACGAAGTGAAGCCTCAGTGCGGCAACAAGGGGGGAGGAGAAGAGACCGAATATGACTTGCCTCTTCATGTGGCTGGCCTCTGTATGTAATCAACTCGCTCGCATCCAAGCCTAGTTGTACACCGAATCAACTAACATGGCCGCCTGCAGTCGTGGTTCTGTTGACGTCGTGTCTCGGTAATTCTTCCAGCCATCCATCCAGTGTCTTGTTGTATCTAACGCCGCCTCAGGATGCGGCTTCCCCGTGGCAGCCAAAAAAATCAAATGGCTCAAGATTCCCCCCAAGGTCTTTTTTGCCTGCAAACATTTCGGTACAGGTGTTCTTATAGCAACAGCCTTTGTTCATGTGAGAAGACATTGGCCCGCGACTCAACCCAGCACACGGACGTGTTGCTAACAGTAAAGCCAGTTACTGCCCACGGCATTCATGAGCTTGGGCGACCCCTGTCTCCCCGACTTGTTCACCAAGGACTATCCTCCTCTGCCTGGCGTCATCATGATGGGCTCCCTGTTTGTTCTTTTTGTGATTGAAATGTGGCTCAATTCCAAGACGGGCGGACACTCGCACGGCGGCCCAACGGGGGCCGGGCTTACTGACCATCAACACGGCGCCGGGCAGCCGCATGCACACTCGAGGGGACAGCAATACCCTCACCCGCCGGCGACGGTCCATGGCCAGGCCATTGTGCACCAGAACCCGGCCATGGCGTCGGACATGAAGTCGCCCTCGTCCGACTACGACAGGAACTCGTTTGGTGAAAAGTCGTTTGACGACCGGACTCTCCACAACTACTACGACTACAATGACAAAGGCAACAGGCTGTCGACTATGCCTGCCTGGTTCATTGCCTTTTACGAGCAGTATGTGCGACAGCACACGGAGATTATGGACGCGCTTCGATATCCCAAGGACGGGAGCAAGGCCGTCGACGAGGAGAAGGCCCAAGTCACAGTCACGGAATATGCCGTCGAGGACGAGGAGCCCGTGGACCAAACCCTCTTGAAGAAGATGTCGACCAACATCACCTTGCTCGAGGGCGGTATCTTGTTTCACTCTGTTTTCGTGGGCATGACCGTGTCCATCACAACAGAGGGGTTCATCATTCTCCTCGTCGCCATCTCGTTTCACCAGCTGTTTGAAGGTCTCGGACTGGGCTCCCGAATCGCAGCCGTGCCATATCCCAAAACCAGCATCAGGCCATGGCTATTGGTGTTGGCGTTTGGAACCACGGCGCCAATCGGACAAGCCATCGGTCTCTTGACGCGAAACACCTACGACCCCGATAGTGCGTTTGGTTTGATTATCGTCGGCGTATTCAATGCAATGTATGCTCCTCGCTGGCAAGACTATTTTCTGCGTTGCATAGGCTAATCGGGCACAGTTCCTCCGGGTTGTTGATCTACGCTGCGCTCGTCGACTTGCTGGCCGAGGACTTCTTGTCCGAGGAGGCCAACCAGCTCATGGGCGGAAAGGACAAGGCCAAGGCGTTTGCTTGGGTTCTCCTGGGAGGTACGTGAACAGTGCGGACTGCCGGATACGTTGAGCAAGGCTAACTGACGTGCGTTTCTGCAGCACTCGGCATGTCCATTGTGGGCGCTTTTGCCTAGGTTCATTGCTGCGAGTGGGACGCGATTCGCCGTGTGAAAGAGTTGACTGGACGAAAAAGAAAAAAAGCTCAAATGGTAACGAATATGATGATCCGGAGGATTTACGAACGTGTGTGAGAACGCAGAGACTGACAAAGTTTTGGTTTGGAATTGGACGCGATGCCGGCGGTGCGGGATCGGAGCACTCTGACGAGTTATTTTTCGGGTGTAACTAAGAGCCCAGACGACTTCATGTTTGCGCACAAGACTTTCTGAACGTTGGTCCGGTGCTCAAGGCGTCTTGTCTGTCTGGTGGCTGCAAATCGGCGTAAACTAGCTTTTCCCCATCTGCTGACTCTTCCGAATACCCGAAGAGCTGAACCCGAGAGACCAATCTCACCCCCGCCTATTTATAGGAAATTGCTTCGCTGTTTCTAGACTCCCTGGCAAAGTCGTACATGAATCCGGGCCTTCTTCCATCAGGCGAAGCCGCAAATTCGATTCGGAAACAAGCACCGGAAGTGACTGGTTGTCGCACAAGAGCAAAAAAACACAAACCATGGCACTCGCCGCCGCGCATCTCCGCGTGGCCCGGCCGACGGACAACATGGACGCGCTGCTGCCCTTTTACCGCGACGGGCTGGGCTTCGAGGTACTGCTGCGCTTCAGGGACCACGAGGGCTTTGACGGGGTGGTGCTGGGACACGCAAACGCCGCGTACCATCTTGAGTTTACGAGCAAGACGGGCCACGCGGCGGGGAGGGCCCCGACGCGGGACAACCTCCTCGTCTTCTACCTGCCTGACTCGGAGGCCCATGGCGCTGCGGTTTCGAGCATGGAGGGGAGCGGCTTCAGCCCGGTGGCCAGCTTCAACCCGTACTGGGATCGGTGCGGGACGACGTTTGAAGACGCCGACGGCTACAGGGTCGTTTTGGCACATATGGCGGCGCCTATTTAGCGATTTTTTGCCGCTTCAAGCGGGCAAGTATTGGTGGATGGTACACGAAGACATAGATGCAGCATGATTACGATTCAAGAATGGACGCAAAGTTGTATATGATTATCTCGCACATGAAGTGATTACCTGCGCCCGCGCAGAGATGCCGCGTTGGATTTAACCATCCACCCGTTGAATCTTGCCGCTCGTGACGTCGTAAATGTATCCCGAGATGGGCACGTCCAGCACCAGAGGACTCTTCCTGAGCACCTGGACATCATCCAAGACACTCTGCTTCACGTCGCCAAAGGGGAGGAAGGAGATGTGGTCCACGTCCTCGCCCAGGTCCCTCCGAACCTTGGCGCGCAACTGCTCGTCTGAAAAGGTGAGCATGCCGCAATCCGTCTATTCCACCGTCAGGCGTCGCAAGATGGACCGCGGGCGGCGGTGGATTTCGGAGCGTGATCTCTTACATGGTGGACAATGACGATTTCCCGCGTCCCCAGGAGCTGCTGGGAGATGACGACGGAACGCAGCGCGTCGACCGTCCGGCCGCCCGCGTTGCGGATGACGTGGGCGTCGCCTTCAGCGAGGCCGAGGGCTTTGGCGGGATCGAGTCGCGCGTCCATGCATGCGACGACGGCCACCTTGCTGTTGTTGGGGCACGGTCAGAAACAGGCCCCGTCTGTTGACTGCTTGGACATGACATCTGGAGGCTGCGACGGGCTCAGGAAAAGGAGCTGCTTACCGGCCGGGCGGCAAGGGCAAGGTTCCCTTGTCAAAGGTTGCCGCGTACTGCTTGTTAGCGGCCTCGAATTCCGTACTGGCAGGCATGGTTTCGGATGATGGCTGTCAGGCGCATGTACATGGATTGTACCCGAATGTATTTCTTGTCGACTTGCATCAGGGTTCGTGCTTGCAGCTTGGGTTTATATATCTCATGACCGACCGCCCGTGCGATTTGATCTTCGGCGCGGGGTATACATCAGTCGCCATCTCAAACGCTTCTGTCGCAATGCCACAGACTTTGTCTTGGGACGGATACGTCGACTGCCGAGCCAATGGGAGCACGACCAAAACGCCCTTGCCGTCTGGTCTGGTAGAAATGTCGCGGGCGCAGTGCCCGCCGCTTCGCCGTGGCCGATTAGGTCGCGTTAGAACGGAAGGCAAATTGGGACTGCGGGTAATGCTGGGATGAAAAGCCACCATACGTTTTAGCTTCTGGTGCCATCTTTTTCTGGACTTGCATTATTCCTCACGAGCAACTCCCGGCGTGCTTTAGACTATATGGTGCGTTTTCATGGCACATGTCTGAGACTTGGGCAACATTGTCGAGGGCATCACTTAGATCTAAGGCCCAGCTCGTAGAGGCATGTCTTGTGCTTCGTATATTGTAAGAAGACATATGGTATCGCCAGGAGCATGTCAGAAACGCTGTTTTATACAGTCCACCCCCTGAATTATTCTTCATGCGTGACCTGATTGGGTAGCTGGTAGCAGGGGGTAATGCATTAACTATGGCTTATACATTTTAGGAAACTAGGTGTTAAGAGAGCTTCTGTAAAAACCTTTTTCTAATTGGTTATCAGCCCCCCTACTAGGCCACGCATACTGAACAATTCAAGGGTTGGACCGTATGTATGCACCCTTGTCAGCCCCGTGGTGGAACACGGGGTACGGCCGGGGCACGGCTTGACACTACTACTTGCGTATTCCCCTGATCCTTGTCGTGGGCATCAGCTGGAAAGCGGAGTGAGTTGAGATTCAGACCAGACATCTCAGGAGGCAGCAGTTTTGTATCGCGGCCAGTTTCGCTCATCGTCCAGTAACCATGTCGGAGCCCACGCGGTCCAGTCCGCCCGTCATGCACGAGCTTCAATCCATGTACCATGCCGGCATCGAGGCCCTGCCGCCGCATCTTTGCCAGATGTGCGCCGACATGACGGGCTCAGCGAGGGGTTTGTCCGCCTTGATTTCATCAGAAGGCTACCACCACAGCACAGTTCCGCGTGTTCGACAAGCCGCCGAAGGAGGGTGCATGTTCTGCAGCACAATATTGGACATGCTACTGACTGGCCACTTGTACAGCCGTACCGCGGGCCAGGCGGCGAAACGTCTAGAATTGGACGATACCGTCAGAGCATTCATAACCGGCAAAGTGAGTCAGAGGGCCCAATACGACAACCCTGGACTCAGGGCGCCAGTCATGCTGCTCGAGGCCATTGTTGTAAACTGGGTATACCAGGGACAAGTATGTGACTTTCATGTACTTCATAAAAAGGTTGGCTTCTACATGGACAGGCCTGTTGTGTTTGGAGCATTTACAAATGCTGCCGAGCCAGTACAGATCTGCCTGGTGGAAGCAGCGGGTACGTCTTCCAAGGCCCCTACCGAAGCGTATGTACTTTCTATGTGGTTTTTAACAAGGTGTAGGTAACCCTGTGATTCTCTCCTTCAAACCGCAGCCTCTGTCCATATCTGCCGTCGGCGATGACCTGGTTGAGGGATATATGCGCTTGCGTAAAGAATGCGCAGCCGAACACGCTTCCACATGCCCCCCGGACGTGGAACATGCCCTACCCCTTCGTGTTATTGACGTGGAATGTCCAGGGACGCCGATGAACATTGGCCTCGTTGTCAACGACGCCAGTGCTCCCCGGCATGGACGGTACGCTGCTCTGAGTTACTGCTGGGGCAAACCTCCACACGTCTTCAAAACTACCACGTCTGTGATGCAGGATGGTTTCCTACTGGATTGGTCTACCGCGCCTAGCACTATTGTAGATGCCATCACCATCACCCGGAGACTTGGGTTGCGATATCTTTGGGTGGATGCCGTATGCATCCTGCAAGACGACGAGGACGACAAGACATCTCAAATCAAGGACATGGCGCGGATATACAAGAATTCTGCCGTTACAATTGTTGCCGCGAGCGCATCCGGCGTCAATCAAGGATTCATCAAGGACAGATCAGTCAAAAGTATCGCCTTTCCAGTAAATGCCATTGACGCTACTTCCCACAATGGGCTACGCGTTGGAACACTCTGGGTCCACGCAAACACCCCGGACGAGCCTGAAGAAGCCATTGACTCCCGGGGCTGGACGCTTCAAGAATCCCTCCTCTCGCCGCGAATTTTGTACTTTGGCTCCAAGGACATCATATGGAAGTGCCAGGCGAAGCCGTTCCAGCCCGTCGTCGGGTGGCATAACCTCTACAAGGCCGAGGGCATGAAGCGGCTGCCCTCGACGATATTTGGCCTTGCGCTGCCCGGCACCCAGTCCCCGTTGGGCCACTGGCCGCACATCATGTCGGAGTATTCCAGGCGCAAACTGAGTCTGGACGTGGACAACTTCCGTGCCATAGGCGGCATCGCAGAGGAGCTTCAGAAGGCATCGGGCGATACATATATTGCCGGGCTGTGGAAGAATGACATGGCCAAGAGTCTGGCGTGGTTCCGGACGGATAGAATTGTGCCAAAACCCGCAAATGATGACCCTTTGAAACGGCCGACATGGTCTTGGCTCACTACTCTGTTCCCGGTTGGACAGATTGGCATCGAAGCAGATGCGAGCGGCAACGAGACAGTCCAAGTCTTAAGCTGGTCTGTAGAATTGGCGGATAAGACTGCCCCCTTTGGCCATGTCATTGGGGGAGCTCTAGAGCTGTCTGGCCAAGTGATCCGGGCCTCGGATATACCGCCGGCCGTGATTTCTTCCATGACGGTGATGCTGGATGCCGGGGTCTGTGACGAAGATGATGAGCAGGCGGGCAGGTTCGTAGGCGACGAGTACTACTATATGCTCCTGGGGAGTTGTGGGGAGGGCAAGGACAGAATCATTATGCTGTTGCGGGAACTAGAAGATGGGACTGTGGTGAGATGTGGCATTGCAAATTTGACTGCGAACACGGCGCTAGGTATATGGGAGACGGGCAAGGTTCGGAGGACAAAGGTCACTCTGATGTAGATGTGAAACAGTCACATCCGAGGGACCAAATCTCTGACATTATCCCAGTAGCAACTCCTGCAGCCAAGGCAACCTGGATTTGCCTCTCGGCCTATCTAGACTAGGGCACTCGCGTTTAAATACTGTAGTAGTCGCGCACTGCTATTACGCCGGCTTTTCGAGAGGGTGATTCTAGCTTCATCCTCGCATGCAGGCACACGATCCTAAATGTTCAGCAAGGAAACATGATATGACATTATACAAATGTAGCAACTAAATATATATAGATGGCGGCCCTTGGTACCGACGGATTCCGTCAGCGGTCCCACGTGTCGGGCCGACTTGGGCCACGACATGCGATTGTGGCGTTCTCGTTTGACCTGTCCACAGTAACTTGATTGTGTTAAATTGAGGGTTGTGATTTTTCATGACATGCCACTACTGTAGGCCACTCTGCGTGCGCGGACTGGATTCACCCATGAGACTGAGCGTACACAACCTGCCGCCGCATGGGTGAGATTTTCCAGTTTTGCTTCACCCTTTGGACGGCGTCCTTCCAACTGCGTGGGTAGCACTGGAGTTCCAATAGCCCTTGGGATCGTCAACATATTCCACCGAGCCTTGATTACAATCTCCGTTGCCATCTGGTCTTTTGCGTTGTAACTGCTCAAGTCAGTCATTCGCTGTTTTTGATAGTATTGAAATTCTGAACGAAAAGTCTCTCCTGGCTAAAGATGCAACATACTACTGTTTGCGGGTTTATTCGCCTGTCTCTGATGTAAGGTGTACAATACAAGCAAGTCAACCTGCGGGTCCTGCTGAGAGCTTAGATATATATCAACTAGGTAGGCTATTGGCGAACGGGGTCCTTTAACTTGTAGTTTGTCATCGTTGTGGAAGTCTCCCCCCTCTACCTGTTGGCACCGAGAGTCGAAGTTTGCACCAGAACTTATTCCTCATCAGTGTTTCGTCAATGGCTTAAACTTCTCGTTGCCTGTTGTGTCTTGTGATAGCTCTTAGGAAGCCCAAAGACTTTGAGCGATAGGTGTTGTCACACGGAAATGGCCCAATGTCAAAGACTGTTATTAGATGAATTGAGCTACTTGCTCCAAGCCTTCCTTGTTGAATCCTTGTCACAGGTCTGGCCGGAGATTGGACTTGCAGGCCAAGTAAGGTGATGGAGCCACCACATTCGAAATGATCGGTTTCCTGAGGGAGGTGTGCATGAGCATTGTAAAGCCTGAGGCCTAGCAAAGTTGATATGACTGATAGACAGAAAACAAGTAACCGTTCTAGAGTTTGCATTTCGAATAACGCTTATGAGCTTCGTCTGACCAGGGAAAGGGGAAAACAGGAACCTTGAAAAAGGAATCGCTGCAATTTGGTCAGGAGACTGGATAGAATGGAGTAGAATAGAACGAGCCTGCTATCCTGAAGATGCGTTCAAGCGGCATACCAAGCAACAGAGGCAGCGGTGAGACCAGTTGTAGTGCTAATTTTCTTCAAATCAGCAGCAGAATTGGGGTTATTCGTATCGTTCGTATAAGCCTCGGAAGAAAAGAGTAAATATACTACATCTAGAGTGAAAAAAATGGAGGAGGGATACTAGTGTTGATCTAAGGGTGCCAGGGAGGAGCGTAGTAAAGATGAACCACCCAGTCAATCCTAAACCTAGACTAGCCAATTTGCTGTGATTTACACATATGTAGTCCAGTAGGTCGAATAATACCCCGGCTGGGGGTCCAAATAATACCATGAGAAATCATTGATCCAAAAGCCACCATAGGAACCTAAAACGGTAGCCCTAGAGGTATTACCAGTGGCAAACTCGGTAGTATTGTTAGTTTTCTAACCAAGCCTCGGGTAAATTGGAATAATACTTGCCCCATGCCAGCCAACAGTTGGACCAGGCAGCCGTACGCGAGCGTTAGGGAGAAGACTATGACAGGTCCCTTGGCACTTTTGCTGCCAAGGTTGGAAGAGGACGAAAATGTTTCATGCAAAGTCGCACAGACCGACTGAAGCTGGACTGCCGAATTTTTGGTGCTAGCCCTCGCCGACTTGGTGTATACATAGAGCTCTTTGGTCAACTAGGCCTTGAGAAAAATCGAGGACCTTTACTATCAAATGAATTGACTCATGATACTCCAAGCCTTTAGCCCTTGCCACATTTGCTGCTCAGCAACTAGTTTGCCCTAGTCAAAATAGTTTTTCAGTATTGGTACGCAGCCTGAAAGACATATGACGTGTGAAAAGACCTCAAAAATGGCTTGTGAATGTCCGTAAATATGATAATTGTCTTTGGGGTTTTCAAGGTTCTTGGATTGTATTAATTGAGGCGCTGACCTTTTACCCGTATATAGTTATAACTCATCTGGATGTAAATTTGAGGCTCGTTAATAGGTGCTATCAATATTATATAAGTGTACCCAGACAGCACTAAAGGTCACGTCACTGGTTCTCGACCCCGTTCGTCGAGTCAAGTCTGCTATTCTACAGCACATGGCATGACTCGGTATTAGCGCCCGTCTTGATCCATGCGCCAACATGTGTACCAAGCAGCGGCTAGGTGGATGAGCCACGATACATGATAGGTGGCTAGCCCCAGGTGCCACTTTTGATCAATTGACATCATTGATTGATTAAATATTTGCCAACGGGTAGGACCCGCCCAAGTAAGTTGAAACAGACGCGCTAGCTGCCATCAATGTTTCACCAGGACCTCTTCTTTACATATATGTACTTGACTCATCTTCCAAAGCCGTCTCTTTATTTAGTCGGGCCTGCTCCCACCACCAAAGCCGTCCAAATCACTTGTCAGTCAAACGTTGAAATTTGGACGCAGCCAGAAACACAAACATGCAGAATCCCTCTTGTCCAGGTTAGAACCCACAATAAAGATCCTGGATCCTTATTGGCTAGGGACCCTCTGACGAGGTTAGGACGGAGGATGGTGAAGCTGCCTGAGGCATGCAACACCCAGAACCAGGGCTGAGCTGGGCTGGCCCGTGGTCCGTGGTCCTCATATAAGACCATGAAAACGGGACAGGCAAGGTAAAATTGACGCACACACGTATATATATACATCACATAGTCCCTGTTAACCATTTGCACAGCTAATATGTCGCGCCGAGCTCAATGTCTGGATTGCCGCTGAATTTGACTGGCAACACATGACAAAACAAGCACTCAGCCAAACGGTTGACTTCGCCAAGCACGACGGCTTGCCAATCGACTTTCAGACAAAAGTGGACATGACACTCACCAAGCGCCGCATTCCGAGTCTCGGGAACGCAGACATGAGCAAGTATAACATAAACGAGTCGCTGCTGGCACAAGCTGCCTTTGAGCCAAAGACGTACACGATTACTCTTGACCAGGGAAACTTTTTGAGCCCCTACGACGCCCAGTTTCCCGGAGCGCAGATGGTCATCCCGACAGGGCTCCTGAACCACAAGGGCGGTGGCCTGAGCCTCTCGGTGCTGTGCAAGCAGGCCGGGGCCGGGGACTGTGTCGAAGAAGCTGCCGAGGAAGGCGCCGCCGAGGGCGCCACGGAAGGTGTCATCGAGGGCGCTGCCGGAAAGTTGATCCGCGACGCCGACCTGCAGGCCGCACTCAAGGCAGGCCAGGTGGGCGGGTACGCTGCCGCGGAGGCCGTCCTTGCCGAGGCTGGCGAAACGAGTATCATTGGCGAGTTGCTTGAGGTTGTCATCGAGGTGGCCGAGGTGTGAGAGTGTAACTGGTAGTGTGGTGCTATAAACTAGATGGTAGACAGGCCTTAGTTAGGAATTGGAATTATGTGGATGCCGTCTACTTGTCCTGTTTACTTGCTTGAGCTATAAGAATATGAAAAATTTATGAAAAATTATTACTCGTATTATTATCTAAGCCAAAAGGCCGTTATCTAGCTGAAATCAAAGTATACATCCATGTCTTTTTAAACCCTTCATGGTTTCAAGGGCCAGAGACCAACCTTGATGCCTGTGGACGCGGCTATTAGAGTTTCGGTAAAGGTTCTGGCGCTCACCATTGCAATTACAAGTCCGTTATAGGAGACGGGCCGTAAACTCGAGGTTTATGACCGCGCCTATGGAAACAAAAATCCCAAGGCCCCCTTGACTACATTGTTGATATCAATCCCACCCAGCATACTGCCAAGTAAGCTCGCACCCTGACCAGCAGCCTGGTTCATATCAACTCTGCCAACCATGTTGCCTAGCGCAGAGAGGCCGTTTTGAGCAACCTTGTTGAGGTCTACTCTGCCGAGGAGATTGCTTGCGACGCTGACGCCCATCTTGGCAGCAGTACGGAGGATAGGCTATTCGTCACGTCAGTAGCCCGATTCGCGAGGGTGCGTCCATGTGGTGTGACAACTTACTCCGTTGAAAAACCCTGCCCAGCTCCATGTCTCTCGTCTGGTGATTTTCGCAGTCCCGGCGTGAAATAGCTTTTGCGCAAGTTTATTGAAATCTTCGGCCTCGATGCGTTCCCGAAGGAGTTGAAATCCTTGCGTTTTCAAGTCGTTCAAGTCAACCTCTGCGGTTGTGCTGTTGAGCTTTTTGAGGCCATCGTCGAGTGCCTTGTTGAGGTCCACGTCGCCCTTGTGATGGTGTAAGCTACATGATGACTTTCTAAATATGTGACAGGGCAGATGATTACGCACAGAGTTTAGTTGGTCTCGCAGATTGAGGGCTAGTTCTCGAACAGCGACGGATCGCTTGGGTTTCGATTCGTGCTTCTCGTTGAGAAGCTCGTGGAGAAGGTCTGCTCCTCGCTCAGTCAATATGCCGAGATTGAAGATGTTCTAAGTTGAATCAGCGGAAGTCTAAGGAGTATTTCAAGATTGGCCCCGTACCGCGAAGGAGGTGTCAACCACGTCTGTGCTTGTAGGAGCAGCGACAGATGTTACGGCACTGGTGGCGCTCGTTGGTGTGGCCGGCCGGGCTGAAACCCATGGCACCGCCAAGATGAAGAAGATGGCGGAGGAAAGTGTAAACTTCATTATATCTCTTGTAAAAGATTGTTTTTGTGAATAAAGGAGTGTATGAAAGAGAAGGAATTAGTCGATTAGTATTATTCTTGATGAAGAAAAAAAGAGAGAGTGACCGTCAAGGAACGAATGGTGAAAAAAGAATGTAAGGTGATAAACGAGAGACTAGTTGTCATTGAACTAAAGTCAAGCGAATGACAATATATTTCAAGACGGGAATCTCACGATATATATTCCACCTTGGCCCAAGAAATCAAACATCTTCACTTAGCCGATATTTTCCATACCCTGTATTGAGATCGACAACAACCGCCTCCCAGCAAGGTTGATTACCACTTGCACGGACAACGCTGTTGTATTGTAAAAGAAAACGGTGACCAGTCAGCAGAGCCGCAAATTCTGCCATTTGGTGATGCCACCTGCGATCGCTCAACAAAATGAGAGCATGTTGCGTCGTAGAACTTGATTGGCCGACGATGTAGTTGCCGACGTCAAAGCGCGGAACGGAAGACAGCAATGGGCTGATTCGCACAAACATCACATGCACGGCTGGGGTTGGAGCCATGTGGGAAAGGGTCTAGGCTGGGTTTACGGGGCGGCAGATAAGAATAAATGGGCTGGGAGGCGGATATAAACAATAAAGCGCAGCTATAGGTATCCATAACGGTTAAATTGTGACAAGGCTGGCGCATCACCGTGAACGCTTATCATAGCACGGAGCCCTGCAACTCCATGTCGGTGCGCTGCCGACAGATCAAACTGCCATGGCCATCACTTCCTAAATGAGGCCGAAGGTGAAGCAAATGAGCGCAAAACTCCAAGCCGCCTGTCACCAGATCCTGAAACCAGCGTTTGTGGAATGTCCATGGGTCCGGTACATGTAGACTCTTGGCGTAACCTGAATATGCCGTGAAGCCCTTCACCGACCATAGTTGCTCGCAACACTCGACTTTGCAGTCGGAACATGTTCCGACTAAAATGAGCGTCATGATATTCACCAAATGCCAGGTTAGTTATATGAAACATTGGCAACCATGGGCCTTGCGTGTCATAGGATGGGCTTCTACTTCATTGTCTAGATCAACGCCAAATGCGCATCACCGTTTGAGCTTTATTGCTCTCAGATGCCTATATCAATTGACCTTTACTGTATAGTGCAACGTCATTCGTGCGTTAGGGGGCTGGTACATCAGTTTCATAAGTTGTTGATAACAAGGCAATTTTTTCTTGATACGTTGGCATAGCATTAGGGGACACAGCACTTCATACGCTCAACCTATTCGATGATAAACAGCACCATGTTTGATAGTCACATGACTAGAAGCAAGAGCTAACTAATCAAGACAATAATGGTTGATGCTACCAGCTATAGGACCTGTAACTATTGCAGCCGTTGGCTAGTGTGGGCGGGAGATGCTTCACCCTGCGATGTTTCTCGGCCAACCAGCCGCGCAGTATATAATCGTAGTCGGCGACTACGCGTCCTCTCATTCCTCCATAGCGTCTGTTCCTAGTTTTGGCCCAAATTGAGCGAAATTCGGAGACAACTCTTGAAATGAAATAGCCCCCTCGGCGACAAACCTCTGGCGGATTGTATGCCCGTCTTCCACGCAGAATCTTCCTCTCGGGCCGTTAAAGCATGACTCGCACATGTTGAAGCAAGTCTCTGTTGATCCGCAGTCATCGGAGCATAAACAACAATCTGGAGATGGAGAGCTTAGAATACGCACAGATGGAGTCGGCTAGAAGCGTACAACTTACGGTAAAACTTGGCCTGTGTTAGTGATGTACGGCAAACTGAAACGATGCACTCCCACGTGTGCCAAATTTGTGGGCGCTCAGGCTGAAGCAACGGGCAGAAATCCATGCGATCAGGCTCATCTGGTGACAGCAGGAGACGAATTTGGCGGCCGAGCGCGACGTCGAGGGCTATTCTGCCGTATTTGTCTCTCTCGTCCGGATCGATACCGGCCTGCAGAAGCTGCTTCACGCGTCCTTCTAAACCCCTTGCTACGGCATTAAACAGAACGGAGTGTTGGGTAACCCCCGAATGTCGGTCAGCCCACAAGAGTCTCGTATATTCACGCTTCTCACGAAGCGCATAATAGAGCGGTGATTTGTCTTTACCATCCAACACGTCAACATCAGCGCCACGGTTCCGAAGCAGCATAATGATTTCCTCATCGCAACTGCCATTCTTGATAGCCAAATGTAGAGCGGTGGAACCGTCACCACTCTTCTCCATGTGAACGTCGGCAAATGAATTCAAAAGAGCCCTGACGATGTCGACATGTCCCCTCGTGCCATTCGCGTATTGTACGGCCAGATGCAGTGGTGTATAGTTGGCTGGACTTCCCGTCGCGCGATGCTGCCAAGCTCCATACTCGAGAAGGATTCGAACACTGGCAGACCATCCGTTCGCGGCCGCTACATGCAGAGGTCGAGCTTGGCATGTGCCGGGAATTACTACATTGGGATCAGCCCCTTCATCCAGAAAGACTCGAGTTGTATCCTCCTGATTCATGCAGCACGAAATTACAAAAGGGGTCATTCCTCTGTCGTCCTTGGATTCTAATTCTGCCCCAAGCTTCAGCAGCACTTCTGCGGCTTCGGCGTTGCCGTCTATGGTGGTCAGAAAGCGTGTACGGGTCAACGGGGACTGAGAGTGAGCTTACAGTATGCAGCAATGTGAAGCGGTGTCAAGCGGAAACATAAAGGTTCACTTTTACCTTGACTCCTCGACTCCAAGTTCGCTTTAGGAGCCAGCACGGCAATCACGGAGGCGCTTCCAAAATTTGCAGCTGCTTCCATGGCTTTGCGAATCGTATCTAACCACTCTGGGGTTTCGCCATTGTCTCGAGGGTACAGGGCCAGCAGCTCACTGACAACACCATCGTAGCCGAGCTCGGACGCGCGTTGAAGCATTGAAGGATGTTCCATCTCTAAAGGTTTAAAGACACGAGCCCCTGCTTGGGCGAGTCTGGAAACCACAGGCCAGTGTCCGTGCTCGACGGCGGTGCACAAACATTTGTCTAGCTCGCTCACGTCAGGCATCTGAGCATGGCTCTCCTGCCACAATGACAAGATCAACTCCACCGTAGGATCGTGGCCATGGCTACATGACTCTTTTAATGCATCCAGCCAGGACTCGGGCGACTGAAACTTGTGCCGTAGTAAGACTTCGGCAGTCTTGGTATGTGACCCTTGGATTGCGAGAGTAGGCGCATAACTAAGGGAAGGGTCGATTGTATCCTGTGATACCATGTCATAGACAACACTTGTCAGACCAAGGTACGAAGCAAGATACAAGGGCTGGCTGACTAGGTAGTCTACTGACGAGTAATCAAAGTTTGCCGAGAGGTGCAAAGAGAGGTACGTGGAAGCCCACCATTCCATTGTCTCGGAGTCTTTCCAGAATGGCATAAACCAATCTTGCACATCCACCATGGTGTCAATACATTCTTTCAGATGTAGTGGCCAGCAGACCACGGCGTATCGCAGAAATTGCGTTCCTGAGGGGCCTTCGATAGTCTCTTCGTGTCCGCACCGCGCCTCCACTTCAGGTATTTGCATCTCCTTCATCGCGAGATAGAGAAGACATTTCCTCGGCAAAATTGATGATGGGGCGACTTCACCCGCCGCAGCTGTGGGAAGCAAGTTCCAAGGGAGCGAGTCAGTCTGCCCTCTGACGAATTCTCGCAGTGTGTTGTGAATGTGGATAGTGTTGTTCTCGAGGTATACCAAGGGGCCTAGAGCCAGTTTGAGCTTGTCTTGCAGGTCTTTGAGGCTCAATATGCTGATTTTCTGAAGCGTGAGGCCTCCCGCGTTCCAACCCGGCGTTGTAGGAATTCCCATGGCGATGGAGAGCTCGCCAACAGTCATTGGTCGATGAGCAAACGCAATGCAGAGCAGGACATCGCGGAGCCATTCAACGGTTGCGTTAATGCTGGCGAGTATTTTCTCGTAAATAGCATTATACGTGGTACATTCGGACATTTCCATGCCGATTGTGCCACTATCGGTGAGATGTTTAAGCAGCTGAAGCTGCAGGATGGGAAGGCCATGATGTTCTTCGCCATCATGCGCAACCATCTGGGATAGTAGGGCTTTTCCCGGCTTGATATACCTCTCAATGTTGATTCCAGGGCTGTCAAATAGGCTCTGAATTGAATCCGTTGGCTCGCAAGTTATCAAAACCTTGAAACCTGTATTTTGACCCGCTGCCAGTCTTTTGAAATCGCCAATGAGATGAGACATGGTTGCGTCGCATTCATGAAGGGCATCGATGACACAGAAAACGGAGCGTTTCGATACTTTTCGGAGCGCTGCGCCGAAAAAGCGGTATAGATCGGGAGCAGATAGGTAAGAATCCGACTGCATGTATGTCCAGACATTGCGCACATAGCGGCTTTCAAAGATTGCATCGTCTTGGTACAGTAGTTGGAGAATAAGATCGAGAAGCAAGTCGCGGTATGTTCTTCGACGATGGTCGGCGAGACTGAAGTAGTACGAGAGTGTTAGAGTATCACCCCGGCATCGTGCCTGCTCGGCCACCTGCTTCGCGAAGCAGGATTTCCCAGTTCCTGGACCACCATAGACAGGCAGTATCCATTGTTTGCCCTGTGGTAACATGTCTGACCACTCTGGCCACTCTATCGTATCGGGTGGGAGCGCCGCCGCAAGGATATGTCCAGGGGCTGAGTCGTTTGGGGAGAGCATCGTGAGAGATTGGCGGTATTGTAGAAAGATATAGTAATCACCTTGGTCCTGGTTAACGCTCTAATGCACCCACAAATGTGGCAAGGCTGATCTGACGAACCTGGTCGCGGGATTCTAGTGATTGCGAGGATCTCTTTCGCCAGGCTAGATATCAGTCTGTCATCACGATGACTGCAAAGTTGCCGATGCGTTGTCTTCAGGCACGGAACTTGTTTCTGCTTGTCCGTGGGAAAGGGCACCTTCATTGCGCGTCAGGGTCTGTAGCTGTTGCACAAAGGCATCATGGACTTACGACGATGCCAATGAGGTCTGTCGGAACCTCTTCGTAAATGGAAAACGTCTTGTATTGCTTGCCAAGAATTTGGAATCGCAAAGTAGCTGCCTCCAGAGAATCAGGCCCTGTTTGGGTGATTTCAAGGAGCTCACGGTGTAGATGCTCGAATCCGGCGTCACGCGGATTGGTGCTTGCGAGCACAATCTTGAATAGGGTTTCGACCCAAGGGCTGGACCCATCTGGGGTTCCGAATAAGATCTAATTGAGAAAGTAAATGACCCGTCTTGACAACCCAGCGCACAAAAGGGGACGTGCATACCAGGAGTCGAGTGGAGGACGCAATTTCTAGATACATTGGATCGCAGTTGGCGATCCAAAGCATCTGACGCAAGACGATGCAACATGTTAGCGGAACCAGTCTTGATCTCATGATATGTGGTATTTTTACGCCCACCTTCTTGACTAGAATGCCTCCCAAGTTATGGCACAAAAATACCAAGGGTGCCTGTGTATAATTAGCACCTTGTCATAGCAGGACTAACAGCAGGCGCGCGACTACCGCTTTTCTTCCTTCCCTCAGCTTGCAGATTGCGTCTAAGAGATTCATAGCCATCCGGTGAAGGGTACTTTCATCGAGGAGATTCTGGATTCGAAAATCAGACACATAGTCGTAGGTCATGATTCGCATTTGCATGCGTGGAATCAAGGCGGGCAAAGTGTCTGTAAGCCAGCATTTAGCAGTTCCATCCGATAGTTTCTCACACCAGGTATCCTCGTGATGCCCAAACAATCCGTTAATAGCAATCACACTATCATCTGTTACTCATAACACTCCCGTAGAATCAAGAGTCATAATTTCCATACTCAACGGGTTCACCATCATTGCCAGCCTGGCCATCTCGGAGGATCGTAAGAGCGCCCGTTGTATTGGAGTTATCTTCAGACATGGTATGAGTTCGTACGAATAGTTTTTGGAAGGACTTAAAAATTGGGAAGCTGGAATCCCAACACGGTTACGGAAAAGAGTGAATTTTTAAGTGATGAAGGTGCACCTGAATCCTGGGAGTCGAGGGAGCGACGGAAGCAGTTGGCAGTCATGTGCTCCAGGACGCGCATGGATCGCCTTTTGTTCAGTGGCAAGGCTCAAAACAAAGAAATGGACGTCAATTGATACAACATGGTGTGTGACTCAGCTTCAAACTCTTTGTTTTCCACCACACAAAGACAGAGCATGCCCTGCATCCGGCCACTCCTCACAAAGACTTGGCCGTTTCGTCTCCCACTGGTGCGTGATGCCAATTGTTTCATGTATTACTGTCCAACCATGTACGTACCTACGGAGTTCTTTGTCCATCCTTGACCAGATTTGGCTGGCATGAATCTGCCCGGCATCGATTGTTGGTATGAGGTCAACTGGTGGAAGTCACGTTCAATGTCATAAAGGCGCGGGCCGAGCGTTGAACCCGACAACATTGAACAGTTACGCCAAGGGCTCGAGAGCTAGTTTAGGGCCTTAGGATTTAAGACTCGCTTATTTACCGCCGTTTAATAGAAATCATGGTTATTTACCCTTGAAGGTCTTTAAAAAACAAGCACCTTTAATATTAAAGCGAATTATTAGCTGAATACGAAAGTATTTGAAGCCCCTCACACAAACCGTTGTCACATGACAGTTTTGACGAATAGTACCAGTTATAGCCAAGATCCCGCAAGACATGTCGCAACATGGGATCATTGAAGTACATCAGTGCCAAGGCATGACCTTTGCCGGAACTTCGAATGCTGTCTCGCTAATGAATGCTAGGAGACTAAATAGTATACCTGTTTGAACGCGACATCCCTCGCTAGGCTGATTTGGCTTGCGAAAGCCATCCCATAACCAGGCTGCAACGTCACCTTGCTCCATACCCTTGAAGTTCTGCTGCGTGATGATAATAAATGCTTCGGAGCAAGGCATTGTGGACTCATAAGGCCGTACTTGATAGCAGGTCTCCATCTCTGGTAGGTATCGAGGCATGATCGGTGAGGTATCCTGATCCAGCACGATGGTCTCGCTGTCTTTTGTTTTGACCATCACTTGTGAATCCGTTTCAAGATCATTGTTGGAGCAACAGGCTGTTGTCGGTGCTGGTACATGGTTTTGTATGACTGTTGTGGGCAGCAAACTGTTAGGCTCTGCAATGGCCTGGTCTGAGACACGCCTTGTTCCCTGAAGAAGTTCGGTTTCAAGCTCGGATGATTGAGCTATGAGAATAGGCGATACAGAGATGGGGCTATTTACTTCTGATCTCGGTTGAGTACTGGAAATGAATGGCTCGGTAGAAGCTAGGATGGGAGGATCCCAAGCTGTGATATTCCGCGTACCAGAGACAGTACTGTATGCCTCAAAAATATCGACAATGTCATCCTGGTGTTCTGTTTGTAGCGGAAGCGGCATGCTGGAATCTTGCTCATCTTGATCATGCCTCTGGGAGCAGCGTCGTGTCGACGGAGCTTGCAGAGCTTCCATTTGAGTCCTGAGTGTCAAAATAGTCCGTTCTGCTTCGATGAGCTTTTGTTCCAGCGATGCGATGTAGTCCTTTCGACGAGCTCGATGACGACGCTGGTTATTGCGGACACGTTCCTGTGTGTGCTGGACTGACACACGTTTAGTCCCACGTCGGGGCATCGAAGGCAATTCCGGATCCATGCTGAGTTGTGACTGCCGATATGTCACCATGGGAATCAGATCGTCCAACATACTTTAGTCACCTGTGGTCTGAAAGTGATGACATATCGACCTTGTGATTTGGTCCATCGATCTGGTCCTTCCCCGCCACCGCCATTGATCATAAACACGCCGTGATTGGGCGCCACCTCCCACGGTGTCTGGTGTCTTCGGACCTACCTAGGTAGATACGGCACATCAAATGAGGTCACGGTATGCGGTAAATCAATGAGGGACAGATGTATCCAATACATGAGCGTATTGGATCCCTTTAAATGATGACATATCGATGCGCGCAAAAGAACTATATATGGCCGCGCGCTTTTACTAATTTGTGTCACTCTTATCACAAACCCCAACGCATTTTCCAAACAGCCCTTTCGCCTTTGCCAGACAATATTTTACACTTGCAATGAATACTCAAGAGATCTACGACCAAGTCAACAGACGATATGGCTCAATCGTCAAGAGTAGCACCGGACAGTATGAGCAGAAAGTAGCAAAGGCCTTTGGATATACCGAAGAAGAGCTCTCTACCCTTCCCGAAGGTGCGAATCTAGGGTTAAGCTGTGGCAATCCCATTGCGCTTGCAAGGCTGAGAGAGGTGTGTATGTCCGTGTCCTGCGGTCCTGTCGCCTTGCTAACGATGAAAAGGGCGAAACTGTCGTCGACCTTGGGTCTGGCGCTGGCTTTGACGTATTTGCGGCTGCAAACAAAGTTGGCCCAACAGGCAGGGCCATAGGAGTAGACATGAACAAGGTGCGCATCATTTCACTCGACGAGCAGAGTCAAACTCATGTCTAATACCGCGCAACAGAACATGATCGACAAGGCGAACGCAAACAAAGCTCGCGTCCATGCCTCAAACGTCCAGTTCATCGAGAGCGCCATCACGTCCATCGCGCTGCCTGATGAGGTTGCTGACTGCATCATTAGCAACTGCGTTATTAACCTGGTCCCCACAGAGGATAAACAGCTCGCGTTTAGTGAGATGTTCCGATTACTCAAGCCCGGTGGGAGACTTGCCATCAGCGACATACTCGCGCGCAAAGAGTTTACGGACGAGATCAAGAATAACATTGCGCTCTATGTCGGGTGCATTGCCGGCGCTAGCAAAGTCAGCGAGTATGACGAGTTTCTCAGGAACGCAGGCTTTCACGGTAAGTTGAATCGTCTTGTAGAATCAAGATGGAGATTAACATCTACCAGATGTTCTCATTGTGGATAGCAAGAGCGACTTGAATGTGTACTGTACTACCGCTGAGGTCAAGCCATCGTCGCATCCTGAAACAGACGCCGTGCAAGAGGAACAGACGGTACCCTCGTGCTGTAGTACAGGCGCGAGAGCGATTTGCTGTCAGCCGGAAGACAAGGAGTCCTGTTGTCAAGATAACTCGTCCTCGTGTTCTTGCCAGAAGCAGTCGACGTCAATGGCTACTCAAGTCACGACGCTGGCTGGTCAGTTGGGCATCGCCGACTTCAATGAATGCGCAGGTAAATGCATCATAGGCTTAGCGTGACAGGAATTGGCGACTAACTCGATCCAGGCTCCTTCCAGGTCTATGCTGTCAAGCCTACGGCGAATTAAGACAATCAGAGTGGTATGAGAGCGTCAAGGCGACTGGTAGTATACGTAGTCGTGCGTTGTATTACTTTTAGGCCCCCCGGGGAAAGGTTTCATCTGGCCATTGTTGGTAAAACCAAATAAGGTTGCCGACTCACATGGAGAAAAAAGCTTTCTAGCCTTATCCAGCAAGACAAGGCACTATATGACAACTGCATCCTTCGCGTCCTAGTTACTCTCCAGTGGGACAGTCTATCAGCCAGTTCAAGTCTGTTGTCGAACTCCTTGAAGGCCTTCGCGACGCTATCAAAGTTTATTATTTAGTCTATATAGATGGTAAAATCCTGCATTAAGACATTTCTAAAAATAATATTATTCTTACTAACCCAGAAACGGCAGATGGCTTTAATGGCATGCTTATTGGCTTAGACTTAGCTAAGGAAGAAGGCAAAGGCCCTAGCGGGGCTCAACATTGGACTGGCACGATGGAGTTTATGGTAATTAAAGTACTTTTTAGGATTTTACATACTTATTAACATAATATTGAAGCCTTCTTCTACGTTCTTATCTGGCTATGCGCTCGCCGCGGTTGGACATTGGCTGGTGCTTCGAAAAAGCCGGCCACAAAGACCAGACTTTCTGTTACACGGAAATGGCTGGTTACACAAGGGCTACGGTCACGAGACCTAGGGCAAAGTCCCTCACCGACTTCTTGTATAAATAGACGGCTTCGTCCCTCAAGGCCTTGAGGAAAACCAAGGACCTTTGATACCGAAGACTGTTATTAGTTGAATTGAGCTATTGCTCCAAGCCCTCTTTCCGAGCCCTTGTCACACTTTCGCTCTCGTTTCTCAAAAGCCAACGAACTGATCTCCTCTGCAACTGCCACAGGCGCTTATTTGCAACCCAATAAAGAGATTGATAGATTGAAGGACGCTGACTTGGCCGTGTATCCATTTGGCATGACTCAAAAGTGCTATGTAGAGACAAGGCGACGAACTTTATGGTCGTTATTTATATTAGAGCGACTAAGTCCGTTATTCCCTAGGAGGCCGACGATGATCCATGCCGAAGATATACATATTCGACTGCCATCTGATTCAAGGCAAGGTGCTAAGTTACTACTAGGCAGCTACTTTATTCAAACAGTAAGGCTAGTTTATCTTCATTACAGGGATATAAATTACATGTAATAATTACATAGTAATTCGCTATCAAGGGTATATTTAGCTGGTCGTATTTAAAGAGTCACCGACTGAAAAATGGCAACGGCATCTACGATATCAACCTACGAGAGCCGATCGCGCCGTCTGCAACCCACCCGCAGTAGCATTTGCTGCTGCCATGATAGCAACCGGGATTACCTTGCTGGGAGGGTCCTTGAGATTGACTGCAACGGCATAGGACACTGTTGAAGTATACGCTGCTATGTTGGTCACCTCGCCAATAATAGCCGCCGAGCGCTCCTGGCCTGCCGACTTTTGGCTCAATTCATAAAAGTGCCAGCCAGTTACAAAGAGAGCTGGGATGGTCAAGACGGACTTGACAATTGCGCTGGTGGCTCGCCCGTCATTCACTGCCAGGCCCTTGAACTTGCTGCTCGAGACCTTCAGTTTCTCCTGGACAGGACCACTAAACAGCAGCGCACTTACGATGCCGACTGTTGTTGTGGCCGTGGACACGGCATTGACAGCAGTGTTCTCAACAGGGTGTCGAGGTGCGAGAAACGCGGCGCCCCCTTGCAAGGCGGACACGATAACCCCCAACACGGTTGAAGACGTGCCCCATGGATTAGACCCTGTCAAGTAAAGGGCTTCGGCACTGCTAGCAAACGTGGCCACAAACAAGACAAAGCCGGACACGCCGTGACCAGCGCCGTGGACGACCTTTTGTAAAGTCGATAATGCTTTGAAAGGGTCCTTGTCCCCGGATCGGTCCGTGTCCATTTCACTGGCTGGCTGATTTTTGAAGATGGCCTCCAAATCACTCCAAGAGTTGGCCGAGATGATGGCTCGGACTTCGCTAGTATCCGGGAACGGTGCGCGGTTGTTTATCATCTTGTACACAACCGTGTAGCCAACCGCCCCAATCCAAGTGAAGAGGTCCATGAAGGAAATGTCTGGAACACCAATCGCATTGAGGATGTCGGAGATGATGGGGATGTGTAGTTTCACATCGAGCAAATCGAGCGCAGAGTTGGCGAGACTTGCTAGAACACGGAACAAGGCGTCCACAACCACCTTGACGGATGACACGAGCGCTGAACCCAGGATACCCGCGATTTGTTTGATTATCTCCCCCACGCTGAGGCTCTTGAACTTAGACGCCAACGTCTGAAGGTCTTGATACACTCTCGACAAGACCTCGCCTTGGTCAGAAATTGCGTCCAAGAGCACTTGAATTAGCCCCTGTGCCTCGGCATGAGTATTCACGTCCGGCAAGACGCTCTTCACCTGGATGTTCTTGGCCTGTCTGCTGAAATGATTCGCAAATAAAAGCGAGGAAGAATCGTGTCCAGTGAGGGTATCTCGGCCGCTAGAATCGGGCGGTGAGTCGGCCGCAGCGCCCAGCGAGGACCAATCTTTGATTCCAGCCCAGTCTCTGATTTTATCTCCCACCGCGTCCAGGTGGCCCCCGAATTCAATTCTGGCCTGATCGATCCGACCGACCTGGTGCTTGAGATATAGCTTTGCAATGTTGTGCAGCGCCTTCTTGGTGCGCTTGATGTCCTCCCACCGGAAGAGGAACTGGATGAAGCGGACGACGATTTCGACTGCCGTCTTGATCTGCTCAAACACCCACACGACAGCGCCCACAATGGCATCGACAGCGTCGAGCACGGCGTTGTAGACCTTGCCTGCGATCTTGGCGATGAACTTGAACGTCTTGGAGGCCGCATCCTTTATCACTTCGATTAGCTTTTGGACGCCCTTCTTGACGGCATTCTTGACTGCTCGAAACACGTCGCCAACCGCCGACCAAAAACTCCAGACATTGTCGGGACCTTTTTGGCCGCGGCCCCTGCGCACAACTCGCGGAGCCTCTTGTCTGTAAAAGAGCCTTGATGTCCTGGCTGGCGGGTTGACCTGGCCGTACGCTTCTTTGAAATGGGCAATGCTTTTGGCTGCGCTGTCGACATCCTGCTGCGGAGTGCTGGCGTCGATCAACGGCCGCTGACTGTCATCCACGGTACCCCCTGCTACCACGTTGGCAGAGTACGCTGCTTGGCGGATTTTATTGGCGTCGTCGAGATCTCTGACCCTGCCAAAGGCCTTGTCCATTGGGTTGATGACGACAGTCTCACTGTCCTGCGGGATGCACACGCTCAAGATGGCTCCGTATGCATCCTCGGCCGCCTCTACAACGGTAACGAGGCCGGCTGAATCTGTGGCCACTTGGACCTCTTTCTTCCCTAGTACATAGTACTGGCCGTTGATATAGGCCGGGGTGTGGGAGTCGGCCCAGAGAGAGAGCTTGACATCATCCACTGGTTGGTCATTGGCATCGAGGACAGTAATCGTCGTTGTATACGACATGAAGCTTTTGGCGGGCTCCGGCTGCGGCTTGGGCACCGGATCCAGCTGAATGTGATGGGGCTTCCATGTCTTTGCCGTCGTGTTCGTGGCCTGGGTGAAGCAAGTCAATCGGTTTTCCGTGTATGCAAAGATGGTGTTTCCCCCGTCGACGCGGTTGAGGTATGGCGAGATGTGCGACGCATCGGAAAGAATAGGCATGGGCACGCTCCAGTTGGAGGGATCCATGACCTCGTCTGCATAGCACGAGACGTAAAAGACCTCCGAGTCGGCGTTTCTCCCCCACAGTGTAACCACGCCTTCAAACTGCATGGCATAGAGGATGTTGGTGCCTTCGAAGATGTCTTCTTCGAGGAGGAGGTCTCCGACAGCATCGTTGGTCTGTCTGTCGGCGGGATAACGGTAGAGGTTTCTCCCCGCAATCACGTACAGGTCTGTAGTTTCGAATAGATTGCTGGAGCTATCCGTGTTTCGGACCGTGGCAATGGCCGTTGGCGGCACTCCGTTGGGCACTTTGAGCCTGGTGGGAGTCGGGGACGTGTGCTCGCTGTAGAGGTTGACGACAGGTTGGTATATGAGCTGGGCTCCTCCGGCAGCACTTCCTGATGTGTAGATGCCATCAATCTTTTCTGCTCGCTTGCGCCCAACGACGCTGTGGTAGGTGTCAGGCTCGAGGTCGATGGGGAGATCGTGTTTGACCCAGGCCGGTCCTGTCGGATTGTCCAGGTTAATGTGGTAACGCACAATCTGATGGCCACCGACACCCGTGTCGATATCGACTGTAAGGTACTGCACATTGTAGTACGTCTCCGCGAACATGATTTTGGCTATTCTGAAGCCTTGGCCGTCCAGGGTGCCATCAAATGGAACCGCAGTCCATCTCGGATTCTTGATCCAGGACAGGTTGGAGCTGCTGTTTTCGATTGACACGTAAAGACAATCAATACCTCCGGAATCTATCCCCATGGCCATGCCGATGGAGCCGTCGATTGGACTCTGTCCAACGCCAAACGTCCGCACCGCCGCCTTGTCTTCAGGCGCAAAGTGCCTTTGCAGGGTCAGCCTCGAGAGATCGTGTCTTTTCCATCCTGTGGCCGTCTCCCCGCTGCACTCTTGCAATCCGAAAAAGGTACCCTGAGAATCAATGGCAAAGACTAAGCCGTAGCCGTTCTCACTATCGGACTGCAGCGCCTCGAAATGACCCGTCGGCGTCAGCACCTCTGCCTGGAGATAGTTCTCCATCAACTCGGATGAGTGGGCAATCTTCAGACCCTTGGAGGCTTCCATGATGCTTTTTCCCTTGTTTCGCGCTGGCGCCAGGTAGTGCAGGTCACAGATCATGTCTTGGTAGTTGGAGAATCGCGCGTTTGTAAAGGTAAAGACCTTGGATCCCGGGTAGACAAAGCTTTGGAGTTGACGAAACTGCCCGTCATCTATCAATGACGTATCCTCAATCATTTTGGCAAAGTCAACCATCTGCTGCACCCCCGTCTTCATCTTGTACTTGTCCCAATCGGCCGGGTTTAATCGGTGAACAACCTCGGGCGTCCCGGATATTTGCTTCAAGCGTACGCTGCCTGCTGCATCGACCCAGAGCTCGTAATTGTCTGTCACGACAACTTTCAATTCGCCTTCTTTGGTATCGTAGCCCCTCACCCCTTTGATCTTGAACGAGATGCTGTGTTCAAGCACCACATACTTTTGCTTGAACGAGAGCGTCAAGGTATATAGCTCTGAGCCCGTGAATCCTTCAGCGTGAAAATCGACCGTCTCTCGGACACTGTCCACGTCAAAGCGATACTCGATTTGTAATGCACTCTCATCGGGCCCTGGCTTCACACTGAAATTTTCGGGAATGGCAGGCTCAAACACCACCCATCCAAAGTTTGGTGGCATCGAGCGAGAGAAATACCCGGAAAATTCACAACACCACTCGGGGTTTAATTGAAGCAGTTGGTCTGCAAAGACTTTGGAGAGGACGGCTCTGTTCATGCTCAATACGCCGTCAATCTGGCTAACCTGGTTCTTGGTCACCCAGTTCCAGTCAAAGTCATATTTCGGCGGCATTTTGTGATTGTTGACCACACAGACATTATCGAGTGTGCTGGCGATGGGATCCTCCCTACTTCTCGTGACTTGTCTTTCATATTCCGTCAAGGCAAAAGTAGACGGGTCATCTTCTTGGGCGACAGCAGTGATTCCTAACAATGGCCAGCCGTTCTTTTTGGCTTCGTTAATGTAGAAGTCCCTGAAATACTTGCTGAGGGCTTCGTAGGCAGGCCCCCCGCGGTCGATGCCTTTGATCTCTGGCACCTTTTGCACGATTGTACTGTCCAGGTCGAATAAGAGCTGCTGCAAGCTAAAGGCCGTGCCCGACAGGTTGGCGAGGGCGCGTAATATCGCTTGCTTTTCCTCGGGATGGCTGTTGTAATAGGGCGTGTCGAGGTTTTTGGGCAAATCTGCCCTGCGAAGATTGACGGTCGTCTCAAAGATCCATGTTTGGCTCTTGCCGTCGACCTTGTCGCTTTGCTTGTACACATCCCAGGATCCTTCACTCCAACCCCCTGGCGGTGTGTTGACAACAATGGCAAATTTTGAGCACATGAGGCGGAATATGACGTTGGTCGCCTCATTTTCCAGCACGATGACATCGGGCAGACTCAATGGTGGGCCAGGGAGACCAATTTCAAATTGTAACCCGACCGCAAATCTTGCCCCGGTCAGTTTCTGGATCCTCGGATCCGTTGGGGACGTCCCGTGAGGGATCGTGAAGGGATTGACACCATCAGTACGTTGCAGGAGAGCGTCCAAAGTCAAGGCCTCACCGAGCCCGGTGCCTTGAGCATTCATGATTAAGCAGGCATGGGTAGTTGGCTGATCAGTTTTATCGAGGAATTCCTTCAAGCCCGAGTTGAGACTTGCCTGAGTGGTGGCCACGACGAAGTCGTATCCGTCCGTGGCTCGGCTCAGTCGCGATTGTTCAGCACCCGCCATGATGGAAAAGGTTGGGGTTGTGGAGTTTAAAAGGGGCAATATGTTGCTAAACGGGTAACTAGATACTATAGATGAGCAAAGGTTATGTTTCGAAAGGACTTTGGGGCCGGAATAGACTCGAGTACCAGTTCATTATATAGACTGGGCATCGACGATGGGCATTTATGTCCATCTGGCCAATCTGTTCTGGCATCGGTGGTGGCGCAGGCGAGAAAAAGTAATTACAACAGTAATACTCAGACTCGTCCAGATCAACCTCTGCACCCGCATAATGCACATACATGCGTTGATCCAAGACGTCCTTCCCAATCGATCTTTGCCTGCGTCCGTGCAACCAACTCACATTTGTCGCTGTATTCCATTAGCTCCAGTCAGTCGTTTCCTGGACTTGTATGTGTGCCACATATCTGCATGGGAATTGCTACAGTCTCTCGTACAAGGAATCAACAACCAGCGACATGCCTCCATACCGCGTCAGATGCAACACAAGCAGCGGGATTAAAACTCCACATCGAAATTCCTGCAGAAGAGCAAGATTCAAGCCGACAGTATCGGCGGCCTTTGGTGGATAGACGTCAGTCTCATTACTGGGAGGCCGCGGCCACCTGCAGCAACCAACGCAGCGGTGAGCACACCGCGTAGTACGTGCCGTGTGTGACGACTTTTACATAAAGGTCTGGTCCGATCACGGACATATGGGTAGTAGGTTGTTGTTCTTCTTCCTCTGCTCAGCGGCATTGGCAGGCCTTAAATCAATGGTTTGAGGGTTGAAGCCTGCATGCTCATATAACTGGACATGAGCGCCGTAGATAGCAAATAGCGTCATGGCCCGTTGAGCTCTCCAAGAACCCACCGGGACGGAGAGCCACTTGCATTATTACTGCCCCTCTGCATTAGTCTTGAACCAGATCAGCCGGCCACGAGAACGCCAAAGTCCGAATGGAGCCGTGTGCATTTTCCACGGTTGGAGCACGACGGACCTCGGTCTGAATCAAGTGACCCTCCAGAAAAATAAGGGGCTTTTGTCGGTGAGTACTCGTGCCACGCCCAGAGCACTGTTGGCGGCTCAGGGTCGTCTGGTTTATTTACCCCGTGGTCGGTAGGTGAATTGCTCGGCGCGCTTACTCTTTTTGCTAAGTGTGCTTATTCCCCTACTAGCTATTTACTTAATAAGTATTTATTATATATAAACTTTTTATATTTAATTATATAAATATTTTAACCCCTCCAGAAAAGGTAAAACCGCTAATATAAATTTATTTAGCAGCTTTGGCCTTATAAGCCTTTTTAGCCTTTTTAGCCTTTTTAGTTTTAGCTTTATTAGCTTTATTAGCTTTTTTTATAGCTAGTTTTATAGTTTTTTTAGTATTATACTTTAGTTTAATATTTTTAAAAGCTTTTTTTTTTAAATTCTTAATTATTTTTATAATCTTTTTAATTTTTATAAAATTAAGATTTTTAGCTTTAAGATAAATATTTTTTTTATTATAAAAAGCTTTTAATTTATTAATAGCTATATTACTTATTAGGCCTTATTAGCTTTAACCCTTAAAGGTTATAATAAGTAACCTACTTATATTAGGCTTTTTAGCAATTTTACTTATATTATTATTATTTATAAATAGCTATAATAAATATTAGTAAGTAAGTAATTATAATACTTATAAGAGATATATATATATAAGGGTAGTAACTTATAATTAATTATATTAGGTTTTAATAGTAAAAAAGGTAAATAACTTAAATATAAAATTAACTTAAAATATAAAAGAAATCTTATAAATATATTATATATATAGGTATTTTAGGTTTTTAGTATAACTTAATATAAATTATAGCTATAAAGTTATAATAATATATAAGGTTTAATTATATAATAATAGCTAAGGCTATTATAAGGTAGCTATAACTAGTAAGTTATAACACGGTATTAATTATACTAGTATATTTAATATATTATAATATATATATAAATAATTTACTTTTTTAGTCTCTTATTATTTTTAGCCTAATATAACCTAATATTATTTTAGATTTTATGCTTATATAATACTAGTATTATATATATAATTTTATTTAATTATAAAGCAAATTAACTAAATATTAATATAATATATTAAAATATATTTACTTATTAAATAATATATTTTAGCTAAAGGCTATATATATATTAGTTCTTAAGTTTTTCCCAAATAATAAGGGTTTAATACCAATAAGTTTCAAAGGTTCTAATTAGTCTAATAATTATATAAACAGCTATCAATTATATAATAATTAAATAATACGCTTTAAAAAAGTAAAGCCTTACTTTTTATTTACTTAATATATTTTAATATTATTTTTACTAATCTTATATAATAAGTTCTTAGTTTAAGAATTAAAAGCTTTAAACTAACTTAATTTCTATTATTTTGTTATAACCTAGCCGCAAGCTACAGTATAGGTTACAAGAGTAGGCTAAACTATATAAGCTATTATATAATATAAGCAAAAGGGATTATAAAATAATAGTTAATATAAGTTATTAATAAGAAAATACTTATTATATATAAAGTAAATAGTATAAGTAATTATAATAAATCTAATATAAGTAATATTATTACTTATATTTAAAATAAATAATTATTATAATATATAAAAACTTTTAAATTTACTTTATAAATAAACTTTAGTTTTTTAGCTTTTAATATAAATTATTATATTAAATAAGCTTTATTTATAACTTTTTAACTTTAATTACTTAATTATAATTTATAACTTATTATTAATATAATACTTAATTATTTAAATTAATTATTTTAGTTATTTTATTAATATAAATTATAATTAATTTATTTTTTAAAAATCTTAGCTATTATATATTAAAAGCTTTTATTTAAATAATTATTATATTACTTTAAGTAATATTTAATAATTATTAAAATAATATTTATAATACTTATTTTATTTAAAATAATTATATTATTAATACTTTAAAAATCTTAAAGCTTTAAACTTTAAAATTTTATAAAAAAACTTATATAATTATATTAATAAGTTAAGTAATTTAACTTTAAATATTAAATATTTATATTAAAATAAAAAAACTTAAAAAAAATTATTAAGCTTAAAATATTAAAATTTTATAATAATAATTTAAAAATACTTTAAGAATTTTTAATTTAATTTAAAGTATATTATTAATTTTATTTAAATAACTTAATTAATATATAAGTAAAAATATTATATATTTAAAAATATATAATAAGTATTATATTTATATAATTTAAATTAATTATATAAAATTATTTTATTAATATAAAAAATAATTAAAAAAATAAAATAAAAAAAATATTTATTAATTATAAAATATTTAAAAAAATAATTAAAAAAATATTTAAATTAATTAATAAAATAAAAATTATAATTATTTATATAAATTAATTTAAATAAAAAAATTTATATTAAATTATATAATATATTTTAAATAAATTATTTTAATATTAAATTAAAATAATAAACTATTTATATTAACTTTTTTTAAAAAATTAAAAAAAAATTAAAAATAAATTATATAAAAAAAATATATTAAATAACTTTTTAAATTATATAATAATAATAATTTAAATTAATAATAAATAATATTAATAATATATATAAAAATAATAAAAAAAAAAAACTTAAAATTTTATAAAAAAAAAAAATAATAAGTAAATTAAAAAAAAAATAAAAAAAACTTATTATTTATAATTATATTTTTAATTTTAAATAAATAAAATATAATATTATTAAAAAAAATAATAAAAAAAAAAGAAATATTATAATTATAAAAAACTAAAATATTTTATTAATAAATATAAAAAACCTAAAAAAAAATAAAAGTTAATATTAAAAAAAAATAAAAAATAATTTAATATTATTAATTAATAAAAAATTAAAATTATTAAATTAAAAATAAAATATAAAAACTTTAATTAAACTTTTTATTATAATAATAATTATTATATTTATATAAATAATAAATAAAAAAAAAGCTAATTTTTAAAAAAGTTAAAAAAACTAAGAAAAAAAAATATAAATTTTATAAAAAATAAATTATAAATAATTAAATAATTAATATAAAAAAACTTAAATAAATAATTAATAAAAAAAAAACTTTTATAATAATAAAATAAAAAAAACTTTATAAATTAAAATTATTAAAATATTTAAATAAAAACTTATATTAAAAAGTTTTTAATTAAATATAATAATAAATAAAAATAAAAAAAATTTAAAAAAAATAATAATATAAAAAAAAATAAAATATATAAATTTTTATTATTTTTAATAAACTAAAAAATAAAATAAAAAATATAAATATTAATAATAATAATATAATTTTAAATACTTTAAAAATATTTAAAAATAAATAAAATAAGAAAAAAATATTAATAAAATTAATAATTATATAAAAATAAATTATATAATAATATTTTTTTATATTAATAAAAAAATATTTTATAATTTTTATTTTAATAATAAATATTATTATAATAATAAAAAATTAAATATTATAATTTTTTTAAAAAAAAAAAAATAATTCTAAATTTTTATTAAAATATATAAAATATATATATTTAATATAAATATTATATATATTTATAATATATTAAATATACTTTTAAATTAAAGTATAATTGAATATATTTTTACTTAAAATAAAAAAATATTTAATTAAAGTATTATATTTTAAATAAAAAGTTTTAAAATAAAAAATAAAAATAATTAATAATAATTAAATAATAATTTTAAAACTTAATTTAAATATATTTATTAAATATTAAGCTTATATAAATTTTATAAATATATATAAATTAAATATATATTAATTATATATATATATAAAAAATAAATAATAATATTAATATATATATAAAAAAAAAATTCTAATATATAAAAAAAAATTATTATTTAAATTACTTTAATATAAAATAAAAAATTATATAATATATTTATTATTAAATTATTTAAAATATATAATAAATAAAACTAAAAAATAATATAAATAATAATATAAAATATTAATAATATATAAATAAATATAATAAATATTAAATATATTTAAATAAAAAAACCTTAAAGAAACTATTAAATTAATATATTATAATAAATAAAAGTTAAATAAATAATATAATAAATAAAAATTTAATTTTAAATATAATAAAAAATATATAATAAATTATAATAATTTAAAATATAAAAAATATAAAAAAATAAAAAATTAAATTTATAATTATTTATATTAAATATTTAATAATAAATTTTATTTTAAATATTTATAAAATAAAATTAAATTTATAAAATAATATTAAAAAATAAAATAATAAATTATAAAAAAATTTATTTTAAAAAACTTAAAAAATAAAATATATTATTTATAAAAAAATTATAAATTAATATAAAAAAAAAATATTAATAATTTTTAACATAATTTAAAATAAATAAAATAATAAAATAATATTAAATATTAAAATTATAAAATATTATATTTATATACTTATAAATAATAATAAAATAAATAATTATATTTTATTTAAAATTATAAATTATTATTAATTATTATAAAAATATAAAAAAATATTATATAAATTAATTAATATTAAAAAAAAACTTTTTATTTATAATAATAAAATTATTAATTAAAAAACTAATTATTTTAAAATATAAATTTAAAATTATTTAAAAATAATTTAACTTAATATTATAAATATATTAAAATATAATTTAATATTAAAATACTTATAATTATAAAAAAATAATTTATTAATTAATTAAAAAATAAGCTAATTAAAATAAAATAAAATTTTAAGTTAATAAAATTAATAAAATTTAAAAAAAAAAAATTTTTTTTATTATAATTTAACTTATAAATAAAATTTTAAAAAAAAAAAACTTTTAAATAAATTATTTAAAAACTAATAATAATAAATAAATAATATAAAAATAATAAATATAAAAAAAAATAATTAAATTTATTATAATAATTTTAATAATATTATAAATTAAAATATAAATAATAATAAATAATAAAAAAATAAAAGCTAAAATCTAAAAAATTATTATTACCTTAAAAAAAATTTTTATAAATATAAATAAAAAACTTAAAAAAAAAAAAATAAAAATAATAAAAATAATAAAAACTTAATAATAAAAAAAAAAAAACTTAAAAATATTTTTAAAAAATATTAAAAATATAAAAAATTATTTATAAAAAAATTAAAAATTAAATTATTTAAATATAATTAATAAAATTATAAAATTAAATTAATAAATAAAAAATTAATAATATTTTATAAAATTTATAATTTAAATATAAAAAAACTTAAAATATTATAAAAATATATTAATAAAATATTAATAAAAAGCTATATTAAAGTATTAATATTAAAAGCTAAATATTAAATTATATTTATTTTAAAAAAAAATAAAAAATTATAATTAATAATAAATTATTAATAATTAAATATAATTATTATAAAAAATAAAATATTATTAT
Source organism: Metarhizium brunneum (assembly GCF_013426205.1). Classification (NCBI taxonomy): domain Eukaryota; kingdom Fungi; phylum Ascomycota; class Sordariomycetes; order Hypocreales; family Clavicipitaceae; genus Metarhizium; species Metarhizium brunneum. The sequence continues at coordinate 4,066,163 of NC_089425.1, read as the reverse complement.
TATTAATATTAGAATTATAAAATTAATTATATAATATAAATTAATTTATTATAATAAACCTAAAAAAAATATATAATTTAATTTAAATAAAAAAAAATTATAAATAAATAATAGCTTTTAAAATAAAATTTAAATTATTTAAATATTTAATAATATTAATAAAACTTATTAATATATTAATAATATTTTAAAAAATAATTAATAATATATTATAAAAATATTTAAATAATTTTATAATAATATATTTTAATAATATATTAATTTTTTTAAAAACTTTAAAAAATTATAAAAAATATATATATATAATATTAAAAATATTATAAAATATTAAATTATTATTTAAATTAATAAAATATAAATTTTATATATAAAAAATAAACTTTTTAAAATATATAATATAATTGAAATAAAATATAAATAAAAAAAATAAAAATTAAAATAATAAAAAATTAATTAATATTAAAAAATATTAAAAATATATAAAGCTTTAAAACTTTTATAAATTTTTATAAAAGATTTATTAAAAATTATAATAAAATTATAATATTTTTAAATAAATTTATTAAAAAAAATAAATAATAAAATTAAAATAATAAAATATAATATACTTTTAATAAAATTAAAAAACTTATTATATTTAAACTTATTTTAAAAACTTTTAATTTAAAAAAAAAAATAAAATTAAAAATTAATTTATTAGATTTTATTTTAAAAATATAAATAAAATAATAAAATAATAATAAAAAATTATATTTTATTATATTTTACTTAAAAAAACTTTATAAAATAAAATTTAATTATTTTATTTATAATAAAAAATTCTTAATAATTATTAATATTTTTAAGAAATTTAAATATTATTTTATAAAAAATAAATATAAAATTAAAATATATATTAATTATAAAAATATTTTTTATTTTATAATAATATAATAATTAAATAAATAATAAATTTAATAAGTTAAATATTTTTTAGAATTTAATTATAAAATAATTTATTAAAAAAAATCTAAAAATAAAAAAATAAATACTTTAAATTAAAAAAGTAATTATAATATAAAAATATTTATAATAATAAAATAACTTTTTAAAATTAATAAAAATAATAATTTTTAATAAAAATAATTAAATATTATATTAAAAATATAAAAAAAAAACCTAATATATAATAAAATATATTAATAAATAATAAGTAATATATAATATATTAAGAATATATTAATAAAATATATATATTATTTAAAAAAAATATTAATATATAAAAAAAAAATCTAAATATTATTAGAATTATAAGAAAAATATATTAAAAAAATATATAAATATTTAGTTTATAAATATTAAAAAATTTATAAAATATTAAATAAAATATAATAATAATATAATTTTTTAAAAATTAAAAAAATAATTAAAAAAATTATTAATAAATATATATAATATAAAAAAAATAAAGCTTTATAATATAAGCTATATAAAAAATTATAATTATTATTAATATTAATATAATTATAAAAATTAATAGCTTTTAATTATATTATAAAGCTATTAATATTAAAAAAACTAATAATTAATATAAAATATAATAATATATTTATAATTATAAATAAATTTATAAAATATAAATATTTTTTATTATATAAAAAAATAAATAATATAAAAAAACTTATATATATATTTTTATAAATAATAATAAGTAATTATAAATTATTAAAAAAAATTATATTAAATAAAAAAAATATATTTATTTTTAAGTTTTAATAAGTATTTATAATATAATTTAAAATAAATTATAAATTAAATATTATATATTATTTATAAATAAATAAATAAATAAAAAAATTAAATTAAATATTTAAATAATATTTATAATATTATATTAATTATTAATAAAATAATTAAATTAAATAATTATTTATAATATAATTAGTTTATAATAGCTTAATATTAGAATTAATAAAATAAATATTAGCTTATATTAATTATAAATTTAATTTTAAAATATTTTAAATATAATATAAAAAATTATAAATAAAATAAGTAATATTATAAGTAAATAAACTAAAAAAATTATATAAAAAAATATAATATAAATTAAAATTTATATAAAATAAAATAATATAATATTATAATTATAAAAAATTAAAAAAATTAATTTTTAAGAAAAAAAATATAATTTATTTACTTTAATAAAATATTAAAATAATATAATTAAATAATAAATTAAATTATAAAAAACTAGAATTATTTATTATTAAAAAATAAATATTAATAAATAATTATAAACTTTTAATATTAAAAACTATAAAAAATTATTTTATAATATATATTTTATTTTTTAAAAAAATATTAAATAATATATTAATAAAAAAAAATATTAAAGTTATAAATAAAATAAAATATAAAATAAAATAAATTTTAAATATAAAAATAAAAAATAAAATATATTAATATTTTATTAAATAAAAAAGCTATAAAAATAAGAAAAATATATAAAAGCTTATAAAATATTTAAAAAATTATTAATACTTATTATAATAATATTATTAATAATATTTAATAAAGTATTCTTAAATATAATATTTTAATTTAATATATTAATAATACTTAAAAATTATATATTAATAATAACCTTAAATTTATAATACTTTTTCTTATTTAACTTATTTAATAATTATAAACTTAAATAAATTATTTTATTTTTTTTTAAAAGTAATTAATATTTTTACTTATATAATTATTTTAAATAATTTAAGAATTTATTTAAATTAATTTATATTTAATATAATATTTTATAATAAAAAATAAAAAGTTTTTTAATAAACTTTTTTTTTTAATTTAATTATTTTAACTTAAAAATAATTTAATTAATTAAAAAATATTTATTAATAAAAAGTAATAATATATAAGAAAAATATTTATATAAATTAATTATAATATTAAAAATATTATAAAAATACTTTTATTATATATATTTTTTATATTTTAAAAAATACTTAATTATTTTATAATAAAAACTATAAATAAAATAAAAAAAATATAATATAATATTAAATTTATAAAAATTTATATATATTATTAAAGTATTTTAATAATATATAAAATTTAATTTTAATTTTAATTTTTAAACTTAAAAAAAATAATTAAATATAATATTAAAAAAATATTATAAAAAATAAAAAAAAAAAAACTTATTAATAAAAAAAATAAAATATAAAGCTATTTATAAAATAAACTTAAATTTTAAAAATAAAATTATAAAAAAAAGGATATTATATTATAACTTAATTATAAGCTATAATATAAGTTATAAAAATAAGCTAAATTATATAAATTATTATATAATATAAGTAAAAAAAACTATAAAATAATAATTAATATAAGCTATTAATAAAAAAGTACTTATTATATATAAAGTAAGTAATATAAGTAATTATAATAAATTTAATATAAATAATATTATTACTTATATTTAAAATAAATAATTATTATAATATATAAAAACCCTTAAATTTACTTTATAAATAAATTCTAGCTTTTTAGCTTTTAATATAAATTATTATATTAAATAAGCTTTACTTATAACTTTTTAATTCTAATTATTTAATTATAATTTATAACTTATTATTAATATAATACCTAATTACTTAGATTAACTGCTTTAGTTATTTTACTAATATAAATTATAACTAGTTTATCCCTTAGAAACCTTAGCTGTTATATATTTACACTTATTATAATAAGATAAAACTAATAAGTAATTTTATTAATAAATAAAAGTTTATTAATAATACTAAAAACTACTTAAATTATTATAATTAATATAATTTTTATATTAGTTTTATTTTTTATACTTCTTAAAACTATTTAATATTAATTAATTAAAAAATTTTAGATTTAAAAATATAATTTTATTATTAAAAACCCTTACTATTAGGCCTTTCTTAACTAAAAAATCAGCTTTAAAAAGAACTAAAAAAAATATTAACCTTTTACCTCTTACTAAAAGATCTAAAGCCTAGCTTATATTACTAGATAGGCTATAATAATAATAAATAGCTAGGATTTTATTTAGTAAAGTAATTAATTAGCCTTATATAATACTAAGAATATTAATTTTATTAACCAAGTAAAGTATATAGCTTTTTAGGCTTTTAGCTCCCTTACCGCTTATATATTTAATAACCTATTTAATTACTTTATACTTTAACCCTATTACTTACTAAAATAATATAACTGGTTTTAATTACTTTTATTTAATTATAAAGTTTTATAAGGGCAGGAAAGACTTATAAGATAATTCTTTTAAGGCTATAATTATAACAGCTAAGGTTTCTAAGAGATAAACTAGTTATAATTTATATTAATAAAGCTATTAAAGTAGTTAATTTAAGTAGTTAAGTATTATATTAATAATAGGTTATAAATTATAATTAAATAATTAAAGTTAAAAAGTTATAAGTAAAGCTTAAATTAATATAATAATTATATTAAAAGCTAAGAAATTAAAGTTTATTTATAAAGTAAATTTAAGGGTTTTTATATATTATAATAAATTACTTTTTTTATTATAATATTTTCTTTTAAATTATTATTATAATTATAATTTTATTTATATAAATTATAATTTTTTTTTATCCCCTTTAAAAAAGGTAAAACTACTAATACCCCCTCCGGAAGAGGTAACCCCTCCGGAAGAGGTAAAACCGCCAATACAGATTTATTAGGCAGCTTTGCTCTTGGCGTTGCTAGCCTTATTAGGCCCTTTTATAGCTAGTATAATAGCCTTTTTAGAGCTACGCTTTAGCTTCGAGACATCAGACGTACAACTATACTAAGCTAGATCCATAAAGCTATGGCTGGCTAATCTGGCCTAATAATAAGTAAGGAAACTGCCGGAGGGAGTTGGTAAATACTCAAAACAGGTAGGCACGGCATTACTGGGAAAGTATACGCGAGAACTGTATGATTAATTAAGCAGAAAAGAATCAGACATTCTAGTCTAACCACGAACGGGTATGGCAAGGCTTAACGGCTTTCTCCACAGGATTGGGGCAGCGGACTTAAGCCTATACAAGTGTGGGCAATCACCGGAAACAGTAGAACACTTTTTGTTTTAATATAGAAAGTAGACCGCGTAACAGAAGATATTACTTAATTGCTCATAAGAGAAAATAGGGAACCTCTCATATTTCTTAGGAGGGAAAGCACGGTCTAATAATGACAAATAGAAACCAGACATGCAAGCCGTGAAAGCAGTAATTAAATTTGCATTAGTAACAGGGAGGCTTATACGGGACTAATAACCACCAGACTAGAGAACCAGTACACAAAATAATATTAACAATAAAACAGCCTTAATATTAGCAGACTATACTTCAGGTGCTAAGGATAGGACGCTAAACACTTAGGGAATAGCCTTCAAGCAGGCCTGTCTAGGAACAAAACGGACAAGGCGGAACAAACCAGTATAAGAGAAAGTGTGGGGCTTAAGTATGTACCAAATTTATCGAACCGTAAATAGCCTTTAATATACAAAATGGAACATCATACTAGGACTATATGACATCTTTATATTCAGTTGATTAAGTAGTTGAAATCTGTTGATTTAGGGTAGGAGTTTTGCTGCGAGTAGCAGCCTCGACGCTTTCACATCATGAACAAACCCTCTCCCTGGGTCGTTATTGCCGCGCAAAGCCCAATCCTCTTAGGTATGGAATTTTAGGTACAATATCCAGAGCGCCAATAGTAATCGGCGATGGGTTTACAAATGTTACATTCAAAGCCGGCGCCCAATACCCAGGAACTTTACAGAGAAGGGCATTCAGAACGCGAATGCTCATCTGTTCAAGGAGCAGGGACCAGAGGTCTATTGCCGGTGTAATGAAACTCGATACAAGGCTCCCACGCGAGCAAGATATTGCAAATAGTCTCGTTCAGGGAATAGACACAGCCTCTACGGGATTACTTGTTTCTTTCGGGATAAAAACAGTCAGCCGCGCAAGCTAGTGCTTAGCGTCCCTGAACTGCAAACTCGTCATTTTAGACACAATATTGCGGCGGAAATACTCGACGTCCTTAATGCGTATGGAATCAAGGATCGGATTGGGTACTTCACACTAGATAACACAGAGAGTAATAATGAAGCAATGGAAGTAATTGGCGGCGAGCTTGGCTTTGTGGGAGCTACAAGGCGTGGCCGCTGTTTTGGCCACGCCATCGACCTCTCTGCGAAAGCTCTTCTTTTTGGCTACAACGTTAAGGTGTTTGAGGAGCAGTTATCAGGTGCAGCAGCCTTATCCGAGGCAGAGCACCCATCGGAAGAAGCCAATCAGGGGGGCCCAATTATTAATAGAGTTCAAATGTTTTGCGCATATCATCCACAGAGGCTTAGCTTTAATTTCCGCGCATGCCCAAAGCTTCTTGTCACAATCTCACATTCGTCCCAATAGCTATACTTCAATAACAAGCCGGGCAACGGTAAACAAGATGTGCCCGCAACCAAGGATATCAAAGTGCTGGGTGAGCTGAACCTGAATAACAATAACAAGACGAGAAACTTTAACTAATAGGGTGCGTTAAGAAAAGAACCCTTCGTCCCGCAAGGCGCCTTATCCTACGCCCCTTGAAATTTAACATTGTGCTTTGAACTATGCCCAAAGCTTAACACTATATAGTTACTAGCCCATCGTGATCCTTGCCGCGCGGCCTCGTCCTGGTCTGACATCCAAACGTTAGCAGTGTCAATGCGTTGCGATCCACTAATTGCCGGCCCTGGGACCTCGGCAAGATCCATCAATGATAGCCAAAGGGTTCAACGGTTTATATATATAGATTGTTACTTGTCCTAGCTATTATAGTAAAGCTGGTAGACATGTCCAACTCTACAATCTACTTGGTATTGTAAACAAGAGAGCGTCCGACTACCATGTCATACTCATTTCTTACTACCCTGGCTGCCTTGACTGTTGCCGTACAAGGCCTAAACCCATGGCAAGCCCCGGGCCCAGATGATTCTCGCGGTCCCTGTCCCATGTTAAACACACTAGCCAACCATGGCTACCTGTACGTTTGTTCCAAGTCCATGCTACAGATGCAGCTAACATTGAACCAACAAGACCTCATAGCGGCCGAAACCTCACGGTACAGCAGTTTGGCGATGCTATGGCCCAAGGCCTTAATGCAGACCCCTTGTTCGGCACGGCGCCTGCGACCGGGTTCACGCTTGTCTGGGGCCGCAGTACCTTTGACCTTGAGGACCTTAATACACCCGGTCTTATACAGCATATCGCCTCCTTGACACGCGATGATGTAACGCCTGCAGAGGCGAACATTGGCGAGGTCCCGGCCCGGGTATCTGCTTTGCTGGACGATAGTCCAACAGACTACCTAGACGTTGCGTCTCTTGCAAAGAGTCGCGTCCGTGTCGAGGCATTATCCGCGCCACAGCGGATACCACCCCAGCATGAAGTACTGGCGCTTACAGAGGCTGGTTTATTGCTGATGATGATGAAGGACGGTCCAGTACCGTCTTTTTTTAGCGCGCCCTCTGTACAGACTTGGAAGGCGCCCAAAGACCGTGTAAAGGTGTGGTTGACAGAGGAGAGGTTCCCAGAGGAGTTGGGGTGGAAGCGTTCAGAGCGAACGCTGAGCGTGCTAGATCTCGCGCCGGTTGTGACTGCTGTTACGGCTCGAAAGGCAGCATCGGCTGTAATGGGTCAGTAGGCTTTACACGTTACTCGCGTTGCTAGGTTCTTTTTTCTGGTAGATATATGGGCTCTTGGGCTTCTTAGTTTTTAATTCAGCCAAAGGCTGTCTTACATCATGGTGCTTTGTAGTGCCTTGAGGAACGAAAGGCTCTTTTCTGGACGCACCCCGACGCCAAAAATTTCTCCCCGCCAAAACCCTCGTCTCCCATTGGTTAGAGTTTCTCGCCCTCTAATGTACATGCAAAACCCGCTGTGCATGGTAACCCTTTCCGGCTCATATTATTCTGCTGCCATGGCCGCTTCCACTGATATTATATCTTAATACTTATTAGCGTTAAGAGGATAGTGCCTGGCGGTATCCTAACAAAGTAAAAATCTTTTATCGTCTTTAACTCTAGTAAAATCCCCGCCAGCAGTCTAAAGTGGATTATAAGGCCGGCCAAGATCCAGTGCCCTAGATATAACTTATCCAAGATCACGTCCACCGCCGTGTAACTGGCCCCGTTCACCAGCTTTAATCCTTATAGTATATTATAATTTATAACTACCGGCACCTTTGGCACGAATATAAAGACGGCTAGTACCGGTATTATACTATTATCACCCTGGTTCAGCATCATGGTGGCCTCTTCCTTTATTGGTAGCCTGCCCTTCCACTTATACTCAGACATAAAAATGCGTATTGTTAATTGCTGCTAGATCTGGAATACTAAACTTGCTTTTATATTAAGGTTCTAATAGTTTTTATTAAGTGGCGTTACTATAGTAATGCCTATCTCCTACGGGATCTGCCTCCTCTCCTGGTAGCACCTTGAATTAAGAAGGTTTAAGTCTGTATGATCCTGTATATTAAGTTGGATCCTTTTTAGCAGTTGCTGTAATTTGGGGTTTCCCGCGGCGCGTACTTACTCGTGAATTTCTTCCACAGCGCGTGCGCCTTGTTATGCTGGTGCCGTTGCTTGGCCTTGAACGAGTTGTTTATGTCCTATAGACGGCCGTGCTTAGGAGGAGGATGGATTGCTCCTGGACCGGCAGGAACTGGTAAAAATCTCCGTAAAAGAGCATAATAGGGATCCCTCCGAAATCTTACTGTGACCTGTGTAGCTTGTAGAGCTTCTTATTTACCGTGTGTAGTGTTTGCGCCTTAAGTATGCTCACCTTATTAATAACTAGTATATCCTTGTCTTACTAGTCTATTTAAGACTGGCCGTTAATAAATTGCTCTGCTTGTTTTAGTAATTACATACTATTAACATTCTTGGTTATGTGGGCAGCTGTCGCGATGTCTTTTAAGAACCCGCAGGCGGAGTGGATTGTGATGCCGTCGATTTGTGCTGCTGTAGTCCCAGACGCTGCCGTTATTAATATACGGTTTGGTTGCTCTTTTGACTTGAACAACTCGACGAGCGCCTGGATAACTCGCGACTTACCGGTCCCGTCCCTACTGATGAACTGGCATAACTGACCTGTTTTATCCTTCTTGCTGTATCTTATTAGATCTAGCTGGTAGCATATACAATAAGAAGGGCGATTGCCTGCCTCTTGTTTAGTGTGAGCTGCGTGATTAAGGTCTTACCTGACTTAAGGAAGGAGGTTAAGGCGCTAAATCAGATTTGTATTCCTGTATATGCCTTTATTATTGTTTACTTAAAGCCTATTCTTATTATTTAGATATTGTTTTCCTTGATCCCTATAAGCTTGCCCTGTACTGCCGCGTTTTATATACCTTATATTATCTTTTCCTTTTTTGTAGACGCATAGATTTGCTGCGACTTTATAGCCTAAACCTGACTTTATAATAGTATAGTGGCCCTGGAGAATACCTGCCCTGGTATGTTTATCCGTCTTGGTCTTGGCTTGGGTATTATTATGGATTGGAGTTTATAAGACGATAATAGCGGTAATTACTAAAAGCAGCTAAGTTCCTGCATTATTACTATGATTTCTAGGGAACTAGTTGTGATTTGGTTCACCCTGATCGTGCTTCTGATAACGTCGATTAAACGCATTATATTTCTGGTTTAGTCCGCCTAGTATACTAATCCATGGTATTTGCTAGCTTGCCTAGCGCTATTCTTGTTAGGATGCATCACGGTAAAGTCACTGTTACTTAATGTGGCTGCCTACTACTTAGCATCCTGCTTCGTATCCTTAGTGGATCGTCGTAATAACTGCATGTTATTAACGAAACATGATATTCTTGGGGTTAGGGCCGCTCGTGCCTGAGCCCATATGCAGTTAATGTCGCCGCTTTTGCTCTGTCGACGGCAAACGCACCTTCGATGACAAGAATCTTTATCATCAACGGCACGTCTGGAGTGAGAAATCATCTGGAACAGAGGCACCAGATTGGTCCCCAGAGTGGTAGCAAGAAACGTAGTTCAAGGCGGAAGTCTGTACTGGAGCAGCAGAAGAGCGCGGCTGCTACTAATACCTTTTTCTGGAAAGACTCCATTGAGAAGTTCAAAGAGCTTCTAATTCGTTGGATTGTGTACTGCCATATTGCTTTCTTCCAGTTGGAAAATCAGTACTTCCGAGAACTGCTCTTCTTTTTGAACCGGGGACTTCTCAACAACCTCCCAAGGGCAGCGAAAACTATTCGAAGCTGGGTTGTGGAAGCTTTTCTGTCTAAGAAGCAAGTTGTCGCTGCAGCCAGTTTCTTGGTTGGGATGTAGCTGGCCTCGGAATAATTTTGTACTAGATGTGTTTTTCCCATTCTGTAATGCAAATGCAGAGGTTAGATAATATAATGCTAATCTGATAAAACCACCACCGAATTTTCTCACGCCACTGGTGCAGGCTCAGAGAGAGATGGCTCCCGGTCCAGTGATGGGCACTATGGGTCGGCCGAGATCCGGGGAGCTGATATGATAAGACAAGCCACGCATGCTCACCATCAAGCATCAAAAGAGTAACATCAAGAAAGGATTTTTATAAGTTGGTTTCTTCTTATTGGAACATGATAAATTTACCTGAATTAGGTCTAACGATCTCAGCCGAAAAAGGATATTTTGATGTGTTCCAGGGTGGCTGACGTTACATGCAACCCCTGGCAGATCGTAATCGTAATAGCAGTACTTTGCCCCGCATCACACCAATCATCAATCAGACTCATGGCGTATTATGGGGCAATGCGCTACAAAGCAGTACTTGTTTTGACCAGTGAGGTTGTACGCAACTTGAGGTATCCACAAGTCTCCCAGTAACATAGATAGTCGGCGGAGCTTGTGGAGTTGGGCATCTCGGGCGGATCATGTATTTGGCTGCTCCGTCCGTCCATCTCCACATGTTACGACAATACAAAGTCGCATGACACTTTCAATCGGCATGATAACGTCATCAACTTTATGAAATTTCCCAGGTTTTAATTGCTGTCAGATGCTCGTGAAAATTGGCTGGTGACGAAGCCAGCGCACAAGCCTTGCCCATCAGCCCCTTCTAACATTCTTGAATCCGCCTTGCGACACTTTCTGCCTGCCCAAACAATGTTTACTCCTACAAGACACTGAACCTGCTCAGGCCTGTTTGCACCGATCGTCGTCCTTGATTAGTAGCATGTCCCGCTGCCATATCAAAACGATTGCCGCACCCACTGGGCCGAGCGCTATGGCATACGCAAGCGCTTCCACGACAATTCCCCCCTTGAGGTAAAGTGCGTCGAGCTTCGGAGTCTCAAGCCTTAAAGATAGGGCCCAGACGAAGCAAGAAACACCAATCAACCAAAAGTCCCACTGGAGAAACCAAAATTCTGCAGTGGGTATTGGCGGCAACGGGCTGCCGAGCAAGAAAGGGTTGGTCAGCCTAAGCATATGTCGAAAATTCCAGGCTTTTGTAATCTTGGGCGCAAAGGCAAAAGGAAATGCTGAGGCCGAAAAGACCATGGCCAACCAGTACCAGTATGGAGCTGCGCTCCAGAGGAAGCCGATAGAGTACACAAACTGGAGTCTCTGACGCCTATGGCTGTCGCGTTGACCGCTCCGTTCGAGAATCCACCGGGCCAGAGGCGTCAGAGCCAGGTGGACGAGATATACCAAGAAAGGAAACATCTCCCAAAGCCTTACTAGATTGACCTTTTGGTTGATCGACAAGACGGAAGGCGCCGGCAGAGCAGCAAGAGCGGTCGGGCCGGCCATTCCCAGAAAAATACTGATGGGTATCGTGTAGAGCGCCTCCGGAGCAACAGTGACATCACTTCCGTGCCAAGATGCTCTCTGTTCCCTCAGGGACATGGCGTAGAATATTGGACTTATGAAACCCAGTCCTGCCAGTTGACCCAACATGGCCATTGTGGTGTAGCTTTGAGGTCAGCTCAAGGCCAAATAGAGGAAATCAAATAGGTGGTACTTACAAGGCAGGGAGCCGCCCTTTGTTTCCCTTTCGGTTGCTCTCAATCATTCCAAGAAGCCAGACTCCCATTGCAGATCCGCCAAATGGAACCATGAGCAACGTTATGTCGGCGCTTGATGCATCGACAAGATCATAGAAAAAGAGTGTAAGGGCATTCGTCAAGTCGTCGAACAATGTCCAATTTGTCAAAGCGGTGTCGAAGTGAGAATGATTCGCCCCTATCTTCTGGTTATGCGCTTGGAGAATCATCGCACCAAAGAAGCCATCGGTAATGGGAAAGGCAAGCAAGGCAAAAAAGCCAGTAATTGCAATACCAAATAGAAGTAGCGATAGAGGACCTCCTCTTGGAGACTTAAGTTGTAGGGGAGCCATTCAGAACGAGTTTTCTGTTGAACAGCACTAGTTTCGGTGACTCAATGAAGGTATAGAACAATTGTAACCCTTATAAATGTAGGGAGTAGCAAAGTATTAATAACAAAGTACCGAGGCAATTTATGTTGAGAATTACAATGACCTCGGGGAGGTGGGGCGACTGATACATGGGCACCCGGGTGCCCAAATAGACTAGCGAATACTAGGACGGTCGTTAAGAATAGATAAGAATATGCCAAAATTAAGTAATTATTCATTACTGGGATGTCTGCTTGTAACTTAACCGGGCTGCCTGTAGACGATTCTAGGCGGAGTCGGCGCAACACCGGCGGCCGGGATACAATGCCCGGCGTCGCTTAACCCGAACGGCCGTTTTTACACTCGGAATATGCTTTATTAAGGACAGACTCTATTAGAACGCACCTAACTCTCAATCCGCACGCACCCCCACATTCAGCCACATTGCCTCCGACGTCGCCAAGTACACAAATGGTTTGGCACCCATGGGGGGGAAGATTATTCCCAGTGCAAATGTAACTATTGTACTATCTTCCTTGTTAATTCACCCAGGTTGCGCACCCTAATCTAATGCAACTGTAATACTATCACCAACCTTTTCCGTCGCCATTCCTCCTGCAAGCAACGACTCCATCGCTTCTAGTTCATCGTCCACTTCCAAAGCATTATACCCTTTAAGTGGCCTGTTCCCATCATTCTGAGTCTTTGTCTGCTGACGGGTAACTCTGGTTGTACTTGAGACAGCAGTTTTTCTTCTTTTTTGTCGGCGTTGATCAAGTGAGTCCGCCGCGTCGTCTTCGTCAATGGTTGGTCCCAGCTCGAATTGAGAGTAATTGCGTCGCGCTGAGCTTTGAACACTGCTTCGTGTCGAACCTTGGGGCGCAAGCCGATGCTCCAGGATTGCACATTCGTTTCCAAATGGTTCTCCATTTCATGGACGACCCTTAGGTATCCCGATTGGAGGACGTTGTATTTGAAGAAGAGGATCGTGAATTTCTCGTGATGGTTTGATATGCCAAAATGGGTCCAAGTCTTCTTTTTTTAGTTGCTCATTTTGACTAAATAACTCTAAGAGTCTGTGAGCACACGGCAAGCCATATTGAGCTTTCGTAGTGCCGGTACAAGGTGGTAGCGGCTTCTCTGAGACCTGGCTTGATTCCTGTCGGTTCACAGGCGGTAATCACTAGCTACCGCAGTAGTCATATGATCATTGTTCTTCTTGTTCTTGTTCTTGTATCTAGAGCTGGAAGCTATCAATGGGAAAGGAGGTGCTGCAATCTTAGTCACGTGCACCTTTACAGGGGAAGGTGTTGTCAGGGGTAACTAGGCTTGAGCCCGTAAGCGATTAACATCGCAACACATTCTTTGTCGTGGGTTCTGATTGTTCTATACATTGCGTTATGCAATGTAAATATTAATATATGATTGTGTATCTAATTCAGAGAATTGACGCCTCTCGCGAGGCCATTAAACCATATCCTGGCCCTTTAAAATACTACGCCACCCCTTGCACGTTAGAGCTGTAGGTGCAAGGGGTAGAATTATCCGAAGGCTGGGAGTCCTTAGGCTAAGCAACTATTAAGCTATTACCGTTTAGCTAGTTATTTAGTTATGCAGAGCTGTGGTCTTTCCTATATAGATTCCGTGTAAGAACTTGTTATCTCCTATGCCGCTTATCTCTTATCTTTATCTTTATCTTTATACCCTCTGGAGGAGACTTATAAAACAGGTGACTGCGATCAAATAGGGCATCTAGTATCAGGCCCTGGAGCGTTTTTACACGAGAGATAGCTATATAGCTAAGACTAGTCTAAAAGTCCTGGCAGGAGAGGTTTATAATAATTATATTTTTTGTGATGCTTTACGACTTATATATAATAATAGCATAGTATATAATCAGGGGAAACTAGGTATAAGTATAAAAAGTGCTTTTAATAAGGAAGTTATTGTTTACTAAAAGAATTAGGATAATTTTTTTATTATTAGGGGTAATTAGGAATATAAGTCTATTATACTTATTAAACTTTATTATAATAATATAGGAAGGGTCTTAGATAGGGTTGGCTTTAGGCGCCTAGCTAATATTATAAATAGTATTATAAGCGCTGTTATATAGGCCAACTAGCTGCTAAAAGTTAAATATTAGTATTAAATAGACGCTAATATATATAGGGATCTGCTTTATAAGGTTACTTACTTTATTATTAGGGGTTATAGCCGCGCTAAGGCTGATATTCTTAGCTTTAACCTGAATAATTAGCTGGCTAAAGCGGTTAAGGTAGTAATAGTTATATTTATTTATTTTATTTTTTATAGTATATACTTATAAGGTATTAATAAACTTAGTAACCTCTTGATTATTTAGTTTTACTTATACTTAATTAAAAAGAAGTTTTTAAGACCTAATTAATAATTAAAAAAGCTATAATTCTTTAAAAGCTATATAAAATACCTTCTAATTATTACCTTATTATTATTAAATAACCTTTAAGAAAACTAATTTATTAAAGTATTTATATATATTTTTACTTTTAATCTTTACTTTTTATACTTTTTTATTATAATAAAGTAACTTTTATAGTATAAATAAAAGCTAAAAAAAGTTATTAATTAGAAGAATATTAAGATTATTAAAAAACTTTTTATTTTTATTTAAAAATACTTTATAAAAACGCTTATTAATCCAGGATAGCTAATATAATTTTAGTATACTCTTCTTATTAATAATTAAATACTTAATATTTTTAAGCTTTACTTAGAGTTAAGCCTTATTAATAGTTAAAAGGGGCTTAAAGTCTTTATTAATTAGGAGGTATAATATAAAGTATAAGATTATACTTAATATCTGATTCTTTATAATGCTTATTGGCGCGGCTTGCTAAATAAGGGTTCCTCTCCTTATAGCTGCGGCTTAAAGGTACACGGAGAGTAATAAGGTATAATTTCCTGGTACTACCCCTATTATCTATATAAAGTAATAACTAAGAAGATTCCTGGGTTAAAAAGTGGTTTATTATTGTATTATATACTAGGTACTAATATTAATTTAAGGAATTATAAGCTTTTAAAAGCTAATAATTTATATTAAGGTTAAGATAGTTTCTTATTTTATATTACTTTTAATAATTACTATTAAGAATATTATTATTAGTATATTATTTAATATAAAAGGATTAATTATAATTAATATTAATATTTTAGTAGCTAAGTATATTAATATTCTTTTCTTTTAATAAGTAATTAAAAAGTATATAAGTAAGTTTATATTAATTCTTTTTTATAATAGGCTTTTTATAAACTTTAAGCTTAAATTTATTTTTTTTTATTCTTAATTTATTTATATCTAGCTTCTTATAATAATTATTTAAATAGGTATTATAATACTTTTTATAATACTTATATATAGTTATAAAGGAGTTAAATTAATAGCTATTTATTATATATAAATTTTTTAAAAAGTAATATAAATAAGCTATTATTAATTTAATATAATAGAAGTTATTAAACTAAAAAAAAGCTTTTATAAACTTATATTAAGAGAAATAAGATAAAACTTTTTTTTTATATTAATAATAAGTTTTTTTTACGTTTTAAGATTATATAATTATAGGTATTTAAGGTAGGTTATATTTTTATACTAGCTATTTCTTTTAAGATATCTCTGGTAACTAGTAATAGTCTTATTAATATTTTTATCTATGTAATATAAATATATATATTACTTTAAAGGATAATAGTTAATAAAAATTATTATTTATATACTTTTTTATAAAGGAATATTAAGAAGAAAATAAGAAATCTTCTACGCTAAGTAATCTCTCTTAATAATTAGCTTATTTATTAGGTAAGAGAAAAAGAATAATAACAGCTAAAAGTATACTATATATAATAAAACCTGGTTTATAAGCTTATAGTAAAGCTTAGTTTTCTTCTTAGATTTATTATAATACTTAATAGTATATATAATAACTACTTATAAGCTAGTATAAGAAGATATATTAATATTAGCTAGCTAGCCTAGTATAATAGTAAGATTAAAGTGATTTATAAGGTTATTATTTTATATTACTTTAAAAATATAATATAACTTACTTTTTTTCTTAATTATTATAGCTAGCTTTTATAAGGTATAAGAAAAGTTAAAATAATACTTTTACTCTAGATTAATTATATTAATTATCTTAATATTTATAATAATACTTTTTATATTTCTTACTAAATTAATAGTTTTTTTCCTTTTATATAAGTAATATATAATATTATATTTATAATACTAATAATAATTAATAATTTATAAGAAACGCAAAAATATTAGTTTTATACTTAATAGATTTATACTTAAAAGGTTACCTTTACCCTAGGGTATAATCCTAGTTAGCTTAGAATTAATAGTAGTAATATAAAATCCTTATATATATATAAAAATATTATAAGTAGTTTTATTTACTATATTAACTTTTAAGTAATTCTCTATCTAGTATAAGCTATAATTATATAGACTACCATGCTTTTACTATTTATACTAATTTTAATAATTTATAATATTAAACTTCTTACTTAATATAATATCTTAGAAGAAGTAGTATTAGTAGTAGAAATAAAAAGCAGTAATATAAGGATTTTAATATAAAAGTTAGCGTAAGAAACCTATTCTCTTAAACTTAAATATAGCTAGCTATTTATTATATTAGGGTATATACTAGTAGAGACTCTACTAGTATAAATTTGCTAGGCTAAATATAATAAATACACCAGGATATCTAAGATTATAGGTATAAGCCTTAAAATCCTGCCTTTTTTTATTTTAAAAGGGGCGTGTGCTATAAATAAATACTATATATTTTATAATTAAGTTAATTAGTATTTATACCTTAAGGTTTTTATTATACTTTAATACCTAAATAAGCAGCTTTTATATAAGTAGTTTATAATTATTATTATATTACTTTATAAAATATTTAGACTATATATAGGCTTATAATTATATTAAAGTATTAAAGGCAATAAAATAGAAGGTTAAGTAGCGTATAAAACGCCTATTATACTATTATATTACGTGCTTAATATAATCCTTATAATTAATAAAGTGTAATTAAGGCTTAATAAAATTAGCTTTCCCCTTAAGAAAAAAGCAAGGAAACGCTAAGAAGAGTAGAGTATAAGAGCGATTAAACTTATTAATAGGCGTGCGCTGTATATTCAGAAGCTGCAACTAGTGCTATGCTTGTGACTTGAAGGTTATAGTAAGTGCTGGACCAGTTTCTGATTCTCCGGCGAGAACGAACCGCAGGACATTAATCTCCGTGTCCTTAGTCAAGAGATCCGGCACTGTAGCCTTATCTACCAGGTCTGGTTCAGCCTCTAAATCCTCCTCGGGTTTAACGTTAGCAGTATCCACCTAGCTTTATAGGATAGTATCTAGGATATTATTATTTTAAGGTAATTAATTTAGCCGCTTTTTATTAATAATAATATATTAATAGCCAGGATAGTAGCGCTAGAGGTAGTTAAGCTATATAGCTACCAGCTGATAATATACACAAAACTACTGGGTGAATTACCGGCTAAAATTTATATAGAATAATATATTAGTAAGATAGAGTAATATAGTATTTAACTTTTATAATAGGAGCGGGAGTTAGCTATATACTAAGCTAACCTTACAAAGAAAGTAAATAATATATCCCTAATATTTATATTACTGGCCTTGTATAAGCATAATATTTACATGAATATAAACGCGGGCTATTAATAACTTTTTAGTAGGTGTTAGCTGCGGTAATTATATTAAAAGGGAGCTAAAATCCAACTAGTTATCTATAAAGAAGAAATACAACTCTTTAGGGCCGTATTTATTATCCTTTTAATAATAACACGCACAAATACTATCAGAATTAATTTTTATCTAAAACTAATACTCTTAATATTAATTATAAAGTTATATTTGGTTATTATTAAGCTTTATTTAGAACTTATAAAGAATTACTTTATTATAATAAGTTAAAGTATAAATATTTAGGTTACTATTTTATACTAGATTTTATATATAAAATATTACTGATTTTTTAGGTAAAAGTATTACTAGACTTTAATATTATTATAGTAGCTTTAATAATTAAGTTAGCCTTTAAGATTATCTTAACTATTTTCTTACTTTAAAAGTAAGATTATAATAACTATACCTTAGCTATATAAAATACTATTATTATAAATAATAGTAGTAAAAGCTTTTATTTATAAAATTATTATTATTATTATTATTTTTATCCCTTAAATTAAAATTATACTTTACCTTTAATTACTTAATATATATTTATAATTAAGCAGGTAAAAATAATAAGTTAAAATAGTTCTTAATATTAATATTAAACTTAAAAAACTATTTTTTATTATACTCTTTTTTATTTATTCTACTTTACTTTAAAAACCTACTTAGCTATAATTAATTCTAACTCTTAGCTAAATTCTATAATTAGCTTAAATAAACTATTAGAACTATAATACCTAGATATTTTTTTTAGGCTTATTAAAAGCTTTAAAAATATTAAGTTAAAATATTAAAAGAGTTAATAATATAATCTCCCTTATATAGTATTATAAGTAATAATTATACTAAATAATAGCTAGTTTAATTCTTATTCTAACCTTAAAAGAATTATTTTATAAGTCTCTTTTACTCTTATAAAACCTAACAGCTAAGAAAGAGTAATCTACACGAGTTATACTGCTTTGGACAGCAAAGGCATTAGAATGTGAGGCGATTAAATGTGTTAGTTACACCGGAGGTGAAGGAGCTAGAGCCCAGAAGAGCTGCGAGCTCTATTAGGTTAGTAGAATTGGTGTCCCTAGCACTATTTGGGGCTGGGCCGGCTAGTTAATTAACTCTCTGAATAACTTCCTGGCTGTAGGAGTTTGCTGTAGCCTCTCTAGAGATGTGGGCTGGGTTCCGGACCTCTCCTTACCGGGCGATAAGCCAGCTTCTCCGTCAGTTCTCTTCGGGGCAGGTCTTTTACTACGGACGGCGAGGTTCCTCAATGTTTGGATCGCGCCCCTGGACCTGGAGTACTTCAATTGGCTAGTATTGAACGCCCTATGGAGTGTGTTCTGGAACTAACATGGGAATCGTTCTTATTACGACAGTCGAGGCAGTTCTTCGTGTTCTCAGCGGACTTCCTTTTGCTGACGAAGTCACCCGTCGGTCTCTCCTCGCCACAACGGGCACAGACAATAGAAAGCATGTCCATGTCCAATTTAAGGCCCCGAGGAAATAGGCTTACGACCCATTACCTAACGAAAAGAAGACACGTAGAAGCGGTGAAGTGGATAAATTGGTGACGATCAACTCAATATGACGATGTAAACACACGATGCCTTCTGAGTAAACAAAAGCGTAACATGCTTGCCAGTCGTGGCGGGCAGGTGTTAACAGCTGGCGAAGCGCTAGGGCTTATTTTTCTGTAATTGTTAGCCAGTTGCCGAACAATTTGCGGCTGGCAATATAAAAGCTGGACCAATTAGAATCTGGGAAACTTATTGCACCAAACCCTTATACTGGGAAAAAAACTTATAGATTAACGTAGAGTCAGCCTTCGGCTGAATAAAACAAGACTTGGGCCTTGAGGATAAGACCATGGGAGAGGGGATATCGTGTTACAACCCAGTCGTATACAGGAAGCAGGCTATAAGTTAGGCTTGCTATATAAGCTATAAAATAGTATAAGTAAAATAAATAATAAATTAATAATCAAAGTAATTATTATATTTAAATTATAAAAAAAAATTATAATTTATATAAATAAGATTATAATTATAATAATAATTTAAAAGAAAATATTATAATAAAAAAAGTAATTTTTTATAATATATAAAAATTTTTAAATTTATTTTATAAATAAATTTTAGCTTTTTAGCTTTTAATATAATTATTATATTAATTTAAGCTTTACTTATAACTTTTTAACTCTAATTACTTAGTTATAGTTTATAATTTATTATTAATATAATACTTAACCGCTTAAATTAACTACTCTAGTTATTTTACTAATATAAACTATAACTAGTTTATCCCTTAGGAACCTTAGCTGTTACACTTATAAAGCTTTTACTTCTAGCTATTTTATTATATGGGAATTGCTAGACGGGCATAACACTTTGGCTACACGGGCATAACTCTTACACGGGCATGATTTTTACCACTTCTAATTGGTCGCATTATACCTGTTAACAGACGCAGGATTCTGCCGCCCTAGCTACAAGTACCTAGGCTATCTCACCTCACCTTTATGTAAATTAGTTCATTTCGCCTAAGCCGCCATATAGTAACCATAAGGTTACGTAGTTAACGTGAGTCTAGGGCTTACCTTCTCCTTTTCCTTAGGTTTTAAATAAACTATAGTATAGCACCTCATGTTAAAGAAAAAGCGGCTAATTCTTTTATATATAAATGCCTTTCCTGTTCCTAAAACCTATAAGGACGCGTTTATAACATGTTTATATTAAGTCCTTTATATCGCGTAAATCTTTATAGGCAGTAAAGCCCTAGTCCAGGCGATCAATTGCACCGAGAAACGCAATAATAGCCTAGTTAGTAAGGTAAATCTAGTCCTTTACTAGTCGAAGATCAACTGTAATCCGCGAGTAGTTTTACGGCGAGTATTAGTTAGTTTTATAGACTTAGAGATAAAAATACACTTAATAACCTATTTACTTTTTTCCTATAAACACTTTTAAGTCTTCTATACCCTTACAGCTTATAAGGCCTTTATAAGACTATATAGGGCCTTTAATCTGATTATAAAATATATCTTTAAAATAACTTTATTTGTGGAACTAAACAAAGCCAGCATATCAAAGTACTTATACCCAGCCTAGAAGGGGATTTATTTGCCCCTAAACCTCCTAAATCGCTCTTATTTATATAATAACTTTTAATAAGAATAAAACCTGAGTTTAAATTTATAATAAGTATAATATAAGAGATTATTAGTAAAGGCCAAAGGTTAACTATAGATTTTATTTAATTATATAAGCAGGTATAAGCTTAGCAAGAAAAATAAGGGTAATTACCTTTAAGTTTTAAATTATATAACTCTCCTTTATTATATTTTTTACCTTATATATTACCTATATAATTTTCTTAAATATTATTAACTTTTAAGAATATTAATTTCTTACCTATATAATAGTATTTATCCCTTACTTTAAAGCTAATTCTTAACCTATTAATTCTAGGTAATATAGTATTCTTGGCTAAAACCCTTTTTAAGATAATAAATATATTTATAAAGGAGAACAGGTTTGGCATTATTTGATAGAATAAGTACTTTTATAAAGGATAGCTAATTAGGTACTTAGTTTAATATAATTAGTTTAGGTAATTTTAAGCTATAAGGGGCTTTGGTCTTTAAAACCAAAGGACTTATAAGTGTGGATGCGAATAGATAATAATTACTAAGGCTTTAAAGAAAAGTAAATAGCTTTTTTAATAATATAAAAATATAAAATATTATTAATACAACTATATATAAAGTATTATACTATTTATATACCTTTTCTACTAATAACTTACTATACTAGTTAAAGCAACTATTAAGTTAATAAGCTATTAAGCAGGTATTTAAGCTAGTAATATAGCTACTATTATTAAGAAGTAATTTCTTAATATTATACTTTTATAAAAAGATATTTATAATACTTATTTGCTTATTAACTAGGAGAAATTTAAGGGCTATATATTTATTATAATATTAATCAGACTTTTTAATAAGAAAAAAATCTTATATATTACTAAGTAAGCTAATAATAACCTAAATAAACTACTTAGCCTTATTTAAACCTTTTTATATTATTTATAAATATAAAAGCGCTTCCTTAAAGTTATTAGCTTTAATAATATATATAATATTAACCCTCCGGAAGAGGTAAAACCGCTAATACAGATTTATTTGGCAGCTTTAGCCTTATAGGCCTTTTTAGCCTTTTAGCCTTTTTAGCCTTAGCTTTACTAGCCTTATTAGCCCTTTTTATAGCTAGTTTTATAGCTTTCTTAGTATTATATTTTAGTTTAGTATTTTTAAAGGCCTTTTTTTTTAAATTCTTAATTATTTTTATAACCTTTTTAATTTTTATAAAATTAGGATTTTTAGCTTTAAAGTAAGTATTTTTTTTATTATAAAAAGCTTTTAATTTATTAATAGCTATATTACTTATTAGGCTTTATTAACTTTAACCCTTAAAGGATATAATAAATAACTTACTTATATTAGGCTTCTTATTATACTTAAAGGTTATCTTATTATTATTATTTATAAATAGCTATAATAAATATTAGTAAGTACTTATAAGAGATATATATATATAAGAGCAATAACTTATAATTAGTTATATTAGGTTTTAATAGTAAAAAAGGTAAATAACTTAAATATAAAATTAACTTAAAATATAAGAGAAACCTTATAAATATATTATATATATAAGTATTTTAGGGTTTTAGCGTAATTTAGCGTAAATTATAGCCGTAAATAATAATATATAAAGTTTAATTATATAATAATAGCTAAGGCTATTATAAGGTGGCTATAACTAGTAAGTTATAGCGCGGTACTAATTATGCTAAAATAATTTACTTTTTTAGTTTTTTACTATTTTTAGCCTAATATAGCCTAATATTATTTTAGATTTTACGCTTATATAATACTAGTATTATATGTGTAATTTTATTTAACTATAAAGCAAATTAACCAAATATTAATATATAATATTAATTACTTTAAGCTTCTTTTATTTTAAGTTATTAAATAAACCTATTTTAGGATAATATTTAATATTATATTTAATTTAATAAATAATAAGAAAAAAAAAGAACTTTAATTTCTTATAAAAAGTATTTATAAACTTATTATAAAATACTTAATTTAATAGCTTAATATTATTATTATAAACTTTAATAAGGTAATAAAATTTACTCTTAATAATTAGTTCTTAAATATATAATAATAGCTTTATATTTATTATATTTTTTTAAATATTTTACTTAAATTAAAAACTAAGTAAATAGGCAAATATAAGGAAAATATTAGCCCTAGTACTAATAATAATAAAGATATTTCCCCTAAGGTATAAGTTAGGCTTAGCGCTATAAATAAATATTTAATTAAAGACTTTTTAACTTATAATTATATTTCTTATACCTATTAAGATATTATTTTAATATAAAAATAAGTTTTTTATACTAAAATAAAAAAAGTATTTAAGTAAGTATAAAAAGATTTTTATAAAGAGTTTAATAACTAATAAGTAATTCTATAATACCTTTATTTAACCTATTTGCCTATTAGTGCTTAATAGATATAATACTTTATTTATTATTATTATAACTTTAATATTTATATTATATCTGGTATAAAAGTAAATAATAATAATATTAAAAGCTATCTTTTAAATAATATAAGCCACTTATATTAATTAATTAAAGCAATATAAAATATAATATATAACCAAGAACATGCTTTTATAAATATATATAAATAAAATAATATTCTTATTACTCCTTAATATCTAGGTTTACCCCTCCAAAAAAGGTAAAACCACTAATATAAATTTATTAGGCAGCTTTACCCTTAGTATTATTAGCCTTATTAGGCTTTTTATAACTAATATAATAGCTTTTTTAAAGTTATACTTTAGCTTTATATTTTTAAAAGCTTTTTTTTTATATTTTTAATAGCTTTATTATTTTTTTTAATTTTTATTAAATTAAAATTTTTAGTTTTATAATAGTTATTTTTTTTATTATAAAAAGCTTTTAATTTAATATTAATTATATTATCTTTTAAGTTTTATTAGCTTTTAACTCTTAAAAATTATAATAAGTAACTTATTTATATTAGGCTTTTTAGTACTTTTACTTATATTATTATTAATATATATTTTATATATAATAGTTTATAAATAACTATAATAAATATTAATAAGTACTTATAAAAGATATATATATATAAGAGTAATAACTTATAATTAATTATATTATTATAGTAAGGTTTTAATAATAAAAAAGGTAAATAACTTAAATAAAAAGAAATAAAACTAACTTAAAATATAAGTAAAAGTAAATTATATAAATATATTATATATATAAGTATTTTAGGTTTTTAATATAATTTAATATAAGTTATAAGTATAAAGTTATTATAATATATAAAGTTTACCTTTATAATAATAATAGCTAAAGCTATTATAAAATAGCCTTAGCTAATAACTATAATATAATACTAATTACGCTAGTATATTTAATATATTATAATATATAAATAATTTACTTTTTTAATTTTTTATTATTTTTAGCCTAATATAACCTAATATTATTTTAAATTTTACGCTTATATAATACTTATATTATATATATAATTTTATTTTATTATAAAGCGAATTAATTATAAATTAATATCTAGGTTTAATTAATAATTATCTTAATAAACTATAAATAACTATATTCTTAAAAGGATTTAAGCTAATTAATAAGTAATACTATATTACTTATAAGTTTCTACTAATAAGTAAGAATCCCTTTTTAAACTTTATTAAACCTTATAATAATAACTATATAATTTTAATTAAACTTAAAATCCCTTACTATTATAAAGTCTATATAAAGCTAGATTTTATAATACTTTTTATTAAATAAAAAGTCTATTTATTAATTTATAGTTAATTCGCTTTATAATCAAATAAAATTATATATATAATATAAATATTATATAAGTATAAAATCTAAAATAATATTAGGTTATATTAGGCTAAAAATAATAAAAAACTAAAAAAATAAATTATTTATATATTATAATACGTTAAATATACTAGTGTAATTAGTGCTGCGCTATAACTACTAGCTAAGGCTATCTCGCGATAGCCTCAGCTACTGTTATTATAAAGGCAAACCTTATATATTGTAGTGAAAAGTCTATTTATACTAGTAACTTTAGGAATTAGTATTAAAAGATTTATATTAATAAATTCTTAATCTAAAAGTTATTATAATATTATATAAAAAACTAAAAAATATTTATAAGGTAAAAAGTTAATAAGAACTAGCAAAGAGTAATAAGAAAAATATAGGTTATATTATTATTAAGTAATAAAAGAAAAATAAATTACTTAGCTTTTAATTTATAATTATTTGATTATTTTTATAAGCTTTTATAATAATTACTAAAAACTATTATTAAGAGTAGATCTAATTTATAACTAAGGCTTAAAAGATAAATTATATTAAATAACTATTAATAATTAACTAACTTTAAGGTAATTTTAAGTATTATTAGGTAAAACTACTATATTACCTTTGCAAGGAAGTACTTGTGGGCCGAGACAGTATAAGCGAATTAGAAGTGGTAAAATTTATGCCCGGATAATAGTTATACCCGGGTAGTAAAAGTGTTATGCCCGTGTATTAATTCCCTATTATATTACTACTAAATTATACTATTAAGAGTATTATAACAGCTAAAAGTTTCTAAGGGATAAACTAGTTATAATTTATATTAATAAAACAACTAGGGCAATTAATCTAAGCAATTAGGTATTACATGGTAATAAGTTATAAACTATAACCAAGTAATCAGAGTTAAAAAGTTATAAATAAAGCTTAGGTTAATATAATAATTATTATTAAAAGCTAAGAAGCTAAAATCTATTTATAAAGCGAATTTGGGGTTCTTATATACAGGGTGGTCGCTCTTTCCTGAGGGCGACTTCTGACTGTGAGTCGTCCTGATCGCAAGGAGACTCTTGCGATCACCTTGTACGCTCCGACTATTGTTCTGACATGGGCCTTGTCCCTCCACGGGGTGGCTCATGCAGTCGGCCCATTCTGCGACCTACACTGCAGCCTGCGGCTGGGTCGTAACAAGTATCTTACTTACGCCCTATACTATCCTCTTTTTTACTTTAAAAGACAGCTCTAAATTATTACTAGGAAGAAGTAATAGCGTATCTGGACTGGATTAAACAGGAAGATAATCGGATTAAGGCTAGGGTAGCTGCAGAAATACGTGACGATCCCACGGAAAAGGAGGGGTGTAAAACACGTTTGGAGGAGCATAGAGAAAGACATAGAATAATAATAATAGGAAAACAACTGGTCTTGTTCTAGTATTCCGATATTGCTTATGTATTATGTGTTATTCTAAGCGTGTGTGGATAGAAGCTATCCCAGGTTTCCTGAAGCAAAGCCTTTTTAGACATTCATATTATAAACGGCAGTATTGTTAGCCACGTCCGCCGGTAGCCACTGTCCGGCAATCGTATTATTGTACGTAAGCTGCGCAAGTGCAAAAGTATGTAGCTGCGACACTAACACCGTGGCAGCCAAGGGCACAACCCGGTGCACCATGGCATTCTGAGTGAGCATGGCAATATACTCTTCGCCGGTGACCGAGGTGACAGCCGCATCAAATGACACACGAATCAACGCATCAGGAGACTTGCTGCTGAGTAGTGACGTGGAAAGCAGCCAAAGCGCCGGGCCACCCTCTTCCGTCGAAGCGTCTGCAACGTGGAGCAAACCAGAGCTAGCACGTAGTTGCGGCGCTCGGAGTCGGAAGAATTGCAGCTCGCCCGTGGAGGTAACACGTCCAAAAGAGCCTGAACCGCCTGTGGAATTGCCCGCGAGACTGAACCAGACTCCGGCCAGAGGGCCCGAGACGGTTGTCATACCAACCGGTGTCCGGCCGATGCTGGGCGGAATCGGCAGCTGTACCGTCTCTCCGCTCGTTTGGTTGATCCGCATAATAGACGAGTCGGTGTCCTGGGTTACATAGATGAGTTTAGTCGTCGGATCTTCTTGGATAAACACTGGGCTGTTGAGGCACGGATACAACTTCTGGTCTGTCGTGTTGGTCATGTTGGCTGAGAAGACGTAATATCCGCCCGTTTCTTTTGACGCGGTCTTTAGACTGGCCCAAACGCGGCCGCCGGTCTCATACACGCAATGCGGGCCATTCCCTGGCGCCGGAATATCAATCGTCTCGATTATGGACGGAGGGGACTTGAGGGCACAGCCAGGATCCACAAGAAGCAGTTTGTTGTCGTGTTGAAGTGTCATCCACACTTTCCCGGGGTACAGAGTCGACGGCCAGATGCCATGGAGGCCGGACTTGTCGGAGCTGCCCATGGGGAAGGACTGGTACGCAATCGGAGCCTCGGTGACGGCGTCGAGTTGAATTTTGATGAGTACACTGTCAGACATCTGGGACAAAAAGACAAAGTCTGTGCCAGGAATGCGCGCAAATTCGTGGGTTTCGGTGGCAGGTGGAAGTTGGTACTCTGTGAGGCGGCGGCTCTTGAGGGACGTTATAGGGCGATGGGACGACACGATGCTGGTGTGCAACGCCAGCGCGGCAACGAGAGAGTTAAAAGTATAAGAAAGCATGATTAACTCTAATTTTTATTTGGGAATTATGTTCAAACATCACAGAGTCAGGCGCGGGGTGCACTGCGTATTTCTACTTCGTGTAGTACAAGTAATCCAAAACTATACTGATAGAAAAACTTTACTAATGATGTTCTATTGTTCGGCCGCGCCGCAGTAGGGACCAGGGATCGGGCCTTGGGCGCTATATCACAGTGAAATACGAGATTAGGCTTGGTCGAGCTTAGCCCCACGTTTTATGTAGTAACGTTCGTAACAGCTCGCTATATAAGCGCGGGAGAATACCAGGAGGCGCTGAATATACTCTGGATTTCTAAGCCACATAATAATAAGATCATAAATAGATAGGCTGGCAAAAAAAAAGAGTTTTATTTTAATCACGGCTAGTTTTATTGTGTTCTTTTTGTTATTGAGTAGCAAAACAGTGTTGTCCGCTTCTGAAACTCGAATAGCAATCGACAAGTGGATTACGATGCGTGCGATGGCTGGTACTTGATAGCTAACGCGTGCAACTAAACATAAATTATAATGGGTATTATTTGGGCTATGCGTTAGTCTAACCACGGGCTTTGTTAATAACACAACACAAGTCAACCCATGATGTGCGTCTTATCAGGAAGTTAGGCCTCTAAACTGAACCACAATCATATTCGCTTTAGAGGTGTCTTTATGACTTAGCTACTGCTCGTATAAGCAAATGCTTTGCTCGTACACACGCTCGGCGTAATGCAAATAACTGGGGAATGCTCCATAACACCACTTTTTCGGATTTGTTTATCTGTTTTTTTGGGGGGGAGTAACACACTCGCCTTCCCAGCTACATACCGTGTAAAGTACATATTTCACCAAGTTGAACGACATGAAGGCACGCGGGGCTTTCGGCTTTGCATCTACTAGCTAGCTATCTAAAAACTCAATGAGCTATGACTCTACAACGCTATCGAAAAATATGAAGAAAATAGCTTAATACTTAGTTTAGGGTAGCGACAAGCTGCCTCTGCAACCATCCCATCAAAGGCTTACTCGCTCAGTTCTTTTCGACGCTGCCATAAAGCAAGCAAGAACTGGGCAATTTGGACTGCATGATGGCGCCGAGAGAGCATGGATAACCTGGCGACTTGATTGACCTTCGTTGTATTGAAGCAGCCAGTGGCGTCGTTATGCAGCGCCACCTTCAGCTGCAAGGCCTCAGCCAATTGGCGTGTCAGAAGCCAAGGACAGGGAAAGAGGAAACTTTGTCCTTTAAAAAGAAAGCTTTGACCTGGCGCATCGAGAACTCGACTGTTCTACCCTACCCGGGTAAAGTGGGTAGAAAGCCCGGCTCATTATTCTACTCTTCCATCTTAAACTTTACTGTCCATAGTAATTGATCCCTTCTCTGTCCCTCCTAATTCATTTAATGTGGAGTCGCACTTCTCATTTGCGCGACGTCATGACCTGCCACAACTAGGCGAAGGTGGAGTGCGTGGGCAACTAGATACGTGAGGGTATAATTGTCCCCAAGTCTCACAGCAGCAGGGGCGTTATTTCGAGCGTCGCTGTTAAATCTGGCATTAACTCAGAGGCGGAAGACTTTCTAGATTAGGTTAGTGCCACATTCATTTACACTACTATTTATAGACCTGGCTTAAGCCTTACTAAAGTGGCTATGTGGTTATATGGATATTAATCTATAGATGTGCTGCATATCAATACATGGCCTTGAATTTTTGTGGATATTGATATACGCAGGTCTGGGTCTTGTTTTATGCAATTGACTATAGCATTCGTTGCGTGTGGGCTTTACGAGTCGTGAATCGCGGCTAGTCCGAGCAGGGATCTGAGATTGAAGCCACCCGTCTTCATGCCAAACAATTGAGAATTGAGAAAGTTTTTGTTTAAAAAAAAAAACATGGCATGAGTAGCACACGCTAAGGAAACTTGCCAGGGTTACTTGTCACCTGCAATGTCCCCTTTGTAGCTATGCGACTGGTTGAAGCTCTTATTCTCGTCGTTGAGCTAGTTTTGCGACTCGGAAATCAGTGATCAGATACCAAGAAGTCAGTGATTTTGATTGATGACAACTTATCAATTTCGAAAGCTGCAGTGTGCGGGATAGTATACGAGATGCGGCGTCCCTATCAATTGCCAAAAGGAGACCGACATCACGCGTGCCTACACGCGATTTCGCGTTCAATGCTAACAGAAAAAGAAAACAAACCAAAAAAACTAGGCGGCACAAAAAAAGCAACAAAAGCAACAAAAAAAAAGAGACAAAGCTTCATGTCCCCAGCTGCATTAGCCTGACTGAAGAAGAAGCAGCATCGCAATTTGACTACGATGTTCAGCCAGCTAATATAACATCCTTGTCGGCTCAGGTGTCAAGTCAAAGAGGCTCGTCGCTCAGCATCCCATTGGCTCGAGCGGCCGTGCACAGACTACGCGACGACGCACCTTTTCTATTTTTGTAATATGCCCCAAGCGATTATTCAAGTCACCGATACAATCCTTCAGGAACCAAATGGGTCTCGGAGCAAGTCAGCATTACAACAGACAACAGGAAAGAACCAAGGAAGAAAAGCCTGATAATTATTACCCAATGCGTGCATTCTCATTTTTGCTCTATCTGCCATCACATAGCATTTCTTGACGAGCGTCTTGCTGCCGACGCGGGGTTGGAGTGGAAAGTCTTTATTATGAATCTAACTAGACATATTTTACTGATACTAGATTACAAGTTTAAGATATTCTCTTAGCTATAGTATAGTTGGCTACAAGGCAGATATAACAAAGAAAGGTAGGTTATTAGAGTTTTACCTTTTGGATTAGTTACAACGCAGCCAGGTGGTGTGGACAGTTAGTACGGAGAGACCTACCCTATATACTCTAGTTAGTAGGTACCTGTGGCATGCACATTCTACCAATACAGATTAAGTATCTTGTAAACATAATTCGTTGCATGATTTGTTGCTTTTAATATCTCCTATAAATTATTTTGGTGATCTTTTCGACGCTCAGAAATGGATTTTAATAAAAGAAACTTGCTTACTACGAGTATTAGTGCTAAATAGATGGAAATGTTCCGGACCCTGCAAATAATTAGAGAGGTTGTAGAATACTTCACCTTGCATGCAGATTTGTGATAATTAAATGTATCTGCTAACATATTCTAGCACCTTTCACAATACTCAAGTTAGCATGGGTCACATCAGCTGCCGTCGCGTCGCCTCACTTGTTCACGCGTCTAGTTTTGTTTTGCCGAACGCGTCGTGAACTCTTTTCGTCAACAACAATAATCTGTTCGATCAAATCGATCGAACAGAACCATTCATGCGATTCGAACGTCGAAAAGCCATGCAGGGTTCGATTCGTGTATCGAACGAAATGGGCCATGTTCGCTTCGAATATCAAATGAGACGGACCAATTCGATTCGCATCGAATCGAACGACAAGAAATTCGATTCGACATTCGTAAGACTTGGTATCGAATGAATTTATCGATTCGATTCCCGTTCGCTGGCCGTAATAAACAATGGTCTAGCCCTTTCAGAGGCTCACTTCGTATTAAGCAAAAAAGAGCAGAGTTTTTTTAAGGTCGAGCAGCTCTGAAGGTCATTACTCACGCTTATAATACGATTTGCTATAGAAAGGCATCTGACCAGAACCCTGATGCAGTATGCGAGAAAGTATACAAGATAGTAAATCACTCTATCGCGCACGTATCCTACCCTGGCACGTGCACGTTGAGCAGGGGGTATTTCGGCTGCTGTTTATCGGCATAACCGAGAAAAAAAATAAGGGCGCAAATGTACATGGCCGCGGACCGTCATGCGGTGGGGTGCCGCCGTAATTCGAAGTCTGTCTGCTTAGGTATAATCAGTACACACGCGCGCGGGGGATGTTGTTGACACGGCCAAAATACGCCGTCACCCAGGCATTGTCTCCTTGCCGTCTACTAAAGCTGTCAGGGTATCTGACACGTATAGGTGCTAATCCAGAATTATTCTGACATATGTGAGTGCCTTGATAGTCTTCCTAGACGGCAAGGAGACATCATAAACGGGAGACGCTGCCAGGTGCCATGTCAGAAAACACCCCTCTACCGCGTGGGTACTAGGGTAGGTAGTCGACAAGTAACTAGGGTGCATATTTTCCAAAGTCACGTCGCTTAGCGCCCAGGCTGGGAGAACAAGTACCGGCCCTATGCGGAAACTAGATCGAGTCAGTACCAGTACGTCGGCAGAATTATGGGGAGCAGCTTGTTGCAATGGTCGGTCTAGCAGCACGGCGGGACCATCGGCAGCTACGTAATGTCGTGCATGAATATCGTATCCCCATGCGGTATCTTTTTCTACTGCAAAACGGGACCCCTATTTGATGGCAGGGTTCAAACCTGGCAACCTGGTTGGCATGGGTGCTCGCAGCCCTGTAAGTATTTCGATCTTCCTTGTCGGTACGGATACCAACTACCGAGTAGGCATTCGAAAATTACCCATATCGCCCAGTAGACCGTAGAGGCGCACGGAGCAGCGCAATATGGTACGAGTACACTAGAAAACCTGGTTCAATAAGCAAGCAATTAAGAACATGGCCGTTTGTGTCACTTCCGCGAGTGTATTCTGAAAAAGAGAAAACACATACAAGAGGCTTCGTCGCTCAACGTTCTTCGCTCTTGATAACAATCTACTACTCTATATTCTATCGATCACTCCTCACTTGGAGAATCTTTTCAACCCGTATTTGCAAACAATTTACACAACGCAACCATGGGAATCAACGCTGATGCTGCCATC
The DNA here is from genome assembly GCF_013426205.1 of Metarhizium brunneum. Taxonomy (NCBI): domain Eukaryota; kingdom Fungi; phylum Ascomycota; class Sordariomycetes; order Hypocreales; family Clavicipitaceae; genus Metarhizium; species Metarhizium brunneum. The sequence goes on along the minus strand of NC_089425.1, from coordinate 4,033,524 downwards.
AAATACGCCCAAGCCGCGCTTATCGCCGCCAGAGGTGGTGTGGTAATCGATGCATCTGACGCCAACGGCATATACTCTTATATCTTTTCCATCTTTGCGATTAGTGTTGGTTTAGTTCCTGAAGTCGGCCCTCTTCTGGCTGCCTTGACATCGCTATTCGGCGCCGTCCTCTTCCCCTCGAAGAAGGATCCCAACGCCTTGTGGAACAGCCTACGCAAACAAATTGAAACCTTGATTGGTGCCAAGATCCAGGAGAGTCAGGTCAAGATCTTGCAGAAGAAAGTCGAGGGTTTCGCCGCAAATATGAAGGCTTTTACCCGCGTCTATTATGACTATGAGAAGATTACCGATGCCAAGGAGAAGGCAAAGCAGGCCGAGACTCTTCGCACCCATCACACTGCCTTCCTTGCGGTCCTAACCGCGGGAATCCCGGAATTCCAGGTCGAGGATTACGCCGTGGCCGCTCTTCCGCTATTTACCCAGGCCGCTAGCATGCACCTTACGCTCCTGTCTGACGGCATTAAGCACGGAGAAGCATGGGGATGGACTAAAAACTACATTAAAGACAACCTACAGGCTGAGTTTGACGAGCATACAGTCTCCTCTCCTAAGCCCATCCGAGCTCCGTACTGCCGAGCCAAACAATCGCAGCGAGAGCCATCGCAGCGAGAGGCCCTCAAGGAGTCTATCGCCACCGGCGAGGCTGCGGGCTGGGACGCCGAGCTGCTCGACACCTGGAGAGATGCGCTCGCGTTCCAGTCTAATGCGACCGCCCCTGGTAACGCGACCGCCGGGCCTGGCGCGACTCTGACCTACCCCGCCTACGTTAAGAAGTACTACGAGAAGGGCCGTACACTTGTCAAGCCTTACACGTCGAAATGGGGCGAAAAGGGACTCAAGGAGGCTCTACATGCTATTGCCCTATCTGACTACGACACGACCATGATCAAGAACGTGCTCACGCCTGCTGAGTTCTGGCCGTATATGGCTGGCAAGGAGATGCCTAAATCCGCTCAGCTGGCGCTAGATCGCGAGATCTTCTCAGGCCCGTACGGCCGGTACACCAACGGCGCCACCTGGGACGCCAAGAAGCAGCCTTCCGTGACCGAACGCGGGAATAACATCACGGCCGTTAGAGTGCGCCACTACCAAGACGTCGACTCTCTCCAAGTAAAGTACGGAGTTCATTGGGGACACTTGTTTGGAGACGGCAAGGGTGGCGTTGAGCATCAGGCCAACTTGGCCTTTGACGAGTATATTGAGGCGGTTGATGTGCAGTACGGAGAGAAAATCGGTCAGCTGACGTTCTTTTCTAACAAGAAAAAGAAGTATGGGGGGTATGGAGCCGGACAGCATTCGCGTCAAAAGAGCACTGTCAAGCATGAAGGATTCGGCTTGACCAGCATGGTTGTCACCAACTGGGAGGCGCATGCTCCCACCGGCTGCGAGGGCGTTATCTTTGGCTTCAGACCTCTTCTCGGCGCCGGGCCTTGATTCCTAACTTTAATGCGCCAACAAACTGTACTAGGGTTTATTAAAAATTTATAGTAGTGTGCTCTCCAGCCTTTAGATATTAGGTTAGTAAGTGTTACGACCCAGTTGTATGCAGGAAGCAGGCTGTAAGTTAGGCCGGCTATATAAGCTATAAAATAATATAAGTAAAGCTAATAATAAATTAATAGTTAAAATAACTAATATATTTAGATTATAAAAGGGGATTATAATTTATATAAGTAAAATTATAATTATAATAATAATTTAAAAGAAAAATATTATAATAAAAAAAATAATTTTTTATAATATATAAAAACTCTTAAATTTATTTTATAAATAAACTTTAATTTTTTAGCTTTTAATAATAATTATTATATTAATTTAAGCTTTATTTATAACTTTTTAATTTTAATTACTTAGTTATAATTTATAACCTATTACCAACGTAATACCCAACTGCTAAAATTGACTGCCCTAACTAGTTGTTCTGCCAATATAAACTACGACTAGTTTATCCCTTGAGAACCTTAGCCGTTACACCTGGGGCCGACCCCGTCCAAGACCCTCCCTGTGTTATCATGACGGAGTTTGACAAGGATAGCGGGCCGGTATTCCTGATACCTGATAGCAGAAAAATTATCCCGATTCTTCTAGTAAAGAGGGACTTCCTTATTAGAAGTACTCTCTGCTTTTATACCTAGTTTCCTTTAATTATATATTATATTATTATTATTTATAAATTATAAAATATTATTAAAAATATAATTATTATAAATTTTTTTATTAAAATTTTTAAAATAAATTTTAATTATATTAAATTATTATAAAAAAATAAAAAAAAAGGCTAGTTAATTACTAAAACCTACTAGTAATATAATTAATAGCTATACCTAGCTAATTTAATAATAATATATAATTTTAAAAATATTATATATATTATAATATATTAAATTTATTAGCTTAAAAGGTGATTTATAACCTTATATACTAGTAAAAATATATAATAATAATAGTAATTTATAATTATATAAGTTATACCCTAAAAAACTTAAAGTAATTTAATATAATATAAATTAATAAAGTTTATACTTAATTTTTATAAAGCTTATTATTTTCCTTATAATTACCTTATTTTACTTTTATATATTTAATTTAAATAAATTACTTTATAAATAATATAGCTACTTATAAGTTTCTGGCTTTATATTACTTCTTAAAGCACTTATTAATATTAGATTTAGTTAATAATTAATAATTTTATTATAATTATAACTAATATTAAAAAAAATAATAAGCTTAATATAAGTAAATTACTTATTATAATTTTAGGGATTAAAGCTAATAAGCTTAAAAAAGTAATAAAAAGGCTATTATTATAAAAAATATTAATAAAAAAAAATATATTATTAAAAGCTAAAAATATTAAAAAAGTTAAAAAACTTAATAAAATAACTAAAAAAATAAGAAAAAAAAAAGATAAAAAGGAAAATTAAGAAAAATATTATAAAGCTAATTAATAAAAAGTAGCTTTATATTATAGTTTTCCCTTTTATTACGGAGGGAAATTTTAATTATATAATTATTTTTTATATAAAAATACTTTAAAACTTAATATTAAATATATTATTTAATTATAATTATTTATTTTATAAATTTTTTTTAAATAATATAAAAATAAAAATAAAAAATTAATATTATAAAAAATAATAAGCTTTTATATAAAATTTTTATAAAATATATTAAAGTTTTATATAAAAATTAAATAATTACTTAAAAGCTTAATTAAATAATTAACTAGTATAATAGCTATAATAACTACTTAATTTATAAACTTTTAGCTTTTAAATAATTCTACCCCTTATAATTAATAACTTTAACGTGCAAGGGGTAGCGTAGTATTTTATAATATAAAGCCTAATAGCCTGGTACCTAGTAGGGCGTGAGCGCACCTAGCAGAAAAAGTAAGCCCGCCGAGCATTCACCTCGGTAGGTTCAAATGGTTGGTCTGTGGTTCGCGGTGTAAATGCGGGGCGTTTTCGATCGCAACCAACCAGAAGTCGGCGCAGCACCGAAGCCTGCTGTACATTGATGCGTTTCGACAGTTGACCTGTCGTGGGACGAAGAGCACCGGAGACTATACATAATTGACAGACTCTCTACACCATCAATTTTCCAAACATGCCAACTTCTCAAGAATGCCCATGCCGCACAGCACACCATGCGGACGTCGTCAACATTTTTCTTGCTTACATCTATCGTCAGACCCCGACGCGTCACGGCCCCCATCGAAGAAACAAAGATTAAGGCACCCTAACTTTCCGCCAATAATATACTAGGAGAACTTAGCTAAATATCCCTACTCTAAACTGCACCTTATAAAAGAGGTATTACATGCTTTAGATAATATTAATAATGCCCGTCCTGTAAATTTAAGTCCCCTGAGACCTAGACAAAGCGAGCGACTAGCTTTCTGGGGGCCTTTTGATCTAATAATTGAGCGGCCAGCTTAGGAATCTCTCCGACGTAGCACTCTAAAATGTTTAAGAAAAGTTAAGCGATTTGCCTTACACGGCGGTCCAGATATTAGGGATTTAAGAGGGGTAAGCATATACTTATACCCATGCTTTACCAAGGCTGACTATTTATAGTATCCCTTTACTGGCCTAAAATACAAAATAAGCTCCTGAGAGTTGAGCCTTAGCCGCTAAAAACAAGGCTTTTAATCTTTTATTAAAAGAACTGCCACATAAAATATAATTATAATAAAAAGTGTAGGTTTATATAATACTAATTTCTAGTAATATTTAATTAACTATAGTATTTACCCCCCTAGATATACTTATCTAGATAGTAGTAAGCTGTAATATCTGGATAATATAGACAAAATTAAGCAAGCTCTAGGCTGCCTAAAACCCTTTCTTTTACTTTTATAATTTTTAGATAGCGCGTTTAATTCGTTTTAAAATGTAGATATAAATGCTACTAAAAAGGTATAGGTTATAATAAGAGTAATTCTAGTTATTAAAGGGAAGTTAAAAGATCCTAAGTTTATATTAGGGTAGATTCTATTTAATAATCTTAATTACTTAACTAATAGCTTTCTTATAGCTAGGAACCTAGATATATACTACAAAGCATAGCCTAAATAGCTTTAGCTATAAGTATAGAAGTAACTAAGCGGTATAATTAAACCTTTAACCTAAGATCAGCTGCTTATAGCACTAAACTTTTTTTTATACGTAAAGGGTTCTAATAGATTTTTCTTAGTTACTTCTTGTTACGACCTAGCCGCAAGCTACAGTGTAGGTTACAAGAGTAGGCCAAACTATATAAGCTACCACATAGTATAAGTAAGAGAGACTATAAAATAATAGTTAATATAAGTTATTAGTAAAAAGGTACTTATTATATATAAAGTAAGTAATATAAGTAATTATAATAAAATTAATATAAGTAATATTATTACTTATATTTAAGGTAAATAATTATTATAATATATAAAAACCCTTAAATTTACTTTATAAATAAACTTTAACTTTTTAGCTTTTAATAATAATTATTATATTAACTTAAGCTTTACTTATAACTTTTTAACTTTAATTATTTAGTTATAATTTATAACTTATTATTAATATAATACCTAATTACTTAGATTAATTACTTTAATAGCTTTATTAATATAAATTATAACTAGTTTATCTTTTAAGAATCTTAGCTATTATATATTAAAAGCTTTTATTTAAATTATTATTATATTGCTTTAAGTAATACCTAATAATTATTAATATAATATTATATAAAATTATTATTATATTTAAATTAAATCTCTTTATAATAAGAGGGAAAACTATAATATAAAGCTACTTTTTATTAACTAGCTTTATAGTATTCTTTTTAATTTTTCCTTTTATTTTTTTTTCTTATTTTTTTAATTATTTTATTAAGTTTTTTAATTTTTTTAGTATTTTTAGCTTTTAATAATATATTTTTTTTCTTATTAATATTTTTTATAATAATAGCTTTTTTATTATTTTTTTAAGTTTATTAGCTTTAATTCTTAAAATTATAATAAGTAATTTACTTATATTAAGCTTATTACCTTTTTTAGTATTAGTTATAATTATAGTTATTAATTATTAATTAAGTTTAATATTAATAAGTAAAAAGCTATAATACTTTAAAAAGTAATATAAAGCTAGAAACTTATAAGTAATTATATTATTTATAAAGTAATTTATTTAAATTAGGTATATAAAAGTAAAATAAGGTAATTATAAGGAAAATAATAAGCTTTATAAAAGTTAAGATTTTATTAATTTATATTATATTAAATTACTTTAAGTTTTTTAGGGTATAATTTATATAATTATAAGTTATTATTATTATTATATATATTTTTAATATATAAAATTATAAGCTTTTACTAGTATATAAGGTTATAAATTACCTTTTAAGCTAATAAATTTAATATATTATAATATATATATATAGTATTTTTTAAATTATATATTATTATTAAATTAACTAGGTATAGCTATTAATTATATTACTAGTAGGTCCTAGTAATTAACTAGCCTTTTTTTTATTTTTTTTTATTATAATTTAATATTTAAATTAAATAAAACCTAAGAAGAACTAATAATTATCTTTGCTTATAAAATACTTATTAAAATTATATACCTCTAAGAATAAGTCTAATAAATAAAGGAAAAATAATAAAAATAAGCTATAATTATTATTATAATTAAAAAAAACTTAAAAAGAATTTTTAGATTTAAAATATTAAAATTATATAATAAATATTTAGGTATATTTTAAGAATTTCTTACTTAATTTAAAGCTTATTATTAATAATTTTTAATTAAAATAAAAGAATTTTTTATTAAAGTATTATATATAAAAAAATATATAATAAAAGTAATACTTATATAATTTAAATTTATTATAAAAAACTATTTTAATAAAAAAAAATAATTATAAAAAAGAAATTAATATTATTTTTAAAAGTTATAATAAGTTTAAAAAAGCTATTAAAAAAGCTTTTAAAATAATTAATAAAATTAAAGCTATTAAGTATTATATTAATAAGCTTAAATAAAAAAAATTAATATTTAATTATATTATTTACTTTTAATAATTTATATTTTAGCTTAATTAAAAAAATAAACTTTTTATATTAACTTTTTATAAAAAACTTAAAAAAAAAATTAAAAATAAATTTTATAAAAAAAATAAATTAAATAACTTATTAAATTATATTATTATAATAATATAAATTAATAATAAATAATATTAGTAATATATATAAAAAAAATAAGATAAAAAAACTTAAAGCCTTATTAAAAGAAAAAGTTATTAAACTAATTAATATAAAAAGTATAATAAACTTATTACTTATAATTATACTTTTAATTTTAAATAAATAAAACTTAATATTATTAAAAAAAATAATAAAAAAAAATATTATAATTATAAAAAACTAAAATATTTTATTAATAAATATAAAAAACTTAAAAAAAAACTAAAAATTAATATTAAAAAAAAATAAAAAATAACTTAATTTTATTAATTAATAAAAAATTAAAATTATTAAATTAAAAATAAAATATAAAAACTTTAATTAAATTTTTTATTATAATAATAATTATTATATTTATATAAATAATAAATAAAAAAAAATAGTTTTTAAAATAATTAAAAAAACTAAAAAAAAAAATTATAAATTTTATAAAAAATAAGTTATAAATAATTAAATAATTAATATAAAAAAACCTAAATAAATAATTAATAAACAAAAAAAATACTTATAATAATAAAATAAAAAGAATTTTATAAATTAAAATTATTAAAATATTTAAATAAAAATTTATATTAAAAATTTTTTAATTAAGTATAATAATAAGTAAAAGTAAAAAAAATTTAAAAGAAATAATAATATAAAAAAAAATAAAATATATAAATTTTTATTACTTTTAATAAATTAAAAAAAAAAATAAAAAAAATAAATATTAATAATAATAATATAATTTTAAATACTTTAAAAATATTTAAAAATAAATAAAATAAAAAAAAAATACTTATAAAACTAATAATTATATAAAAATAAGCTATATAATAATATTTTTTTATATTAATAAAAAAATATTTTATAATTTTTATTTTAATAATAAATATTATTATAATAATAAAAAATTAAATATTATAATTTTTTTTAAAAAAAAAATAGCTTTAAACTTTTATTAAAATATATAAAATATATATATTTAATATAAATATTATATATATTTATAATATATTAAATATATTTTTAAATTAAAATATAATTAAATATATTTTTAATTAAAATAAAAAAATATTTAATTAAAGTATTATATTTTAAATAAAAACTTTTAAAAAAATAAATAAAAATAATTAATAATAATTAAATAATAATTTTAAAATTTAATTTAAATATATTTATTAAATATTAAGCTTATATAAATCTTATAAGTATATATAAATTAAATATATATTAATTATATATATATATAAAAAATAAATAATAATATTAATATATATATAAAAAAAAAATTCTAATATATAAAAAAAAATTATTATTTAAATTACTTTAATATAAAATAAAAAATTATATAATATATTTATTATTAAATTATTTAAAATATATAATAAATAAAGCTAAAAAATAATATAAATAATAATATAAAATATTAATAATATATAAATAAATATAATAAGTATTAAATATACTTAAATAAAAAAACCTTAAAAAAATTATAAAATTAATATATTATAATAAATAATAATTAAATAAATAATATAATAAAAAAAAGTTTAATTCTAAATATAATAAAAAATATATAATAAATTATAATAATTTAAAATATAAAAAATATAAAAAAATAAAAAACTAAATTTATAATTATTTATATTAAATATTTAATAATAGATTTTACTTTAAGTATTTATAAAATAAAATAAAATTTATAAAATAATATTAAAAAATAAAATAATAAATTATAAAAAAATTTATTTTAAAAAACTTAAAAAATAAAATATATTATTTATAAAAAAGTTATAAGTTAATATAAAAAAAAATATTAATAACTTTTAATATAATTAAAAGTAAATAAAATAATAAAATAATATTAAATATTAAAATTATAAAATATTATATTTATATACTTATAAATAATAATATAATAAATAATTATATTTTATTTAAAATTATTAATTATTATTAATTATTATAAAAATATAAAAAAATATTATATAAGTTAATTAATATTAAAAAAAAACTTTTTATTTATAATAATAAAATTATTAATTAAAAAATTAATTATTTTAAAGTATAAATTTAAAGTTATTTAAAAGTAATTTAACTTAATATTATAAATATATTAAAATATAATTTAATATTAAAATATTTATAATTATAAAAAAATAACCTATTAATTAATTAAAAAATAAATTAATTAAAATAAAATAAAATTTTAAGTTAATAAAATTAATAAAATTTAAAAAAAAAAAAATTTTATTATAATTTAGCTTATAAATAAAGTTTTAAAAAAATAAAACTTTTAAATAAATTATTTAAAAACTAATAATAATAAATAAATAATATAAAAATAATAAATATAAAAAAAAAATAATTAAATTTATTATAATAATTTTAATAATATTATAAATTAAAATATAAATAATAATAAATAATAAGAAAATAAAAGCTAAAATTTAAAAAATTATTATTACTTTAAAAAAAACCTTATAAATATAAATAAAAAACTTAAAAAAAAAAAAAAATAATAAAAATAATAAAAGCTTAATAATAAAAAAAAAAAATTTAAAAATATTTTTAAAAAATATTAAAAATATAAAAAACTATTTATAAAAAAATTAAAAATTAAATTATTAAAATATAATTAATAAAATTATTAAATTAAATTAATAAATAAAAAGTTTTTTTTATAATAAAAGGAAAAACTATAATATAAAGCTACTTTTTATTAATTAGCTTTATAATATTTTTCTTAATTTTTCTTTTTATTTTTTTTTTTTTTTACTTTTTTAATTATTTTATTAAGTTTTTTTAATTTTTTTAATATTTTTAGCTTTTAATAATATATATATATATATATATTTCTTTTTTTATTAAGGATTAGTTTTTGCTTTATACCCTAATTACGCTATAAAACCGCCCTTAAAATCAATTCTAACTTTAGATTTAAAACCTTTATACTTATTTATCTCTTATAATAATATTATATCCTAATTATAATAGGAGTATAATAGTAGATAAAATACTAATAATTATTAATAATAGTAAAAAGGGGCTTAGCTAGAGTATTTATTACTTAAATACTAAAAAGGCCTAATTTACTAAAATCCCTAGTAAATTTATACTAATTAACGTGTATAATTATATTATTAAAAAATATAATACTAAATACTAAGAGATTACTAGCTTAATATTAGGTAATACTTTAAAGCAAATTTAGAGTATTATAACGCGCTTTATTATAATAATTATAATATAAGCTTTAATTATACCTAAAATAAGTAAAATACTTATAATATAAAACCTTATTAATATTATTAAAAAAGCTATAATTAAGGCTTTATAAGTAATAAAACTATTAAAAATATAAGTTATAATTATAGTTAGTATATTTTTAAACTTTTTTTATATTAAAATCCCCCTAAAATTTATATTTAATTATATTAATTATAAGATTTTTATTAAAAGTAATATAATTATTATTAATTTATAAAAAAAAATACCTAAAAAAATTATTTAAGCTATAAATTATATTACTTAAATTAAAGTTATAATAATAGCTAAGCGCTTTTATAATAATAATATAATAGTAACTTTTACTAAGGAAAATAGCTTATTTTATAAGTAAATAATATAGTTTTAGCTTACTTTTAGCCTAAAAGTAAGCTTATATTATAAGCTTTTTAGTATAATTATTAAGGCTTTTCCTTTTAAGTACCTTAATAATATAATAAATAATAAATTTATAAAGGTTATATTAAAAGCTAATAGCGCTAAGATTACTAGGAAAAAAGTATAATACTTTTATATTAAAACCTTTATAAAAATAATATTAATTCTAGCTATAAATAGCCTTAAAAATATAAATAAGCTTTACTAAAAAAAGCTTATTTATAAAGCTAAAATATTTAATATTAAATCTTATAAAAAATTTATATACTTTAAGTAATACTTTTATTATTTTAAGGTTAATTATATTACTAAATTTTATAAGGTAATACTAAAATATAGCTAATATAAAGCTATTATATATAAGAGAAAAAAAAATAAATACCTAGTTAAAATAATAAAAGCTTTTTTAAAATATATTAATTATAATAAATTATATCTAGTATAAACCTAGGTATACTTTATTATAAATTATTATTAGAATAAAGCTTAGAATATATATTAATAAAAACTAGCTTTTTTTATTAAGGCTTTTATAAATATTTACCTAAATTAACTAATAATAATATAAAAATAAGCTAAACTTAAAATACTTTTATTAAAAGCTTTATTATAAAAAAAATTTAAATAATTTAAAAGTAATAAAAATATAAATAAACTTTTAGCTACTCTTAAAAAATTATAAGAAGAAAGTATTTTTATATATATAAAATAAAATTATATTAGTATTATATTACTTTTAAACTTCTAGATTAACCTTATAAAAAAAGCCTTAATAATAAAAAACTAACTTAACTTATTATTAATATAATAATTAAAATATTTTATTAGAATATATAAAAGAAAAACACACTTATTTACCTAGTATTATAAGCCTAAAAGGGGTTTAATATAATTATAATATAAGAAATAATACTAAGAAAAAAAATAATACTTTTTTATACTTATAAATAATAAATTATAACTTAATTTATTATAATAAATATATTATACTTTATATTTATAAGTAATATAAACCTAATATATAGAAAGTAAAAGGTAATAAAAATTAATATTATATAATTATATATAATATAAATATTTATTTAATATACTTATTAGGCTATATATTAAACTAAATTATATTTTTTAAGGACTTTAATAAAATAATATTATATTTTTATAATATTTTTATAAAAAATCTTAACTTATATTATTTTTTTTAAAATAAATATAATAAAAAATTATTAAGGGTAAATATATTTATAATATTTATAATTTAATAATAACTTAGATTTATTATATTTTAAAATATAATAATATAATTAAAATATAATAAAAGAAATAATATATTTAACTTAATATAAGCTATAAATAATATAATAATAATATATAAAAGTAAAGCTAATTTTATTAGCTTTAATTATTAATTATAAGTAATTAATATTAAAACTAAAGTAAACTCTTAGTAAAATAAGCTTTTTATACTTTAATAATATAAAATAAATATTAATATAATAAAAATAAAAGTAAAGTTTAAGCTTTATATTAAAGCTTAATTAATTATATTTTAAACTTTTAAGAAAATAAATAAATATATAAACTAGCTTATAATATAACTTTAAGTTATTATAAAAGTAATAATTTTTAAGTAAAAAAGTAAAAAAAGTAATATAAACTTTTAATAAAACCTAAAAATTAATAATATAAATAAGAAAGTAAAAAAAATTAAAAAATAATAAAAGTTTAAATATATTAAAGTTAATTAAAATATTATATTAATAGTATATAAGGCTTAAACCTAAGTTATATATAATATAAAATAAGAAGCTTAAAAAAAGCTATATATATAATAAGAAAAAAAAGCCTTAAAAACTTTTAGAACTTTAAGAAATAAGCTAGGCTATAAAATAATTAATAACTAAAAGCTAAATAAATTCTAGACTTAAACTTAAGTAAACCTAAAATACTTTTAGCTAATACTTATAAAGCTTAAGCTAAAGCCTTAGCTATAAAGTTTTTCTTAGAGTTATAATTAAAGCTCTTAGATAATAGTGTAAAGGCTAACTAGAAATATATTAATAAAAGCCTAAATTAAACCCTTTTTAAGCCTAGAAAGATTAAGAAGGTAATAAGCTATATTAGTAGCTAGAAGGCGCTAAGTAAAAACAGCTTATTAATAAGCTTTATTAAAGTATATAAAAAGCTAGCTATAAAAGTAATTATAATACTTTTTAATATAAATTATATAATAGGATAATTCTTAGAATAATTCTAGATTATATATATAATAATCCTTAAAAAACTAAGAAAAAAAAAGAAAAATTATTATACTTTTAATAAGTAAAAGCTAATATTTTTATTAAGTATAATAGGTAAAATTATTAAGATTATAATTATAGCCTAGTTTACTTATAAAGCTAAGAATAAATTATTACTTTTAGATATATAAATAAATAACTAAGAATATAAATTAATAAAAATAATAATTAAACTACTAGTTAAGCTAGTATATATAGCGTAAAAGTATAGTAAAATAGCTTTACTTTTATAACTAGATTTATTTAAAGCTTTTAATATAATAAATTATAATAAGCTTATATATTATATTTTAGAATATAAGTTTTTTAAATAGGTTATATTATAAGTTTATAGCTTTATTATAAAAAAATTATTTTAGCTTAACTTTAATAATAAAAGGTTATAAAAGTTCTAGGTTTAAACTAAAGTATTTTAAGGCTTATTATTATTTTTTATTTTATTTCTATTATATATAATATTACTTTTTAATTAATTATAAGTAATAAATAAAACTTTTATTATAAGCTTTATTAATAATATTAATTTTATATTAATTAGAACTTATATAAGTATAATAATATATTAGCTTAAAACTATATAAAAAATATATTAGATATAAGTTATAAAAGTAAAAATATTATTTAAACTAATAAAAAGTAGCTTTATATACTTTATAAGAAAATATAAAGTAAAAATAAAAGTAATTTAATTTAAAGCTATTATAATCTAGCTTATACTTAATAAAAAGTTCTTAAAAGTCTAGCTAAACTAAAAACTTAATTAGTTTATATATTATAAAAAATTTAAGATAAAGCTAAAATAATAATAATATACTTTTATAGTACTTATAACTTTTATATAAAGCTATAATCTTATTAAAGCACGCCTATTATATATATAGGTTATTAGAAGCTTAATAGCTTATAAGGCTAATATATATTATAAAATTAGCTTTTTTAAGGGTATAATTAAAAAGATTACTTATACTTTTATTATAAAGTAAATATAATATTTTTAGATTATAGCTAGTATATATAAGGTTATTTTAATAAAGTACCTAGAAACTAAAATAATTATTTTTTTTTTAGACTTATACTTTAATTATAAGGTCTAAATATTTAAATAATAACTTAAAGTTAATAAGCTTATAATATAAATCTAGGTTATATATATAATAATTATTAGAATACTAAAAATAAAAAGAAACCCTTAATATATACTAATATACCTAAATACTAAGTAGTAAAAAAACCTTTATAATAAGCCTAACCTAGAAAAGGCTTTACTAGTAAAGTAAGCAAATAAATAGGCCTAAATAAGAAGAGTAGTAAAAACGTAATAATTATACTATAAAATTAAAGTAATAAATAATTTTATTTAATTTTAAATACTTAAAAAGGTTTTTAAGCTATATAAAAATTTATATAAGTATAAGTTCTTAGCTTTTATATAATTATAAACTAAGAAGATAAAGCTTAATAAGTTTTTTTTTATTATTATATACTTATAATACTTTTATTACTTTATTAGTATAAAAATAAAGTAAAAAACTAATATTATATATTTTTTTAGTACTTATTTTATTAAATAGCCTATAATAACTTAAACCTAAAAAAACCTTTATATAATTACTATAGTATTTACACGGCCTTAAAGTAGCTTTATAGTATAGCTATTATAATATAATAGTTTCTTAATTTATAATACTTTTTATAATATAAGCTAATAAAAACCTTTATATAATACTAATAAGTAAGAATTTAAAATTATAATATTATAAATATATTATAAATATATACTAAAAATATTATAAAAGTATTATAAGCCTAAATTAAATTATTATTTTTAAACTAATAAATTATTAAACTATTAAATTATTAAATTATTATTAATAAAATATTAAGAGTAAACTTATTATAAAGCTATTATAAAATTATTAAGTATTATTACTAAAAGTATTAAATTACTTATTATTATATATTAAGTATATTATATATATAATATAATAATATACTAAATTCTTATTATTACCTTTATTTAATAATTTAATATTAATATTAATTAAATTATTACTTATAATACCCCTTATAATACTACTTATAATACCCCCTAATATAAGCTTAATATAAGCTTAAAAGAAATTACTAAAAGGTTTAAAGTAGAATTACTTTATAAGTAAATTAGTAATATTAATATACTTATAAAGCTAGTTTAAAAGCGCTTTAATTATAATATAAATCTAATAGTTTTTAATAAGAATTTAGTTAAAAGTTAAATTTATAATAATAAAAGTAATAATAATTTTATTATTATTATTATTATACTAAGTAAAAAGGGTAAGCTTAATAAAAATCTAATTTAAAGCTAAAAAATTAATATACTTTTTTACCTTAATAATATTATAATAAAGTATATTAAAGTTATTTGGCGCTTATATAAGTTAATAATAAATAAAACCTAGATTTATAATAAGTAATATACTTTTTTAGTTTTCTTAAAAACCTTAATAGCTTTTATTAAAGCTAAAACTAGCTTTTTAGTTTTATAATTATAAGGTATTTAAGAAAATTAATATATTAAAATTATATTAAAGCTATAATAAAAATATATTTTAATATATATAATATATACCTAATTATACTTATAATAAAAAGCTTTATAACTTTTAGAAAGTAAATAATTAAATTTAAAGTAAATATATAATAAAGCTAAGGTAAATTTACTTTAAGTAGTATAATAAATCTAATTAGTTTTATAGTAAAAATTATAAGTAATATAGCTTATATAAGAATTATAAAGCTAATTCTAAGCTTTAATAAAATTAAACTTAAAATAAATTAGCTATAAATATATAATAAACCTAGATTATAATATATACTTTCCTTTTAATTAGTATAATTATAAGCGAACTAATAAGGGGTAAACTTATAATAGGTATAATTATAATAAGTATAATTATAGCGGGTATAACCTAAATAAGTATTTTCTTAGTAAGTACTTTTCTAGTAGGTATTTTCTTAGCTAGTATAGCCTTAGTTTTCTTAGAAGATTAATAAGGTATTTATATAATAAGTTAAATAAAAACCTAAGATAAAACTAATATAAATATACTTTAAGTAATTAATAATTATAAAAAATAAGTATTAAAAGCTAAAAATTTTTTAACTCCTAAAAATAAATTAATATAAGGCTAATATAAAATTATAATAAAACTAAAATAAAAACTTATAAACTAATATAATTTTAAAGCTATAAAAATATATAATTAGCTAAATAAAGTATAAAAATATAAGTAAGTAAAAAGCTATAAAAATAATAATAAAAGCTTACTTTAAACCTAAAGCTATATACTTTTTTTAAGGTATAAAATAAAGAAAAAAAAGAAAGGAAAAAAGCTAAAACCTAAAAAAATTAAGGCTTTTATACCTAGAGCTAAAAGCCAGTAATTATTATAGCTAGCTAATACTAGCTATTATTAAGTAAGCTATAATAGCTATATTAAATATAAAGTAAGCCTAAAAGTAAGCTAAAAATAAGCTAATACTTTATATATAAAACTATTAAAGTAAAAAACTAATATTATTAAACCTAATATAAAACTATACCTTAAATAATATAGAACTAGGTTAAGTAATATTTTAAAAGGGTAAAAGCCTAAAAAAAATAATAAAACCTTTTTAAAGTAACCAGGTACTAGGTTAATAATATTAATCTTTTAATAATATAAATAAAAATATACTAAACCTAATAAAAAGCTAGTATAAAAATAGGGCAATTATAGGTTTTTAACTATACTTTTCTTATAATAAATAATAATAGAGGTACTAGAGCTTTAAATAATAAGCTAGTATAATTAAATAAATAAATAAATATATTTTTTTTCTTATTAATATTTTTTATAATAATAGCCTTTTTATTACCTTTTTAAGCTTATTAGCTTTAATTTTTAAAATTATAATAAGTAATTTACTTATATTAGGCTTATTACCTTTTTTAATATTAATTATAATTATAGTTATTAATTACTAACTAAGTCTAATATTAGTAAGTAAAAAGCTATAATACTTTAAAGAGTAATATAAAGCCGGAGACTTATAAGTAGCTGCTTTATAAAGTAATTTATTAAAATTAGGTATATAAAAGTAAAATAAGGTAATTATAAGGAAAATAATAAACTTTATAAAAGTTAAAACTTTATTAATTTATATTATATTAAATTACTTTAAGTTTTTTAGGGTATAACTTATATAATTATAAGTTATTATTATTATTATATATATTTTTAATATATAAAGTTATAAGCTTTTACTAGTATATAAGGTTATAAATTACTTTTTAAGCTAATAAATTTAATATATTATAATATATATATTATTTTTTAAATTATATATTACTATTAAATTAGCTAGGTATAGCTATTAATTGTGTTATTAGTAGGTCCTGGTAATTAACTAGCCTTTTTCTTATTTTTTTTATTATAATTTAATAAATAAAAAGTTAATAATATTTTATAAAATTTATAACTTAAATATAAAAAAACTTAAAATATTATAAAAGTATATTAATAAAATATTAATAAAAAGCTATATTAAAGTATTTATATTAAAAGTTAAATATTTAATTATATTTATTTTAAAAAAAAATAAGAAATTATAATTAATAATAAATTATTAATAATTAAATATAATTATCATAAAAAATTAAATATTATTATTACTTATTTTTAAATTATAAAATTAATTATATAAAATAAATTAATTTATTATTTTAAACCTAAAAAAAGTATATAATTTAATTTAAATAAAAAAAAGCTATAAATAAAAAATAACCTTTAAAATAAAATTTAAATTATTTAAATACTTAATAATATTATTTAAGCTTATTAATATATTAATAATATTTTAATAAATAATTAATAATATATTATAAAAATATTTAAATAATTTTATAATAATATATTTAAATAATATATTAATTTTCTTAAAAACCTTAAAAATTATAAAAAATATATATATAAAGTATTATAAGTATTATAAAATATAAAATTATTAATAAAACTAATAAAAAATAAATTTTATACTTAAAAAGTAAATTTCTTAAAATATATAATATAATTAAATAAAATATAAATAAAAAAATCTAAAATAAAAATAATAAAAAATTAATTAATATTAAAAAATATTAAAAATATATAAAGCTTTAAAAGCTTTATAAATTATTATAAAAAATTTATTAAAAATTATAATAAAATTATAATATTTTTAAATAAACTTATTAAAAAAAATAAGTAATAAAATTAAAATAATAAAATATAATATATTTTTAATAAAATTAAAAAACTTATTATATTTAAACTTATTTTAAAAACTTTTAATTTAAAAAAAAAATAAAATTAAAAATTAATTTTTTAAATTTTACTTTAAAAATATAAATTAAATAATAAAATAATAATAAAAAATTATATTTTATTATATTTTACTTAAAAAAACTTTATAAAATAAAATTTAATTATTTTATTTATAATAAAAAATTCTTAATAATTATTAATACTTTTAAGAAATTTAAATATTATTTTATAAAAAGTAAATATAAAATTAAAGTATATATTAATTATAAAAATATTTTTTATTTTATAATAATATAATAATTAAATAAATAATAAATTTAATAAGTTAAATATTTTTTAAAATTTAATTATAAAATTATTTATTAAAAAAAATTTAAAAATAAATAAATAAATACTTTAAGTTAAAAAAATAATTATAATATAAAAGTATTTATAATAATAAAATAATTTTTTAAAATTAATAAAAATAATAACTTTTAATAAAAATAATTAAATATTATATTAAAAGTATAAAATAAAAACTTAATATATAAGAAAATCTAATAATAAGTAAAAAAAAAAATAAGTTTATAAATATATTAAAAAAATATTTTATAAAACCTAAAAATATTCTAAAATATTATAAAAAAACCTAAATACCTTTAAAATTATAAAAATAATATATTAAAGAAATATATAAATATTTAGCTTATAAATACTAAGAAATTTATAAAATATTAAATAAAATATAATAATAATATAATTTTTTAAGAATTAAGAAAATAATTAAAAAAGTTATTAATAAATATATATAATATAAAAAAAATAAAGCTTTATAATATAAGCTATATAAAAAATTATAATTATTATTAATATTAATATAATTATAAAAATTAATAGCTTTTAATTATATTATAAAGCTATTAATATTAAAAAAACTAATAATTAATATAAAATATAATAATATATTTATAATTATAAATAAATTTATAAAGTATAAATATTTTTTATTATATAAAAAAGTAAATAATATAAAAAAACTTATATATATATT